>NC_092380.1:97489830-97812430 GCF_030028105.1 Mobula birostris | reverse complement strand
GTTATTATCAACTGAGGTAAGACCAACTGGTCTGTAAAGTCAAGGTTATTTATTGAATATACCCATGCGCCAATTGTTCTTATTTATTAATTTTTGAGAATCTCGCAAGTCTAGCATTTTTTGCCTATCCATTGTAGCTCTTGAGAAGGTATGATAAACCATTTTCTTGAACCACATTGGGCCTTCTGCTAAAGGTTCCATGATTTCACTGATGAAGGAATGCTGAATATGTGGTGTAATTTATTGGAAAAGGACCCACCAGTGGTGATATTCTTATTGTCTTGGTGTCTTTGGTGTTCTTGGTGGTGGAGGATGCAGATTTGGGAGGTGGAGTGAGAGTAGCCAGAGTGAGTATGCACCATAACCATTGTGCAACAGTGTGAAAGAATGGAGGTTTCGGACGGTGGACTTGGTGCTAATTATGAAGATTTCTTTGTTTTCGATATTGGCTAGCTTTGAGAGTTGTTGGAGCTGCACTCTGCAGACATCCCATCACATATCTGACTTTGCCTCATAGATGGTTGAAAAGCATTGGGTTGTTAGACTTTTCTGGTCAATAGTGTCCTGAAGAAATCATGGTGGTCATTAGCCATATTGGATTTGTCTTCTTTTGTGAACTGAACATACCTGGGCAATATTCCACATTTTTGCCTGGTGGTGCAGATTGATCTGAAGCACAGATCTTCAATATCAGGGTTCTTGTTAGGTCCCGCAGCCCAGCTCCAGTAAGTGTGGTTCAATTCTGATCTCTGGTGCTCGACGCATGAAGTTACACATTCTCACTATGACTGTGTGCAGTTAATGCAAGTGCACCGCCTTTCTCCCACATCATAAGGATGTGCACGTAGATTAAATAGCTACTACGAGTTCTGTTGGGAAGCAGAAAAAGTAGACAGGAATTGATTCACATGTGAGAGAGAATAGGTGGCAAGGAAATTATTGAGACAATATCAATGACGGGGATTCTTTGAGAACCAGCATTGGTTTGATGCGTCAAATGGTGCCATTTGACATCAGATGGAAACATGAGATTGTAGTCATCAATATTGCTTCTGCTGCTGATGATCCACAGTGCCTATGGATACCCAGTTTAGAGCTGACAGATATGTTCTGAGCCCATCCCATTTAGCATGTGGTACCTAAAATTCTGTGTGATGGTTACTTACACCAATACTGTCATGGACAGATGTACCTGTAACAGGATAAGGATGAAATTAAGTAGGTTCACTCTTTCCTGCTGTGGATCTAGTCTGGTACCTACAATCTGCATGTACTTATCACCACAGTTAGTGTAGTGTGGGAAAGACTTTTTTGGTGATGGACATCAAAATTACCCCTGATCCTGCCCCTACCCCACAGAACCCAGGGTATATTCGGTGCTTCTTCAGATGCTTTCTAACATGGAGGAGTACTGATTCGTCCACTGAAGTAACTCAGTAGTTGGGGATCAGGAGGAGGTTGCTATCTCCATGTTTGCCACAGAATCAATATTGATGACTGTGGGCCATCAATTTTTTAAAACTGAAATATACTTTACTCAAAAATAAAATTATGTGCAATAAACCATTCAATGTCTGTCAATCCTTTACAGATGTTTCCATTACGATCTATACATTTCCCACTTTTAGCCACCCACGTGGCAGTCTGTTGTTTCACCTTTCCACACCATTGTTGAGGGGTATACTCCCCGCCACCCGACCCCTTGCACTCCTGCGGGAGAAGAACCCTAACCTGTGGTCCTTCCCCACCATCAATAGGCCTTCTGTGGGCCGAAGGGCCTGTATTGTGCTGTAGGTTTGACTCCTAGGGTAACTCCCTTTGACCTGCATATCACATTGGGTGGGATTGTACTGGTCTAAGGACAGGACCTACACAGAGACTGTGGACAGCAGAGACTGGCATGTTGTCTATAAGGCATGCTGTGAATGATTATATGAGGCTGTTACTTGATCTGCCTTTGGGACAACTCTCCCAGTTATGCAAATTGGCATAGGGTCAAGAAGTTAAATGTGTGGTTCAAGGGTTGGTCTGGGAGAAGTGCGTTTGAATTCATTGGAAATTGGCACCAGTATTAGGGAAAGAGGGAGCTGTACCAACAGGATGGACTCCACGTGAGCCGTGATAGGACCTGGATCCTCGTGAATCTCATAACTAGGGCTGTGGTTAGGGCTTTAAACTAAATAGTAGGGGGGTGCATACAACAGATTGGAGAAGTATGGATAAAATAAAAAAGAAAAGTGTGGATAAAGATAAAGAAGAAGCAAAAGATAAAAAAGAGAAAAGAGTGGAGTAAAGAAAAGTCAAGTGAAAAAGAGTAAAAGATTACAAGATTATTAAAAGCACAATGAGTGTAAGGGAACTTTATTTGAATGCCCGTAGTATTTGAAACAAGGTCAGTGAACTTGTGGCAGGAATCAGTACAAAAAGGTATGATTTAGTGGCCATTACAGAGACGTGGTTGCAGGGTGGAGAGGATTGGGAATTACAAACGTAAATATCCAAGGATATCAAGTAATACATAAGGATAGGCAGGAAGGTAAGGGAAGTGGGGTAGTGCTCTTAATTAAGGATGAGATCAGGGCAATAGTGAGAAATGATATAAGATCTAAGCAGCAGAATGTTGAATCCATCTGGGTAGAATTAGGAATAGTAAAGGGAAAAAAATCACTGGTGTGAGTTGCCTATCGACCACTGGATAATACTACAGTGGCACAGTCAATAAATAGAGAAATATGTGAGGCATGTATGAATGGAACAGCACTTATTGTGGGGGACTTTAACTTGATCACAGATTGAGTGAATCAAATTGATTGAGGCAGTCTTGAGAAGACTTCATAGAATGAATCCGTGATGGCTTTCTTGAACGGCATGTTACTGAACGTACAAAGGAACATGCTATCTTAGATCTGGTTCTGTGCAATGAGACAGGTAAAATTAGTGATCTTGTAGTTAGGGATCCTCTTGGAAAGAGTGATCAGAGTATGATTGAATTTCTCATACAAATGGAAGGTGCAATAGTTCAATCTAAAACCAATGTATTATGCCTACAATGGGATGAGGGAGGATTTGGCTAGTGTAGACTGGGAACACAGGCTATATGGTGGGACAGTTGAGGAGCAGCGGAAGAATTTCAAAGAGATTTTTCACAGTGCTCAACAAAAGTATATTCCAGTTAAAAGCAAGGACAGTAAAGGTGGGTAGAGCCAGCCATGGATAACTGAAGGTATAAAAGAAGGCATCAAACTAAAAGCTTGTGCATACAAAGTTGCCAAAAGTAGTGGGAATCTGAAAGATTGGGAAAACTTTAAAAAGCAACAAAGAACCACTAAGTGAGCAATAAAGAAAAGGAAGCCAGATTATGAAAATAGACTAGCACAAAATATAAAAATGGATAGTAATTTTTTTTATAATTATATAAAGTGGAAAAGGGTGACTAAAGTGAATATAGGTCCCTTGGAGGATGAGAAGGGAGAATTGATATTGGGTAATGAGCAAATGGGTGAGGCTTTGAATGACTATTTTGTGTCAGTCTTCATGGTGGAGGACACATCCAACACGCCAAAGAGAGATGTTATGGATGTGATCAGAGGTGAGGACCTTGATACAATAGCTGTCACTAAAGAAGTTGTGCTGTGCAAACTTGTGGGCCTGAAGATAGTTAAGTCCCCTGATCCTAATGGAATGCATCGCAGTGTACTGAAAGAAATGGCAGAAGTTACAGGAGAGGCTTTGGTGATGTTTTACCAAAATTGTCTAGATTCTGGGCAGGTCCCAGCAGATTGGAAGACAGTGAATATCCCACCACTGTTCAAAAAAGGATGTAGGCAAAAAGCAGGTAACTACAGGCCAGTGAGTTTAACATTTGTCGTTGAGAAAGTGCTTGAAGCTACCTCTAAAGAAGAAATAACAAGTTGTCTGGAAAGAAATGGATCCATCAGGCAGATGCAGCAAAGGCAGGTCCTGTTTGACAAACTTACTGGAGTTCTACGAGGATATAACGAGCACAGTGGATAGAGGGGAACAGAAAGCATTTGATAAGGTGCCATGTAAGTGACTCATCCGTAAGATAAGGATGCACAGAGTTGGGAGTGATGTATTAGTATGGTTAGAGGACCGGGTAACTAATAGAAAGCAGAGAGGTGGGATACATGGGTGTTACTCTGGTTGGTAATCAGTGGTGAGCGGAGTGCTGCAGGGGTCAGTGCTGGGCTCGCAACTGTTAATGATATACATTAACTATCTGGAAAAAAGGACCAAGTGCAGTGTATCTAAGTTTGCTGATGATAATAAATTGAATGGAAAAGCAAATTGTGCAGAAGATTTGGAAAGTCTGCAGAGAGATATAGATAGGTTAACTGAGTGGGTAAGGTCTGGCAGATAGAGTACAATGTTGGTAATTGCAAGGTCATCCACTTTGGAAGGAAAAATGAAAGAGCAGATGGTTATTTAAATGGTAAAAATTGCAGCATGCTGCTGTGCAGAAAATAGGAGTATGTGTGCATGAATTTCAAAAGGTTGGTTTGCAGGTGCAGCAGACTATCAAGGAGGCATATAGAAAGTTGGCCTTCATTGCTGGAGGGATTGAATTTAAAAGCAGGGAGGTTATTCTGCAACTGTACAGGTACAGATGAGGCTACACCTGGAATATTGCTTGTAGTTCTGGTCTCCATACTTATGGAAGGATATATTGGCTTTGGAGGCCGTGCAGATGAGGTTCACAAAGTTGATTCCAGAGATGAGGGGGTTAGACAACGAGGAGAGATTGGGTCGCCTGGGATTGTACTTGCTGGAATTCAGAAGAATGAGAGAAGATCTTATAGAAACATACAAAATTTTGAAAGGTTTAGATAAGATGAGGTAGTAAAGTTGTTTCCACTGGTAGGTGAGACTAGAACTAGGGGACATAACCTCAAGATTTGGGGGAGTAGATTAAGGACGGAGATGACGAGGAACTGCTTTTCCCAGAGAGTGGTGAATCTGAGGAATTCTCTGCCAATGAAGCAGTGGAAGCTACCTCAGTAAATATATTTAAGACAGGGTTGGATAGATTTTTGCATAGTTGGGGAATTAAGGGTTACGAGAAGAAGGCAGGTAGGTGGAGATGAGTCCACAGCCAGAGCAGCCATGATCGTATTGAATGGAGGAGCAGGCTGGACGGGCCAGATGCCTACTCCTGCTCCTGTTTCTATTGTTCTTATGTTTAGACACCAATAATTTTTCCAGAGTTTTTCCCAATATCCATCATACATAAAGGCTGTTCCCTGATATTCCGAGCTAACCACTGGTTTGAAATTTCATTTCTAGCTATAAAATGCTTTTCATTCTGCACTATAGATGTTTTTAGCAAAGGAATTGTTCACTTCTATGTAACCATGTGATCAGGAATGCATTTTATTATGTTAAGTTTATTGATAGGTGTCTTTCAACATCTTTTCAAAACACTACCTCGATAATTTCCATTTATTTCATGGTGTTGTCATCGTATTGATCTGTCATTGCAAAGGGAGTTGGGAAAGGCAAGTAATAAGGGTAATGTCACAATTGTAATGGGCGACTGGGAAAATCAGATGGGTGTCAGATTGCAAGAGAGGGAATTTGTTCAATACCTACGAAATGGCTTTTTGGAGCAGCTTGTGCCTGAACCCACTTGGGGAAAGGCCATCTTAGATTGAGTGTTGTATAATAAGCCAGATCTTACTAGCCAGCTTAATGTAAAGGAACCCTTAGGAGGCAGTGATCATAATATGATTGAGTTCATACTGCAATTTGAGAGGGAGAAACGTAAGGCACATGTCTCAATATCGCAATGGAATAAAGGGAATTACAGAGGTATGAGAGAGGAGCTTGCTCAGGTGGATTGGAGGAGGATATTGGCAGGGATGACGGCAGAGCAGAGGTGGCTGAAGTTTCAGGGAATAGTTCACAAGGTGCAGGATAGATATGTCCTAAAGAAGAAGTTGTTCTTAAATGGCAGGGGTAGGCAACCTTGGGTGACAAAGGAAGTTAAGGATGGCATAAAAGTCAAGGAAAGGGAGTGAAAGGGAGTAAGGTTGTAAAAGTGAGTGGGAAGTTGGATAATTAGGAAGCTTTAAAATCCAGCAAAAGGCAACTAAAAAAGCTATAAGAAGGGAAAAGGTGAAATATGAGTGCAAACTAGCCAATAATGTAAAGCAGGATACCAAAAGTTTTTTCAGTTATATAAAGTGTAAAAGGGAAGTGAGAGTTGATATTGGACCACTGAAAAATAACGCTGGTTATGTAGTAATGGGGAACAAAGGAGTGGCAGATAAACCTGAGGGGTACTTTTCATCTGTCTTCACCGTGGAAGACAGTAACAGTGTACCAGAGGTCTGTGAGTATCAGGGAGCAGGAGTAATTGCCTAATAGAAAGGAAAAAGTGCAAGGCAAGCTCGAAGGTTTTAAGGTGGATAAGTCACCTGGACCAGATGGATTACATCCCAGAGTCCTGAGAGAAGTTGCTGAAGAGATAACGAATGCATTGGTCATGATCTTTCAAGAATCACTTGATTCTGGCATGGTCCCAGAGGACTGGAAGATCGCATCTGTCACTACTATTTCAGAAGGGAGGAAAGCAAAAGAAAGAAAATTATAGACCAGTTAGCCTAACCTCAGAGGTTGGGAAAGCGTTGGAGTCCATTATAAAGGATAAGGTTTCAGGGTACTTGGAGACTAATGACAAAATAAGTCAAAGTCAGCATGGTCTGTGTTCTTTGAGGAAGTAACAAGCAGGGTGGACAAAGGAGAGGCAGTGGATATCATTTACTTGGATTTTCAGAAGGCATTTGATAAGGTGCCACACATGAGGCTGCTTAACAAGGTAAAACCTTATGGCGTTACAGGAAAGATCCTTGCATGGATAGTAGAATGGCTGACAGGCAGGAGGCAGCGAGTGGGAATAAAGGGGGCCTTTACTGATTGGCAGCCAGTGACTAGTGGTGTTCCGCAGGGGTCAGAATTTTTCACATTGTTTGTCAATAATTTAGATAATGGAATTGATGGCTTTGTGGCAAAGTTTGTGGATGATACAAAGATAGGTAGAGAGGTAGGTAGTGCTGAGGAAGAAATGCGATCGCAGCAGGAGTTAGACAAATTGGAAGAGTGGACAAGAAGTGGCAGATAAAATAAAATCCAACCTGATGGCATGAACATCGACTTCTCTAACTTCCGCTAAGGCCCCACCTCCCCCTCGTACCCCATCTGTTACTCATTTTTATGCACACATTCTTTCTCTCACTCTCCTTTTTCTCCCTCTGTCCCTCTGAATATACCTCTTGCCCATCCTCTGGGTCCCCCCCCCTTGTCTTTCTTCCCGGACCTCCTGTCCCATGATCCTCTCGTATCCCCTTTTGCCCATCACCTGTCCAGCTCTTGGCTCCATCCCTCCCCCTCCTGTCTTCTCCTATCATTTTGAATCTCCCCCTCCCCCTCCAACTTTCAAATCCCTTACTCACTCTTCCTTCAGTTAGTCCTGACGAAGGGTCTCGGCCTGAAACGTCGACTGCACCTCTTCCTACAGATGCTGCCTGGCCTGCTGCGTTCACCAGCAACTTTGATGTGTGTTGCTTAGATAAAATACTGTGTTGGGAAATGTATGATAATGCATCTTGGTAAAGGGAACAGTAGTGCAGGCTATTATCTAAATGAGGATAAGGTTGAAACATCAGAGTGTAGAGGGACTTAGGAGTCCTCGTGCACGAGTCCCAGAAGGTTAATTTACAGGTTGAAGAAGAAGAAGAAGAAAGCCCTTATCTCCGAGTGGAGTCATCAGGACACTGTCATGATGGGGATTTTTTTTAGCAGGCTTTCTTATTTTTACGAGGCCGAGTTGCTAGCTCGACGCTCAACCCAGCACGGATGGAAAGCGTGCAAGGGAATTTACAGGTTGAGTCTGTGGTAAAGAAGGCAAATGCAATGATGCCATTTATTTCAATGGGAATAGAATATAAAAGCAAAGAGATAACGTTGAGGCTTTATAAGAGACTAGTTGGGCTGCATTTGAGTATTGTCAACAGTTTTGGGTCCCACATCTCTGAAAGGATATGTTGTCATTAGAGAAAGTCCAGAGGAGTGTCATGAGAATGATTCCAGGAATGAAGGGGTTAACATAAGAGGAGTGTTTGGCAGCTTTGGGCCCGTACTCACTGGAATTTAGAGAAATGCAGGGGGGATCTCATTGAAACCTACCAAATGTTGAAAGCACTGGATAAGGTGGATGTGGAGAGGATGTTTCCTATGGTGGGGGTATCCAGAACTAGAGGGCACAGCCTCAAAATTGATGGGTGACCTTTTAGAACAGAGGTAAGGAGGATTTTTTTTAGCCAGAGAATAGTGAATCTGTGAAATGCTCTGCCACAGACTGTGGTGGATAAATTTTAAAGCAGGTTGATAGTTTCCTGATTGGTCAGGGCATCAAAGGATATGGCGAGAAGGCAGGTGTAGGGGGTTGAGCAAGATCTGGAATTAGCCATGATGGAATGGCAGAGCAGACTCGATGGGCTGAAAGGCCTAATTCTGCTCCTATAGCTTATGGTCTTATGGTCTCATATTTCTACTTTAAGAACACTGAGCATTTCCCCTTTAAGAGTCAGTGTTGAAAGTTCTAAGCATGTTAGTATCTCTGGCCAGGCAATATGCACAGCAGTAAATCTGTACGATTAATCACAAATATAAGGAAAAAACCATTGTAGCTTATAGAATTTATCTCCAGGCATTGTGTTAGCAAGAATACATTTTGTTTTCTGTAATTATAGCTTTCGGCAGTCATACTTATATCTTAGACCTGAATCTTTCCCCTCAAAATTGTGCCCACTGTCTCTGCTTATCATAGAAACACTTCCTTTATTTCTTGCTAACCATAATATCACATACTTCAATATCTGCAGAATCCACTGTGTATCTGCCATTTCCTTCCTTCCCGTGACCAAATAATTACATTTTCATCCCTTTTTATTTCGAACTACACTATCTATTTTCATTTTAAAGTTGATTAGGGTATGGTAACCATTTGAAAAGTGTTCCCTGACATTTAGATTGCTTCTCAATTCTGATTCTGTATACAGCACTGTAAATCACACTGTGTATATTCTTGTTGAATGAACAAAAAGAAAATAGGCCACAAACATTTATTTGATCCCAGTCTGCCTTTGGATTGTTACATTCCATTGTAATTACAATCTAGTTGCTGATGTGAATCTTAATAGATGATTACTTTATTAATTTCTTTTCTAATATTCACTTGTCTAGACTATACATTCATTAAGAGAACAGAAGGCTATCTAACTGAAGAGATTATGAACACTAGCATTGATGAAAAAATTCTCCAGCTGAAATCATGTCTAATTTCATAAAACCAGGCAACACAGGAGGCCGTTGTGCATTTCTTGCCAGTCTGAACTCAATCCAATTAATTCCACTACTGCTGCTCTTACATTTGCAAAATTTTCATTTTTAAATATATGTCCAATTTTTAAAAATCTCTTTTGAAATATTTATTACTGAATATTTAGTACCCAGTCTAGCGCTGGCTGAAGGAAAGTTGCCTCTTGGTTCATGATGAGAAAGAGGTTTGCTGTATAGCCTGCATTTCAAAGTTCCATGTACAAACTTTGTAAATTTATTATCAAAATATGTATATATTTTGGCGGGAGGAGAAGATGGCGGTGCAACGCAGCGTGTGCGGCCTCTCCGGTGATGAATATCTGTAATCTGTTAAATAGGGTGCTGTGCACAATTCTGATTTGATGGAGGCAGACGTGAGAGCACGGAGGAACATCTGCTGAAACTACTGAACTGTTTGTTTCGCCGCCGCCGTTACTGTGTGATCCAAAATCTCTGGAGGGGAAGGCCCTGAATCCTGGGCTTTGCCTGTTGCTTGGCGGCCGGGGCCGGGGTTGAAGCACTCGGCAGAGATGGTGCTGGGTGCTCGGTGTCGGAGGGCTGGTCGGAGGCTCGAAGTTTTCGGATGGACTCAGAGTCGGACTGTGGTCGGGTGCTTCCAGGATGCTGCATCGGCAAGTTTGCGGCGCTGGAAGCTCATGGCAGGGAGAGTTTCTCCCTTCTACCATCTGCGTGAGATGTTGGGGCTATTGGGACTTTGAGACTTTTTTTTACCGTACCCATGGTCTGCTCTTATCAAATTACGGGATTGCTTTGCACTGTTGTAACTATATGTTATAATTATCTGTTTTTTTGTCAGTTTTAGTCTTGGTCTGTCTTGTGTTTCTGTGATATCATACCGGAGGAACATTGTATCATTTTTTAATGCATGCATTTCTAAATGACAATAAGCGAGGACTGAGTGTCTTCATAATCTAATCTAATATGCCACCATATACTACCCTGAAATTCATTTTCTTGGAGGCATTCAAGGTGGAACAAAGAAATACAATAAAACCATTGAAAAATTATGTACAAACAATACTTGACAGTAACCAATGTGCAACAGAAGTCAAACTGTGCAAATACAAAAAAAGACAAAATTAAAAATAAATAAACAAATAATACTGAAAAAATGAATTTGAGTCCTTAAGTTGTATTCAGTGATCAGTTCAGTGTTGATGTGGTTGAAGTTATCCATTCTGGTTAAAGGGTAATAACTGTTCCTGAACCTGGTAGTGTGGGACCTAAGGCTCCTGTACCTCCTTCCTTTCTGAGACAAGACATGGCCTGGATGGTGGGAGTCCTTAATAATAGATAATTTTTGTGGCAGTGATATATTGGCTTATTGATAATTGAGCCCCGATTTGCTGTTTTTTTCAAAGGAGGGTCTTGGACTGAAACATCAACTGTCTATTCCTGTCCATAGATACTGCCTGTCCTGATGAGATCCTCCAGCACTTAGTGTGTATTACATAATACAGAATGTTGGCTTTGCAAGTGAAACATGAAAAATTAGCATATTTGCACTCATTTTTAAAAGTATGAATACATTGAGACAGTCCGAGGAAAAATGGGCAGTTAGAATAGATTTAATAGAGGCAACTGTTGTCATGGTCTTTCGAATGTTAAAGCTAATGGTATAACTGAACACCATTCCACTTATGTAGAGCGCTGAGGGGAAACAACTTACATATTCAAACATTTATTGTAGCTCAGCTGCTCAATAGATTAAATGGAGACTCGTGTGGCCCCATTAGTTAGAGGCAAAAAAAAAGTTTCGGGGAATTATATGCTTACTCGTCTGATACTGGTTATAGGAAAGCTGCTGAAATGTATTAAAAGGGATATGATTTGTGATCATTTGGAGAGATCATCAGTTACTGGGATTCCCAGTGTGGCCCCTGTTTCATTAAGCTGATTGAATTACCAGTCTACTGGGTCACAGTGCTTTTGTTTGATGCTAAGTGCCTGGATTTCCCCAAAATAAACATTTGATAAAATGCAAAGATCTTGAATAGAATTAGATTACACAGCATCATTGGACAGATGTTGTTCTGGATAGTTACCTGGCAGAAATTGCTTTGGCAGAAACTGTAATAAATTGGATTGAAACAGGTCGTGAGTGGAATTCTGTATGGATTTTTGGTGGGTTCATTGTTATTTATAAGATGTGTTAATGTGATGGCAAAAGAGCACAGCAGGTAGAGTTGCTGCCTCACAACTCCTGAGACCCGGAGTTCAATCCTGACCTCGGGCACTGTCTGTGTGGAAGTTGCATGTTCTCCCAGTGAGTGAGTGGGATTCCTCTGAGTGCTCAGACTTCCTCCCACAGCCCAGATCTGTGCATGTCAATGGGTAAATTGCCCCCAGTGTGGGTGGCAGAATCTGGGGGGAGTTGTTGGGGATATGATGGGATTGTGGGTGGCATGGTAGAGTAGCATTGAGTGCAATGCTATTACAGTGCCAGTGACACGGGTTCATTTCCCGCTACTGTCTATAAGGAGTTTGTACATTCACCCTATGACCACGTAGGATTCCTCTGAGTGCTCCGATTTCTTCCACACTTCTAAAACATACAGCTTAATAGGTTAATTGGTCAGGTCGGTGTGATTGTGTGGCATAGGTTCATTGGGCCGAAAGGGCTTGTTACCATGCTGTGTCTCTAAGTATTTAAATGAGAGCCTAGATGGAGCAATCCTTAAATTTGCAATCTACATGAAAATATGGTGACATAAATTTAAACTAAGTTCAGAAATTTCTCAGCACACGTCTGGAGCGTTTGCACAGTGTGCAAGTAATGTGCATTTTTGGATTGCAAGCCTTCATTCATTAATATAGGATGAGGAAATACTTATTGAGTGGAACAAATAAGGGAGGTGAACTGGGGAGAGCAGATATTCAATTTTTCACAACATCCCTCTGACAATTTGTTGAACCCAACAGGAAAAATGAACTGCGAAATGCTTCTACTGTTCCTACTGCATAAGCATACGTAATTAGAAGCACACAACATCAACAGTGCAGAGAATTTCCTAACCCATAACGACCAGTCATTACTATATGACCTACCACTACTATAAGTAGCTCATTAGTGGAATACATTTAAGTGGGACAACTTTGATCTTTGGTCATGAGTTGTTGGAACTCTCTTCCTCAAAGGACAGTGGAAGAAATACTATGGAGGAGAGACTGATAGATGCTTCATAGGTACAGGGGTGAGAGGTCAGTGGATGGGAAAGTGGAGTTGAGGTTACAATCTTATTAGAAGTTACTAAATGATGGCACACGCTCAGTGGACAAAGTGGCTTACTTCTGTTTTTAATTCATATGTTCATGTGTAAGTTATGTTTCACCTTTCCTCTCAAAGTTTCCAGAAGTCCCTGCATCAATGACCTGATATTAAGATGTTTTAATAATTGGTCTCCATTAGTTCAAATTTAACGCATTGTAACTCACTGATAATTAAATATTTTTAATGGAAGAGAAAATGCTTTTATGCCTTTTTTTTCTCTGCACTACCATCACCTTCCCCTGCATTCTTAAATCTATTATTTCTAGCTTTTCTTCAAGTCTGATGGAAAAAGTCATTAACTTGAATATTAAATCTGTTTCTCTCTTCATTGATCAGCTGAATATTTCCAATATCTTACTTTTTTTCATATTTCTAGCATCTGCACCATTTAACTTTAGTTAGCCATAGTCATAGTCATACTTTATTGATCCCGGGGGGAATTGGTTTTCGTTACAGTTGCACAATAAATAATAAATAGTAATAAAACCATAAATAGTTAAATAGTAATATGTAAAATTATGCCAGGAAATAAGTTCAGGACCAGCCTATTGGCTCAGGGTGTCTGACCCTCCAAGGGAAGAGTTGTAAAGTTTGATGGCCACAGGCAGGAATGACTTCCTATGATGCTCTGTGTTGCATCTCAGTGGAATGAGTCTTTGGCTGAATGTACTCCTGTGCCCACCCAGTACATTATGTAGTGGATGGGAGACATTGACCAAGATGGCATGCAACTTGGACAGCAAACTCTTTTCAGACACCACTGTCAGAGAGTCCAGTTCCATCCCCACAACATCACTGGCCTTACGAATGAGCTTGTTGATTCTGTTGGTGTCTGCTACCCTCAGCCTGCTGCCCCAGCACACAACAGCAAACATGATAGCACTGGCCACCACAGTTAATAAGGAAATCAAGAGATATGTAGATATAGGAGTGAGCCTGGAGGTTTAATGATGACCTCAACACCACTTTCACGCTCCCTCCTATACACTTGGTTTCCTTGCATTTAGAATGTCTGTGAACTTGTTTTGAAAATATTCTGTGACTCTGTCTCTATAGCTCTTTAGGATTGGAAATTCAATGAGGAGAAATTCATTCTCACCTGAATCTTAAATGAGTAACCCCGAATCTGAAATTATGCCTCCCAGTCCCTCAAAATTTCCAGCCTGTAAGTCTTCTTCAAAATTTTATATGCTTCGAAGAATTCATTTCTCATTCTTCTAAATTCCAATGAGTATAGGCCCAGCCTCTTCACATACATCATCACTTTCATCCCAGAAGACAATCCAGTGAACCTTCTCTACAGTGCCTCCAATGCCAGCATTCATTCCTTGGATATGGAGATCAAATCTGTGTGTATAACCCCAGATACGATCTCACTTGTGCCCTGTAAGTTTATAATGGAACTTCTTTAATTGTATACATCATCATGTGCCATCTCGTATGACGTAGGCAATCATGGTCTTTCAATGGCCATGATTGTTCTTGGCAAATTTTTCTGCAGAAGTTGTTTGCCATTGCCTTCTTCTAGGCAGGATGACTTTACAGGATGGCTGACCCAGCCATTATTAATTCTCTTCATAGTTTGTCTGCCTGGCATCAATGCGTGAATAGCGAGGACTGGTATTATGCACCAGCTGCTCATATGATCATTCACCACCTGCTTCCATGGCTTCACGTGGCGCTGATTGAAGGCCCCAGCAGAATGACCTACAGGCTGGTGGAGAGAAGCAGTGCCTTACACCTCCTTTGGTAGAGATGTATCTCCACCCGCCATCAATTATTCTCCATATCCTTTGCTATTTCAATTTGCTTTCTTACTTACATAATAACTTACTGTGTTTCATGCCCTGTTTCCACTAGAAACCACTACACCCCAATGTTTTGTAAACTCACTCAATTTGAATAATAGAGACAAATGACCGTGGGTTGAACACTATCTCTGAGAGGGAAAAGAAGTCCTGATGCGGGATTTTGGCCTGAAATATGAACCATTTCTTTCTACCTACAGTTGACCTACAGAGATGTTTCAGGAGATAGTTTGTTGCTCTATTTGAATAACAATTTGTTTTTTTTATTCTTCCTTACAAAGTGGATAAATACAATTTTTTTTGTCTGGTACTCTGCCAAACTTTTGACCATTTACTTAATCTGGTTATATATGATGAACGTTGAGTTCTATAACAACCTACCGAAGCTCTCCACTAAAATCGAGGCGAGAAGTCTGCAACTAGCGGGGCACTGTCTACGCCACCCCTAGCTACCTGCCAGCCTAGTCATCATATGGGAGCCCAAGCACGGGAGGATGAACCCTGGGTGCCCTCCCAAGGCTATGGTCAACATGCTCCTAGAAGACAATGGTGCGGCTAATGTAGATGAACTGAACACACTGATGAGGGAGAGGGAGAAGTAGAGAGTCCGTCATTGTGCCCGACACCAGCCTCCTAGGCCTGAGTCGACGTAGTAGTAGTAGTAGTAGTTATATACACTCAGTGGCTTCTTTCTTAGGTACACCTATACACCTGCTCGTTAATGCAAATATCTACTCAGCCAATCATGTGGCAGCAACTCGATACATAAAAGCATGCAGACCTGGTCAAGAGGTTCAGTTGTTGTTCAGAGCAAACATCAAAATGGTGAAGAAATGTGATCTAAGTGATTTTGACCATGGAATGATTGTTAGTGCTACACAAGGTGGTTTGAGAATCGTGGAAACTGCTGATCTGCTGGGATTTTCATGCTCAACAGTTTCTAGAATCTGCAGAGAATGGTATGAAAAACAATTTTAAAAAATCCGGTGATCAGTAGCTCTGTGGGCAAAAACACTTTGTTAATGAGAGAGATCAGAGGGAAATGCCAGACTGGTTCAAACCGACCAGAAGGCTATAGTAACCATGTGTTACAACAGTGGCCTGCAGAAGAACAACTTTCAATGCACAACAAATTGAACCTTGAAGTGGATGGGCTACTGCGCAAGATGACCATGAACTTACACCCAGTGCCCACTTTATTAAATACAGGAGTGTATCATTGTAGTCTCACTGTGTCCACCTCAAACCTTTGTAATACACTCATTTTTGTAGCTTCTTCAAACTTGGATCCAGTACGTTCTAACCAAGATGGCGCCGTGTACAACGGCCGTGTTGTGAGCTCTGTTCCAAATCTACAGTATACTACTAATTTCTACGATTTTCTTAGCATTTTCCGTTAAGTATCTGATTGTCACATCAGATACGATACACTGACCCTTCTGAGCATCAGAAAGATGGCATTTACCCACTATGTGCCACCTTCTCCACACTGGGATTCCCTGCTTGCGTGATCCATGCGAAACTCATCAGTTGCTTGCAATATATATTAATGACTTAGACGAGGGAATTAAATGCAGCATCTCCAAGTTCGCGGATGACACGAAGCTGGACGGCAGTGTTAGCTGTGAGGAGGATGCTAAGAGGATGCAGGGTGACTTTGATAGGTTAGGTGAGTGGGCAAATTCATGGCAGATGCAATTTAATGTGGATAAATGTGAGGTTATCCACTTTGGTGGCAAGAACAGGAAAACAGATTATTATCTGAATGGTGGCCAATTAGGAAAAGGGGAGGTGCAACGAGACCTGGGTGTCATTGTACACCAGTCATTGAAAGTGGGCATGCAGGTACAGCAGGCGGTGAAAAAGGTGAATGGTATGCTGGCATTCATAGCAAGAGGTTTTGAGTACAGGAGCAGGGAGGTACTACTGCAGTTATACAAGGCCTTGGTGAGACCACACCTGGAGTATTGTGTGCAGTTTTGGTCCCCTAATCTGAGGAAAGACATTCTTGCCATAGAGGGGGTACAAAGAAGGTTCACCAGATTGATTCCTGGGATGGCAGGACTTTCATATGATGAAAGACTGGATCGACTAGGCTTATACTCTCTGGAATTTAGAAGATTGAGGGGGGATCTGATTGAAACGTATAAAATTCTAAAAGGATTGGACAGGCTAGATGCAGGAAGATTGTTCCTGATGTTGGGGAAGTCCAGAACGAGGGGTCACAGTTTGAGGATAAGGGGGAAGCCTTTTAGGACCGAGATGAGGAAAAACTACTTCACACAGAGAGTGGTGAATCTGTGGGATTCTCTGCCACAGGAAACAGTTGAGGCCAGTTCATTGGCTATATTTAAGAGGGAGTTAGATAAGGCCCTTGTGGCTAAAGGGATCAGGGGGTATTGAGAGAAGACAGGTATAGGGTTCTGAGTTGGATGATCAGCCATGATCATACTGAATGGCGGTGCAGGCTCGAAGGGCTGAATGGCCTACTCCTGCACCTATTTTCTATGTTTCTATGTATCTCTTACACCACCACTACCTCGGAAGAAGTGCTGGTGGCGAGGGAGAAGGGCTGGTGTCCTGGTGAGGCATGCAAATCGGCCGCTGCTCCCTAGCATACTCCTGGCTAACGTTCAGTCCCTGGATAACAAGCTTTGTGAACTGAGAGCCAGAATCTCCTATCAGCGGGAAACAAAGGAATGCAACATTTTGTGCTTCATGGAGACCCGGCTGATGGAGGAGATATTGGATCATGCCATTGAGCCCTCTGGGTTCTCCCTATTCTGGGTGGACGGGTCGAGAAACCTCACTGGGAAGAGTAAAGGAGGAGGGGTATGCTTCATGGTCAACAGTGCTTGGTGTGACCCCCAAAATGTTTATGCACTCAAATCCTTTTGTTCCCCAGACCTGGAATACCTGGTGCTGTTGTGCAGACCCTACTGGCTGCCTGGGGAGGTCGTGGCTGTTATCGTCACAGCGGTGTACATTCCGCCGCAGGCTGATACTGACCTGGCTGTCAAGGAACTGTACAAGACCATCAACACTGGCTGCCTTCATTGTCGCCAGTGACTTTAATCGAGCGCCGCTGATGAAAGTCTCTCCGAAGTTTTGTCAGCACATCCGCGTGAGCACTCATGGAGATAACACACTTGACCACTGTTACGCCTTTCATAAAAGTGCTTGCAAGACTCTCCTCTGGTCAGCTTTTGGAAAATCAGACCACCCTTCCTACTTCTCCCGTCGTACAGACAGAAGCTGAAACAAGAGGCGGCCATAGTTAAAACCATCCACTGTTGGACCGACCAGTCGGCCTCCATGCTGCAGGACTGCTTCGATGACATCAACTGGAATGTTTTCCATGATGAGGGTGTCTCTAAGTTCACTGATGGAGTCACATGCTTCATCTGGAAGTGCATTGATGATGTTGTCCTCCAGAAGTCGGCAGGGTCTTCCCGAACCAGAAACCCCGGATCAGTAGTTCCGTGCGAGCAGCCCTAACAGTGTGACATCGAGCTTACATCGCTGGCGATCAACTAGAGCTCAAGAAAACCAGCTACGTTCTGCGCAAAGCTATCAAGGCTGCAAAACAACAATATAGAGAGAAGATTGAGTCAAGATTCACAACGAATAGCACACGTGACTTGTGGTGAGGGCTGCATACCATCGCAGACTTCAAAGCCAAACGTTGCTGTGCCACCAGCATCGTGGCCTCTCTCCCAGATGAGCACAATTGCTTTTATGCTCGGTTCGATGTCGCTAACTCTGAGCCTGCGATGAAAGCCACCGCTTCAACCTGCAACCTGGTTATCTGTGTCACCTGAGGTATGCAGATGTTTCCAATGAGTGGACAGTTGCAAGGCTGCAGGACCGGACGGCATCCCAGGGCGAGTACATAGTATGTGCTCAGCACAAATGGCGGGTGTGTTTACTGATATTTTTAATCTCTCCCTCTCCCAGTGTATAGTGCCCTCCTGCTTCAATTATCTACCATTGTCCCTTACCAAAAAAGACCAAGGTAACATGCCTGAACGATTGGCGTCCTGTCACACTCACCTCAAAAATAAGCAAAGGCTTTGAGAAGCTGGTCAAGGATACATCTGCATCTTGCTACCACCCAAGCTGAACCCGTTATAATTCGCCTACCGACTTAACTGATCGACAGATGATGCAATAGCCACTGCTCTACATACCTTGCTTACACATCTGGAGAATGCTGTTCTTGGACTACAGTTCAGCTTTCAACACCATAGTTCCATCCAGGCTCGACAAGAAGCTCAGACCTTGGCCTTGACCCTGCCGTGTGCAGCTGGATCCTGGACTTCCTGTCAGATCGCCAGCAGGGTGTAAGAATGGACTCCCTCACCTCCAACCCTCTGATTCTCAATACAAGGGCTGCGTACTGAGTCCCCTCCTTTACTCCCTGTATAGCCATGACTGTATCACCATTCACAGCTCTAATCTGCTAATTAAATTTGACAATGATACTACATCGATTGGCCTTATCTCAAACATTAATGAGGTGGCCTACTGGGAAGAAGGCATCTCTCTGACACATTGGTATCAAGAGAACAACCTCTCCCTCAATGTCGCAAAAACAAAGGAGCTGGTTGTGGATTACTGGAGGAATGGAGACGGACTAACCCCTATTGACATCAATGGATCTGGGGTTGAGAGGGTAAACAGCTTCAAGTTCCTCGGTATCCACATCACTGAGGACCTCACGTGGTCTGTACACACCAGCTCTGTGGTGAAAAAGGCACAACAGCGCCTCTTTCACCTCAGACGGTTGAGGAAGTTTGGTATGGGCCCTCAAATCCTAAGAACTTTCTACAGGTGCACAATTGAGAGCATCCTGACTGGCTGCATCACTGCCTGGTATGGGAACTGTACCTTAATCGCAGGACTCTGCAGAGAGTGGTGCGGACAGCCCAGCACATCTGTAATTGTGAACTTCCCATGATTCAGGACATTTACTAGGACAGGTGTGTAAAAAGAGTCCGTAGGATCACTGGGGACTCAAGCCATCCCAACTACAATCTATTCCAGTTGGTCCCATCTGTTACGTGGTACCGCAGCATAAAAGCCAGGACCAACAGGCTCCAGGACAACTTCTTCCACCAGGCCATCAGACTGATGAACTCACGCTGATTTGAGTGCACTCTATATTACATTGACTGTTCTATTTATTATAAATTATTATAAATTACTATGATTGCACGTTGCACATTCAGATGGAGACATAACGTGAAGATTTTTACTCCTCATGTATGTGGAGGATGTAAGAAATAAAGTCAATTCAATTCATCTCACATAGACTATAAATAAATAAGGTCCCTGAACCTTGTGCAACCCACTAAATGCTGACTCCCATTCCAAAAATGACCCATTCATCTAATTTGTCGTCTACAAATTTGCCTCTTGCTGAACTATCCCAATATATTGCCCCCAGCTGCAGGCAATCTTGGTCACAAACTTTTATCTGGCATCTTATTGAATGCCTCTGTAAATCCAAATGCACAACATCTACCGACTCCCTTTGATCTACTCTGCATATTTCATCCTCAAAGGACTCTGATTTCTAATTTTCAGAAGGCCTTTGACAATATGCCACACATAAGGCTGCTTAACAAGCTACGAGCCCATGGTATTACAGGAAAGATTTTAGCATGGATAAAGCAGTGGCTGATTGGCAGGAGGTGAAGAACGGGAATAAAGGGAGACTTTTCTGGTTGGCTGCCGGTGACTAGTGGTGTTCCACATGGGACTGCGATAGGACCGATTCTTTTTACGTTATACGTCAATGATTTGGATAATGGAATTGGTGGCTTTGTTGCAATGTTTGCTGATGATATCCACCGAGATGCAACACAGAGCATCATAGGAAGTCATTCCTGCCTGTGGCCATCAAACTTTACAACTCCTCCCTTAGAGGGTCAGACACCCTGAGCCAATAGGCTGGTCCTAGACTTATTTCATAATTTACATATTACTATTTAACTACTTATGGTTTTATTACTATTTATTATTTATGGTGCAACTGTCACAAAAACCAATTTCCCCCGGGATCAATAAAGTATGACTATGACTATGACTGTGATAAGAAGGCAGGTGGAGGTATGGGTAGTTTTGATGAAATAGAGAAGGACTTAGAAGGGCTTAGATAAGGAGAATGGGCAAATAAATGTCAGATGGAGTGCAGTATTGGGAAGTATATGGTCATACACTTTGGTAGAAGAAATGAAACGGTAAACTATTTCCTAAATGGAGAGAAAATACTAAAAACTGAGGTGCAAAGGGGCTTGGGAGTTCTCGTGTAGGATTCCCTAAAGTTTATTTTGCAGGATGAGTCTCTGGTGAGGAAGGCAAGTGTGATGTTAGCAATCATTTTAAGAGGACTAGAATAAACAAGGATATAATATTGAGACGTTATAAAGCACTGGTAAGGCCTTACTTTGAGTATTTTGAGAAGTTTTGGGTCCCTTATCTTAGAAAGGAATGTTGAAACTGGAGAGGGTTCAAAGGATGGTCATGAAAATTATTCCAGGATTGAATGGCTTCTCGTATGAAAAGCGTTTGATGGCTCAGGGCCTGTATTCACTACAATTCAGAAGAATGAGGGGTGACCTCATTGAAACCATCAAATAGTGAAAGGACTTGATAGAGTGGATGTGGAAAGGATACTTGCAATGGCGGGAGAGTGTACGACTACAGGACACAGCCTCAGAATAGAGGAGCATCCTTTTAGAATGGAGATGAGGAGGACTTTCTTTAGCCATAAAGCGATGAATCTGTGGAATTCTTTGCCACCGACAGCTGAGGAGGCCCAGCCTTAAGGCAGAGGTGGATATATTCTTGATTGGTCAGGGCATGAAGGAATACAGGGAGAAGGCAGAAGATTGGGGCTGAGAGGAAAAATGGATCAGCCATGATGGAATGGCAGAGCAGACTTGATGGGCCATATCTTATGGTCTTACGTACACCAGTAAATTTGTCAAAGTAAATTTCAGTTTCTCAAAATCATGTTGAACTTGCCCCATTAGTGGAAGGATGTCAAGGCTTTAGAGAAGGTGCAGAAGAGTTTTACCAGGCTGCTGCCTGGATTTGAGGGCATCTGCTATAAGGAGAGCTTGGACAAATTTGAACTGATTTTTTTCCTTGACTGGCAGAGGCTGAGGGAAAATCTTATAGAGGTTTATAAGATTATGAGAGGGATAGATAGAGTAGACATTCAGAATATTTTTCACAGTGTTGAAATTTCTAATGCCAGAGGGAATGCACTTAAGTGGAAAGTTCAAAAAGATGCATGCAACAAGCTTGTTTTACACAGAATGATGAGAGTCTGGAATGTGCTGCCTGGGGTAGTGAGGCAAATATGATAGGGATGTTCAAGAGGCTTTTACATAGGCACATGGATGTTCTGGAAATGGAAGGATAGAGGCTCCTAATCTTTTTTATGCCATGGACCCCTACCATTAACCGGGTAGTCCCTGTCCCACATGTTGGGAATCCCTGGTTAGTGTAGGCAGAAGAGATTAGTTTAGTTGGACATTTGATTACTAATTTAATTATTTTGGTACAACATTGTGGGTAAAAAGGCATGTTCCTGTGCTCAATGATGTATGTTCTAATTTTAGAACTCAGTTTAAATTTCTGCCACCATCACATTTCCATGTAGCTATCAAATTTAAAGATTATTTCATTTATGCTCCATTTAAATAATTAATAAACATTATAAATAGCAATTGACCCACCATACACTTCTGATTTTAAAAATATAATACTATAACATCCTTAAATATTTTTAACTTGATCAAAAATTGACTGGTGATTACTGATGAAGTACTTGATACTGATAAAATTATAAAATACAACTAAGTAATTAATTAATTGAAATTCAGTGCTTCCAATGCAAAAAAAAGGTCTAGATTTAAACAATTATTAGTCATCGAGTACATGTTGCTAATTGCTTTCTATAATGACTTGTTTGTGTATTTGGAATCTTTGAAATCCTCATTTTGGCGTTAAGCATGAATGAATCTGAATATTTAGACACCTGAATATTTCATGACTGTTTCTCATGCCTCCTATTTTTGGCCGGGTATGGAAACTAATGTAGGTTGAGTCCAAAAGAATGCTAAAATGAGGCCCCATCTCCCCTTCCCCCACCACCACTCTGCAATCCTGACTTTCTCTGGTCCCACCACCAGCTCCTAGATCCTCGGAGACTCCATCTTTCTCTCAGGCCACCATCCCTGAACACTCTAAACCTCTCTTCTCCTCAGACACCACCAACCCCCTTCCCTCCTCTGATCTCAGCTCCCTTCCATGCCAGGTTTTTAGCATTCCCTCTGAACTTCCCCTCTCTGAGGCAGAACGTTCTGTCCTCAGTGAGGGCCTTACGTTTTCCCCCTGTGCCCACACCTCAGTGAGTTCCGCGCCCACCATGACGCTGAGCTCTTCTTCCACCTCCTCTGTCTCCAAGCATATTTCTTTGGCAAGGACTCCCCACCCCGCACTGATAAGTCCTTCTCCCATTTTCAACCGTCCTCCTCTTCCTGCACACCCCGCCCTGGTCTTCTGCCTGCTCTGGACCTTTTCAACTGCCGACGGACATTAACCGTCCAGACTTTAACACTCCTCTCTCTTATTCCAACCTCACTCCTTCTGAACGGTCAACTCTCCGCTCCCTCCGCGCCAATCCTAACCTCTCCATAAAACCTGTAGTAGTCTGGCGAACTGACCTCTTCTTACTGAGGCCCAACGCCATCTCTCAGACACCTCCTCTTACTTACCCCTTGAACAGGACCTCACTAAGGAACACCAGGCCATTGTCTTCCACACCATCACCAACCATACTGACTTTGGGGATCTCCCATCCACTGCCACCAACCTCATAGTTCCCACACCCCACACCTCCCATTTCTACCTCCTACCCAAAATCCACATACCTGCTTGTCCAGGAAGACCCATTGTTTCATCTTGTTCCTGCCCCACTAAACTTATATTTGCATACATCGACTCTGTTTTATTCCACCCCCCCCCCCAGGTTCAGTCCCTTCCCACCTTCATCTATGACACCTCACACACTCTTGATTTTTTCAAGGATTTCAGGTTCCCTGGTCCCCATTATCTTATTTTTGCTATGGATGTCCAGTCTCTATGTATCTCCATCCCCCACCAGGAAGGCCTCAAAGTTCTCCCTTTCTTTCTGGACACCAGGTGCAACCAGTTCCCCTCCACCACCACTCTCCTCCACCTTGTGGAACTTGTCCTCACTTTAAATAACTTCTCCTTTGGGTCCTCCCACTTCCTTCAGTCAAAAGGGGTAGCCATGGGCACTCGCATGGGTCCCAAGTATGTCTGCCTGTTTGTCGGCTACGTGGAACAGTCTATGTTCCAAGCCGACACTGCTGACCGTCCTGCACTTTTCCTACACTACAGTACACTTTTGCTGCTTCCTGCACCTGTGCTGAACTCGTCGATTTCATCCATTTTGCCTGCAGCTTCCACTAGCCCTCTAATTCACCTGCTCCATTTCTGATACTTCCATTCACCTTCCTTGATCTCACTGTTTCTATCTCCTGAGACAGCATATCTACTGATGTTTATTATAAACCAACGGACTCTCACAGCTACCTGGACTATACCTCATCTCCCCCTGCTACTTGATAAAACGCTATCTGCTTTTCTCAATTCCTGTCCCTGCCACATCAGGATGGGGCTTTTCATTCTAGAATAGAGGTGTCCTTCTTTTTCAAAGAAAGGAGCTTCCCTTCCTTCATGATCAATACTGCCCTCAACCACATCTCTTCCATTATATACACGTCTGCTCTTACCCCATCCTCCCGCCATGTTACCAGGGATAGGGTTCCTCTTGTCCTCACCTACCACTCCACCAGCCTCTGTGTCCGGCACATAATTCTCCAAAACTTCTGCCAACTCCAAACTGGATCCCTCCACTAAACACATCTTTCCCTCCCCACCTCTTGCTGCTTTCTGCGGGGATCACTCCCTACGCGCCTCCATTGTTCATTTGTCTCTCCCCACTGATCTCCTTCTTGGCACTTATCCTTTAAGTGGAGCAAGTGCTCTACCTGCCCCTACACCTCCTCCCTCGCTACCATTCAGAGCCCCAAACAGTCCTTCCGGGTTAAGTGACACTTCACCTGTGAGACTGTTGGGGGTCATATACTGTGTTTGGTGCTACTGGTATGGCCTCTTGTATATCGCTGAGACCCGACATAGATTAGGAGACTGCTTCGTCGAGCATCTATGCTCTGTCCACCAGAACAAACGGGATCTCCCAGTGGCCACCCATTTTAATTCCACTTCCGATTCCCATTATGTTATGTCCATCCATGGCCTCCTCCACTGTCCACTTTCATAATGAGGCCGCACTTAGGTTGGAGGAACAACGCCTTATAATCCGTTTGGGTAGCCTCCAACCTGATGGTAGGAACATCGATTTCTCCAATTTCCAACAATGCCTCCCCCACCCACCCCCCCCCAGCATTTCCCATCCCCTTGTCCCTCTCTCATGTTATCTCCTTGCCCACTCATCGCCTCCCTCTGGTGCTCCTTTCCCACTCCCATTTTCTTTCCTCCATAGCCTTCTGTCTCTTTCACCAATCAAGTTCCTAACACTTTGCTTCATCCCTCCCCCTCCAAGTTTCACTTATCACCTTGTGTTTCTCTCTCCCCTCCCCCCATGTTTCAAATCTACTCCTCAGCTTTTTTTTCTCCAGTCTTGCCAAAGGTTTTCAGCCCGAAACATTGACTGTACTTTTTCCATAGATGCTGGCTGGCCTGCTGAGTTCCTCCAGCATTTTTGTGCGTGGTGTTAAAATGAAACCAGCCCTTATTGTTCTAGACTCCAATGAGTATTGACGGAGACTGCTCAACCTTTCTTCATACATGGACTCTATAATTCCAGGAACTGATCTAGCAAACCTTCTCTGCATGACTCCCAATACAATTATTTAATTCCTTAATGACATACACCAAAATTAAACACCGTACTCCTGGTGAAATGTCACCAGCACCTTGTAAAGATTGTCAATAATCTTTATGTTGCAACTTTTTGTAATCCCACTCCAGATAAGCAATAATTTTATCTCTCATTCTTCTTTCCAAGGTGTATAAACCTCACATTTTGCAACAATATAGTCTATTTTTGCCTACTCACAGAATCTACTAAAAATTCCTTTGCATGCTTTCTCTCTGTCCTCACAACCGGTTCACACATCTGTCTTTATATCGTCGGCATATTTGGCTGCAGTTCTCAGTCCCTTCATTCAAGACATTAACATTTAATGTGGGTTGACAAATTCAAAATGATGGGAAGCATTTTTGTTACTTATTCATATGAAGCTTTCTATTGTCTTGGGAGCAGAAGATGCATTGAGCATCGTAATTTTTCTTTTTCGATGTCCACACTTTTCATGACATCAGTAAAGTTGGGTTCCACTTCCCTCCCTGTCTCTCCACTGTTACTGCAGGCTCTCCAATAACTTCTAGCTGTGGCAACATACCATAGGCATGGTAGCATAGTGGTTAGCAGGGCAGTGTAGTGGATAGCACAACGCTATTACAGCATCAGCAACCCAGGTCCAATTACTGCCGCTGTCTGATGGAATTTGTATGTTCTCCCTATAACCGCGTGGGTTTGCTCTGGGTGCTCAGGTTTCCTCCCACATGGGTTAACAGGTCAATTGGCCACATTGGTGCAAATGAGCGCAGGGGCTCATTGGGCTGGAAAGACCTGCTGCCATGCTCTATCTCTAAATAATATAAAAATAATTTCATACCAATGCTGCGTTAATGAGTTCAGGCACCGTGCAGATTGGTTAACTCTGGCGCAGGTGACTCGTGAAATTTTGTGCAAATTCTAAAAAGCTGAAGAAAAGTTCTGCTTATCCTCCTGGACAACTAAATTAGAACACAGGGAAATAGGAGCGGTTGTAGGCTACTTGGTCCTTCAAGCCTGCCACCATTCAATGTGATCAGAGTTAATCTGCCTCAGCTTTCATCTGCTGTTCTTTGCAAGCCTCCCTTTGCCCCCAATTCCCTGATCTAATATATCTCCTTCTCCTTTAAATACATCCTATGATCCAGCTTCCATGACCATATAGGATAGAGAATTCCAGATGTTTGCCCCCTTCTGAAAGAAGAATTTCCCCTAGTCTTAAATGCTTGTCACTTATTCATCTCCCCTTGTTCAACATTCACCTGCTAGTGGAAACAGTTTGACATCAACCCTGTCCTATACGTTTCAATAGGATCCCCTCTCATGCTTCTAAACTCCATGGAATATAGAGGTAATTTCTTTAACCGTTCACCATGAGACAGGCAGATTGTCTCATGAATGAACCCATTAATTTTTTTTGGACTGCCTCCTAAATTGGTACTGTATATCCTTTGTTAAGTAAGAGGACCAAAATTTTGCAGAATAACCCAGCTGTGGTTGGAGCAAGAATACTCCTGTTGTGATGTCATCACTGCCCTGTGCTGCTGAAGCAAATGTGAGTTTTGTGTTGAATTCCCTTGATAAATAAATTATAATACCTTAGTACCTTCCCTAATTACCTGTTGTGCCTATGTATGATCTTTTATGAAGATGACCAGATTCCTCTGAATTTCTTGACTCTACAATTTCCCCACTGTGTTATTTTTTTCTCTCCTGAACTGGAAAACCTCACACATTGTCACATTATCTTCTGTTTGCTTTGTCATTTCCCATTCACTTAACCAGCTGATTTTCTTTGTGGATTTCTTATGTCCTCCTTACAATTTGTCAGTAAACATATGAAATCCAGGCCACAGTACATGGATAAAAAAAAACAAGAAATGTTTTATTCTAGAGTCTTTGAAGAGACCTGGAAGCTATAATGATGTACTGACATACTTTGCTAAGAGACCACCAAGTAACAACTGGCAAAAAAGGAATAAAAGTGAGTCAAAGATGAGCACCCAAGACTCAAGACAAGAGAGAAAGCTTTTATTTCTTTGGCAACTTTAAACATAGAAGTAGAACATAAAAGAGCACAGCACAGAAACAGTCCTTCAAACCATAATCACCATGCCTATGGTGTGTTATACAATACAACTACTATATACAAACATCCACAACATAGTAAATTTTTAAAATATCCCATTCAGGCTGAAAGATTTCATTGCTGCAGTGGCTTATTTACTCTTCTGGGGTAATGTCTTTCCTGACAAGGGAAATCTCTCTGCTGGCAGGTGAAATCTCAGGTTTTCGGCCCGCCTCCATGGTGATTGTGGGAGTGATTCAGAGGATGTAGGAAGTGGTTCTGACAGCTCTGGGAGCCTTTCTTCTCCTTCTATTTCCTCTCTGGATCTACTTTGATCCCTTTCTTTTTCTTTCTCACACTGCTTCTCTCTTTCACACCTTTCTCTTTCTTGTTCACATTCTTTCTCTCTGTCTCTTCCTTTCTCCTCCTTTCAGTTTGCTCATCTTGATCTTGGGAAGGTACATTTAGTTCAGTGGTGTATTCTCTTATTAATTCCTCTATTGCTCCTTTACGATCTGATCTCTCCCTCTTGGTTTCCTCATCCACAGCATCATATTACAAATCCTTTGCCTTGGTATCTCCATGGACTCCTTTCTTTTTGACCTTCCATTCATCCAGCTGGGCTTTGGTCTTTGGACCTACTTTTACAAGCAACTTTCTGTCTACCACCTGAGGTTCATCCAATAACCTTTATGAAAGCAGATTAGATTCTGGATCTTGACACAAAAGGTGAATGCTTACAACTGTCCTGAAGCTCCTTCAGCTCACTACGAGCTCAAAACCAAGCCACGTATCTTCTGAGTATCTGCCTGATTAACATATCAGAAGCTTTCTCAGATATGTTACCTACAAAAACTTTTGTAGTTGGACCTCTGTTTTAATCACGTTCATGATTTCCCTGGGCAGCATGGCCCTTCCTTGGTCCAATATGCTTTCCAACCAGAAGCACAGAGTTTGGCGCCAACATGGTTTATGGTGTTCAGCTTGAAGTCAGTTGTGACATCATCATTTGAACCCAAATGCACTTAAAGCAATTGGTATTCTTTTCTCATTGGCTATTTCATTTGCTTCAAAATACAGTTCCAATAGTTCAATATACATGAATCAATTACCTATTGTGTAATGAATCTCATCATTTTTTCCATCATAGCCAGTGATTTCTCCTCTTTTACTTAAATGATTATGATCACCCAGTACTTACTCTTTATGAACATAGAATTCTTCCATTTATGGCCTCTTTTTTTAACTCAATGTTTTTGCATGTACTGGGCTGAGTTTTTTACTCACCTATGCTCTTGCTGCATTTTTTTTTCTTTTTCGAATGTCTGGCTGCTCTTTAACAGACTGATAGCTGTCTTGTGTTCGTTCTAAAAATATTGTGTTTGGTAACTTCAAAAGAAGACACTGGAGTCAGAAATGTGGGTCTGACTTTGATTTTACTTTAAGCAAGGTGCACGTGTATCACAAGGTAGCGTGATCACATATGCAATTATATATTTTTACATGTAACCTCTAATGAATTATTTAAACAAACAAGATGCTTAATCAAACAATTTAAATACAAGATTACTTAAATATTAAATGGGATGTCATTGGTAAGTTGTTTACCCAGAGACGGATAAGTGTATGGAATGCCCTGAAAGGAGTGGTGAAAATATATAATTTTCTATACTTCAATATGATTGCCCCTCACAATAAGATGCTCGAGAGCTAGACTTCTCCACCTTTTCTTATGCCATGGACCAATACCATTAAGCAAGGGATCAGAGGAGCACTGCTCTAGAGAAGATAATCCATGTTCATATAGCAAACAGTCATTAACTTTTCAGAATATCCAAAAGTCTATTAGAAGCACTTAAAAAAAACGTTGGCTGTGTAGTAACTTATAAAGCAGAGAACGCAGTAATCAATTACACATAACAAGCTCCTACAAACAGCAGTGTACGGTGATCTTCTTTGGTAATGTTAGTTGTGGAACAAACATTGGCCTGGACATCAGAGATAATAAAAAAAAGGAAGTGCTTTCAATCCTGCAAATTTGAGATAAAAACAGAAAAATGCTTGTAGTATGCGGTAGGTCAGGCAGCATCAGCGACGACGCAGAGTTGGTGTTTCAGGTCAATCAGTTTTGATGAAATGTCATGAGCAGCAAAGTTACAAGAGTTCAACCTGTTTGTAAGAGGTGTTTGAGATTGCCTGTTGTACAGTAGATAATGAATTCGGCAGAACACTCACAGAGCAAGATGGAAAAACCTTCTGCCGTCAATCACACACTGGGAAAGACAAGTTTTAGAAATTGAATTTTGGAATGATTCCCAGAAGTGATGGGTTCCTAATTTGTGAAGATTCCACACCACTGGGAAAGTTTACAATCTTCCCCATGTTGTCTGTGCTGTATTGCTCAGTTAAAACATTGAAAGCAAGTCTTACTGAAAAAAGGGACTTTTCTTTCTCTCACTTTGTAAATAAAAATAAATAAATATTCCATTTGTTAGAAAACACAGCAAGGGTACCAATTTCATGCTTAATTAAGTAATGTCCTTGAAGCAATGTGAAATATTTTTGATAAAAATCACATTGCGTACAAGCAGGAATGTGTTGCAACACTGTATTCACAATATTGTTCCACTGGTAGGCAAAAATAACATTTTCTTCCCCTTGGTAGGATTATGCTAATCCTCTAATAATTTAAGTTCCAATGACACCTTACTATAATCCTGTGCGTTATACTGAAAACTGAGAGGCATCTGTCAACACAGTGACTTGTACTGCCCCTCTCTTCACCAAGGCTGCCAACTATTTTGGGATCTCTGAATGATGCATCATGTGGCTTCTCCCTTCTAAATGCCCATGCCAAATGGCTTTCCTCCCTTCCCACCCCTCCTCCACATTGTCTCATGTGTGGTATTCTACCATATCTGCAGAACCTCTCATGTTTAACAAAAATAACAAGTTTTTTTAAATGAAAATGAGAAACTTGAACATTAGAATGCACATTTCTTTGAGGGTGTTATGCAACAGTATCCAGCAGAATTAGCTTTAATTCCTGCATGTTCTGGGACACTGCTGGAAGGTTGCTATCACATCACTGCCTTCAGTCAGAGGAAATCACCTGCTCATCATAAACGTTTGAATCAGTATGGTGTTCCACTTGCCAGAGGCGAGGATCTGCTTGAGGGCAGGTGATTGTCTTGAATATTCTCAGTGATTGAGCCTAATAACTTATAAAGATTCACCAACCTCTATGTAAAGGCATTTCTTCTCATCTCTGTACTAAGCTGACAAATGACAAATCACAAAGGCACAGCAGTATCTATACTCTCTTTGAAGTTTGCGCAGATTTGGCATGCCATCTAAAACTTTGTAAAATGCCTATCAATGCACTGTGGAGAGTATCCTGACTAGTTGCATCATCGCCTGGTATGGAGACACTAATGCTCAAGAATGGAAAAACCTGCAAAAAGTAGTGGACACAGCTCAGTCCGTCACAGGCAAAACCCTCCCCGCCATTGAGCGCACTTACAACGAGTATTTCCACAAGAAAGCAGCATCCGTCATCAAAAACTCGCACCTTCCAGTACATGCTCTCTTCTTGCTGCAGCCATTGGGAAGAGCCTAAGGTCACACACCACCAGGTTCGGGACTGGTTACTACCTTTCAATGATCAGTCTGCTGAACCAGTGTGGATAATTCGCTCACCGAATTCTGGACTGATTCCACAACCTACTGGCTAATTTTCAAGTACTCTACAACTCGCGTTCTAGGTATTATTTACTTATTTATTATTTTATAGATTTCCATCTTATTTTTCTTTTGTACATCAGTTGTCAGTCTCTGTTTGTGTCAACTTTTTCATTGACTCTATTGAATTACTTTGCTCGACTGTGAATGCCTGAAAGGAAATGAAGATGAAGAAGGTCGAATGTGGTGACATAAATATGCCTTGGGAATATATTTACTTTGAATTTGAATTTTGAATGGTCAACTCTATTTTCAGATTATGAACTCTGGTTCTGCACATCATAAAAAAAGGGGAAATGCCATATCTACATATATCCTGTCCAGTCGGAAAGAGTTTTCTGCATTTTAACTCTCATTCGATACAACTCAATGCTAGATATAGTCTACTGAAAATCTCCTCTTACGACAGTTCCCATCCCAGGAAATAATCAGGTGTCATCAAGCCAAGTCAAGTTTTTTAAAATCCATGTATACTGTCAAAAAAGACAGCATATCTGCGAACCACAGTGTAAAACACTAGAGTATACATTAGACATAACACATAATAACTTATGAAAATAAGGATGAAATCTTCATATGGATTACATATAAATAAACAAACTAAAGTGCATAAATTAAATATTCTAAGGTATAGAACAGTTTAACCAGTGACACTTTGAATGCAATGCAGCAGGGAGCTCAGAACGCTAATGGCTAATGTCCCTCCATTATTGCAAGGATAACTTTGACTCAGGGCGAGGGACATTAGATCAGCACTCAGTACTCTAGGCACAGTCTCAGCACAGTATATTCAAAGACCAATGGACATTTCCCTTTCCTATCTGCTAGCCATATAGCTTCAGATAGCAGTAAACGACCACATTGGTGAAGGTAAAGACCAAGACCTCTTGCTTGAGTTTGTAGTTCTAATTCCTGAAATGGCCTGATATAAAAATACCACTATCCAAAAACAATCTGTCTATTTATCTACCTATCATTTGCACAGTCTGTCTTCTTTCACGCATTGGTTGTGTGTCAGTCTTCGTTTGTGTGTGGTTTTTCGTTGATTCTATCGTATTTCTTTGTTCACTGTGAGTGCTGGCAAAAAAATGAATCTCAAAGCAGTATATTGTGACATGTACAGTACATTGCACTACATAAAAATATAAATTACAGTAAGGTATATATATATATTTTTAAATTAAATAAGTAGTTGTATATGTTGTACATGGATTCATTGCCCATTTGGAAATCTGATGCTAGAGCGGAAGAAGCTGTCCCTGAAATGTTGAGTGTGTGATTTCTGACTCCTGTATCTTTTCCTTGATGGTGGCAGTGAGAAGAGGGCATGTTCTGGATGATGGGGTTTTGTAATGGTGGATGCTGCTTTTTTCAGGCGTTGCCTATTGAAGGCGTCCTTGATGCTGGGAAGGCTAGTGCTCATGATGAAGCTGGCTGAGTTTGCAACTTTCTGCAGCTTTTTCCAGTCCTCTGCAGTGGCTCCTCCGTACCACACTGTGATGTAACAGTTAGAATGCTCTCCGCAGTACATCTGTTGCAATTTGTGAGAGTCTTTGGTGATCTATCAAGTCTTCTCAAATACCTAATGAAATATAGCCACTGTCATGATGCTTAGCCCAGGATAAATCTTCAGAGACTTTGACACCCAGGAACTTGAAACTGCTCATCCTTTCCACCACTGATCCCTCGATGAGGACTTGTGCGTTTCCTTGACTTCCACTTCCTGAATTCCTTGGTCTTACTGACGTTGAGTGCCAGGTTGTTGCTGCGACATGAATCAAACTGCTGGTCTATCCCATTTCTGTACACCTGCTTGTCACAATCTGAAATTCTAAACACAATAATTGTGTTATTGGCAAATTTGTAGACGGCATTTAAGCTGTGCCTAACCACACAGTCGTGGGTGTAGAGAGAGTAGTAGAGCAGTGGGTGGGCTAAGCATGCATCTTTGAGGTGCACCAGTGTTGATTATCAGTGAGGAGGAGGTATTATTTCTGACCCATAGGCAGCAGACTGGTCTAGGTATTGCTCTTGTCCAAGTGATCGAAGGCTGATGGGAGAGCCAATGAGATTGCATCTGCTGTAGCCCTGTTGTGGCAAGAGGCAAACTGGAGTTGTTCCAGGCCCCTGCTAAGGCAGGAGTTGATTCTGGTCATGACCAATCTCACAAAGTACTTCATCACAGTAGACTGGATAATAATCGTTAAAGCAGATCACCCTGCTCTCCTTAGGCAATGGTATGATTGTCATCCTTTTGAAGCAGGTGGGAACCTCCAACTGCTGGAGTGAGAGTTTGAAGACATCCCGATGCGGCCTTCTATATATTGGTGAGACCCGACGCAGACTGGGAGATCGTTTCGCTGAACACCTACACTCTGTCCGCCAGAAAGCAGGCTCTCTCAGTGGCCACACATTTTAATTCCACGTCCCATTCCCATTCTGATATGTCTATCCATGGGCCTCCTCTACTGTCAAGATGAAGCCACACTCAGGTTGGAGGAACAACACCTTATATTCTGTCTGGGTAGCCTCCAACCTGATGGCATAAACATCGACTTCTCAAACTTCCGCTAATGCCCCACCTCCCCCTCATACCCCATTCGTTATTTATTTATTTATTTATTTATACACATTCTTTTTCTCTCTGTCCTTTTTCTCCCTCTGTCCCTCTCACTATACCCCTTGCCCATCCTCTGGGCTTTCCCCCCTCCCCCTTTTCTTTCTCCCTAGGCCTCCTGTCCCATGATCCTCTCATATCCCCTTTGCCAATCAACTGTACAGCTCTTGGCTCCATCCCTCCCCCTCCTGTCTTCTCCTATCATTTAGGATCTCCCCCTCCTCCTCCCACTTGCAAATCTCTTACTAGATCTTTTTTCAGTTAGTCTTGACGAAGGGTCTCGGCCCGAAACGTCGACTGTACCTCTTCCTAGAGATGCTGCCTGGCCTGCTGCGTTCACCAGCAACTTTTATGTGTGTTTCTTGAAATTCCAGCATCGTCAGATTTTCTCGTGTTTGTGTTCACCCTCATAAAAGATGTTCTGTCAGCAGGCTCTGAGACGGAGATTACAGGATCACCAGATGCTACAGAGATTACAGATGTTTAGTTTCATTCTCCCTTTCAAAGTGTGCATAAAAGGCATTGAGCTGAACTGGGAGTGAAGGATCACAGCCGTTCATGATGTTATGTTAATCCTTGTAGGATGTAATGGCTTACAAATCCTGCCAGAGCTGACATGCATCCAATTGCATCTCTAACTTCAATCACAATTGTTGTTTTGCTCATAAAATAACCTTCCATAGGTCATCCCTAGAAGTCTTGAATGGTTCTGGATCACCGGTCTTGAATGCCACAGGTCTAGCCTGCAGTGGACATTGAATCTCCTGTTTCAACCGTGGCTTTTGGTTTGGGAATGAACGGCATGTTCTTGAGAGCACACACTCATCCACACAGGTCTTGGTGAAGTCAGTGACAACTGTGGCATATTCCTTCAGACTCGAAGATGAATCCCCGTATACTGTCCAGTTCTCTGACTCAAAGCAGTCCAGGAAGCACTCCTCTGCCTCTCTTAACTACTCCTTCTTGGTCCTCACCTCTGGTGCTGCCATCTTTAGTCTCTGCCTATATGCCAGGAGAAGAAGTATAGCCAGGCGATTGGACTTTCCAAAGTGCCGGCATGTGATGACATGGTACGCGTTCTTCATGGTGGTATAATAGTCATCCATCCTAGCTTTGGTTTCTCCCATTTAGGCAGGGCCACATTATGAAGATGCAGTCCACGAGACAGGAAGAAGTTCAAGTGAATAGTTGTTTCAGCTGAAAGGACTGTTTGTGGTACAGCATGTTGGGAAGTGCTAAGGTAAGAAAGCAGGTGTTGCACCTCTGTGGGTACACAGACAAATTCCATAGGAGGAGACGTGTTTCATAGAAATGGAGGAGAAGATAAGGGATTTGCAAAGAGAATGGGAAGATGCGTTTGGCAGTGGAATTTCCTTGAAACTGGCAGAAATTGTGAAGGATTATTCATTGAAAGCATTGGTAGGGTGGACGATGAGGACTAGTGGAACCTAATACTTGCTCTCTCCAGGAGGAAAAGATTGAGAGCTGAACTCTAGTAAATAGTATAGTATGGGTATGTGTATATTGACCAAAAGCATATCAGGCAAATCTTTTAACTATCTGCATTTGTCAAAAAATAAATTGTTCTTTCTCAATGATGTCCAGGGTTTTTGCGACTGCTTGTAAGAGGAGGAATCACAGAGTTGTATTCTGTATACATACTTTGATAATAATCAACTTGCTGGTAAAAGGCCCATATACCCCTGTCTAAATTAAATCATGAACTGAAACACATTGGTACAGAACGGGTCTATGATACATTGCTGTTTGAACTGATGCTCAACTACTTTGTACATTTTCCCCAAGAAATCAAAGCATTTGCTTTGTTTTGAGTAATGCGATTAAGAACACCACAAGATTAATGTCATTCAACAGAATTTAGATCTTCAATTTATTGCTTACAGTGTTCTGTTCCTACTTACTGTCATTACACTGCTGGCACTTACAGCAACAATGAAGATCCTCCATCTCTGTCTGTCCATACAGTTGCAACAGATTGAAAGGATTCGTTGTTGCTGTTTTCATAACAATTTTGTTTAAGAGTGGACCACTCTTAGGCCTCTACCCTTTGACCTGTCTGGCCTGAATGACCCTACCAAGAACCAAAGCACAAGGTCCTGACTCCAGTCAACATAGCTCTCTGGTTCTTTAAGGCACACAAGACTCCAAACCCAAAGTCAAGGTTGTGGTTCTGTTGTTAGCTTCAGTTAAACATGCATGTACTAGCTTCCCCTTGATTTACTGTGCATTGCCCTGTGTTTCAAAGGACACAATAACTTTATTAATTGTTTTTAAATTAACTTAACCCAACCTTGCTTAAATTGTCCCATTTTTCTTCCTTAATAGCTTTCTATATTCTTGACAGCCTTTTGGCCTAATTTTGGTAAATTGATCTGATCTCGTACACTGAAGCATTTTCACAAAGTTCATTTTGAAAATGGTCTTTACGGAGGCTCAAGGCAATGTTTTATCCCACATTAATCTTCCAAAAATTGATTTTTTTGTGTGTGACAACTATCATTTCTGAGATTTTAAGCTGCATTTCTGAGCATGAGTCATGATTTCCACATCATGTGTGGGCCGGATGGTGCCATTCCCAAGAAATGTTCCTCAAGAAAAATTGTGGGTGAAAGAAAACCAATTACAAAGTCACTCACAGGACAATTAGATCTTCACAATGGAGAGATAAACTGAAATACTGTGAATTCTGTGCTTATCTTCAATTTCTTTGGGTCAGTTCCATTTCCTTCCTTCATCTCCAGCATTGTCCTGATTCACCCCAGCCAACAATCTCAATTCCACCTTTTGATCTTGATGTCAGTCATCTTCTACATCTCCACCCACTTCCCATGGGACCACTAAGTCGTGGCTGTCTCATCCCCGACACTCCCCGGGCTAATCCAGAGTAGCATTTTTTGACAATGAATAATCTTCAGGCGGTATTCAAATATGTAGCAGTGGGCTCACAATCAATGTCCTCTAATCGATCACTGCTTCAATAATATTCATTCACTCATTCATTATGTGTTGTGTTTTATGACGATCATGGTCTTCACCCTGATTGTTCTCGACAAAATTTTCTGTAGAAGTGATTTACTATTGCATTCTTCTGGTCAGTGTCTTTACAAATCGGTGACCTCAGCCATTCTCAGAATGAGGTCCTTTAACATCTGCCGGACGATGCTGAGGATGTTCTACAAGTCTGTGGTGGCCAGTGCGATCATGTTTGCTGTTGTGTGCTGGGGCAGCAGGCTGAGGGTGGCAGACACCAACAGAATCAACAAGCTCATTCGTAAGGCCAGTGATGTTGTGGGGAGGGAACTGGACTCTCTCACGGTGGTGTCTGAAATGAGAATGCTGTCTAAGTTGCATGCCATCTTGGTGAATGTCTCCCATCCACTACGTAATGTACTGGTGGGCACAGGGGTACATTCAGCCAGAGATTCATTCCACGGAGATGCAGCACAGGGCGTCATAGGAAGTCATTCCTGCCTGTGGCCATCAAACTTTACAACTCCTCCCTTGGAGGGTCAGACACCCTGAGCCAATAGGCTGGTCCTGGACTTACTTCATAATTTACTGGCATAATTTACATATTACTATTTAACTATTGATGGTTCTATTACTATTTATTATTTATGGTGCAACTGTAACGAAAGCCAATTTCCCCCGGATCAATGAAGTATGACTACTACTACTACTACTACTACTCCTACTCTTCGTAGATTGCCTGCCTGTAGCCAGCATAACCAGGATTTGTTTTATGCACCATCTGCTATACGATCATCCAGCACCTGTTTCCATGGCTTCACGTGACCCTGAACATAGAAACATAGAACAGCGCAACATGATATGGTTAGCCCATAATTTTGTGCCAACCCCCTAACCTAATCCAAAGTCAATCTAACCCTTCTCCCATATAGCCCTCTGCTTTTCTTTCATCTGTGTGCCTAATTAAGTCTTTTAAATGTTCCTAATGTATTTGCCTCCACCAAGTTAAAGTTTAATTGTCGTTCAACCAGTCAAATGAAACCGCATTCCTCGAGGTTCAAGGTGCAAAACACAGAACGAACAGTCACACACAAGACATATAATGTATATAATTATGTTAGCAGAAAAGCAAACAGTAATAAAAAAAAATCAATAATACAGCCCAAATTCCTGCTTGTCATGGCCTGTAGATTGATGGTGCATGGTTGTTATCCTAGAGCCATGTTTCTGCAAGAACACGTTGCAACAGTTCCTCATTTTGCACTACTGCAGCTGCAGAAGAAAGTAATCCAGCTCATCTTCCCAGGAATGAACACTTGGAGGGTAGCACCAATGGGAGGGTTGGCCCCCTGATCCAACGCAGAATCCAGTGGCACACAACCAGCTCCAACGTCTCCTTCACCGATGGCCGCAATAAGCAACCCTGATGCATGAGGGCCTTGCCCTCACAACAATTGAACAAGGCAGCCTCCCCCACCATCAGTCTCACCAATAAATCAGTGAATCACAGTACTCTACATTACCAATGTCTAACAGGGTCTTGCAATCACATGAAAGATGTCCAAGCCAATCATTTCCACCATTTGTTGGTTCACGCACTGCCTCTGACTCCTTCTTTCCCAGGTGGCTGAAGCAGGCTGTAATACAGTGTGCAACAAATCCAGTTCTGCCACTATCCAACATAGGATAGGCCTGCCACTCTTGATTTTCTTAATATCCAGCAATGTCTTGCAATCTTGCATTGTACCACCAACGCTCCAATGTCTTATGGTCTTATGGTCTATACTTCCCTCCAATCACCTTAAAATTATTGCTCCCTTGCATTATCCATTTATCCCTGGGAGAAAATTCTCTGGCTGTACACTTGTTCTATGCCTCTTATCATCTTGTACACGTTCATCATGTCACCTCTCAACGCCCTTCTCTCCAAAGAGAAAAGCCCTAGCTTACTCTGTTTATCATCATAAGGCAAGCTCTCTAATCCAGGCATCATCCTGGTAAATCTCCTCTGCACCCTCTCTGAAGCTTCCACATCCTTCCTATACTGAGGCGACCAGAACTGAACACAATACTCCCAGTGTGGTCTAACTGTAGTTTTACAGAGCTGCAACATTATCTTGTGGCTCTTGATCTCAATCCTCCGACTCATGAAGGCCAACTAACTTGCAAATCAGAGTGCACTTGAACTTCTAAGCCACAATCTGTAATAACCAGATGTACAACGAAACTGCTTTTTTTCGGTATTATATTCTCAATGCATCAGTTGCTTTGAAATTGTTCCAAATAGTTTCTGTACCTTATTTAATGTATGTTTAACTAATGATAAATAGTTGTACAAAGCCCTTAATTCTGAATTGAATGGAAATATTCTTATTGTGTACAAATAGTTTGAAAATGAGGAATAAAGTGACAGTTCTAATCCTGCTATTTTCACAGTAGCTTCTACATTATTACATTGTGTTAATTCATAATATCAAGTCTGATCAACTCTGACCTTTTGTTCTGAAAATTAAACATGTTAAAAAGTGTCAAAGTATGGGGCGAATTAATTGCTGAATTAATTGTCCATGTTTATTACTAATTTACATTCAAAAGTAAATTAATGTCAGACCTTTATAGGAGCAGCACTGATATGCATAAAGGAATGATGATACGCACAATGTTTCGCATAAAGATAAGGGAGTGATTGCCAATGAGGCCATATGTTTAGAATTTAGGAATAAAACAAAAGAGGAAGTCAATTTGATGGAGTTATACTATAAGTCTCCTGGTGGTTACCAAGAATTAAAAGAACAGATATGTCAGCAGATTGAAGAAGGCTGTAAAAACAATAGGGCAATAGGAGCAAGGGATTTAGAACCTCCTGTTGTTGACCGCCTTTATTTAACAGCTTAGAGGGGAAGGATTTGGAAAACACATTCAAAGGAGTTTTCTAAAGCAGCACACTGAGCATACCGTATGGTATGCATGACAGAATGGTACACTAGCTGCAGCAAGATCGACCAAAAAGCACTCCAGTGAGTGATCAGGACTGCACGAACATCACTGGGACACAACTACCAAATATGGAAACTATGTACAACTCACAATGTCTGCAGCAGGCTCGTAAAATAGCAATGGGCTCTTCCCATCCCAATAATCACCAGCCATATGGTAGGAAGTACAGAAACATCTCTGCACAGACTGAAAAACAGCTTTTACTCTAGGGCTATTGTGAAACTGAACAATGACCCGTCACCCATCCATTGTTCACAGGCACGATGGACAATCTCCTCGTGCATTGCATAGGCATAATTCTTAATGCTATTTTATATTTAAACATTGTATTTCATATTGTGGGCATGTGCAACACATGAATGGAGCAGCCACTGTTTCTTTTAATTTTAGTGTTGTTGGTTTTTAGTTCAGTTGTAATTTAGATGTCATTCTGAATAACTCAGACGTTATTCTAAATTTAGTATTTTTTAAATTGTGTTTTTAGTAATTGAATTGCTAGTCTGCTGTTTTGCAATGAATAATGTGGCATTGCAATCTCGTTGTCTTCAGCAAGACAATAAAGCTTAAACTTAATGTAACCGTATTTAGAGAGTTTTATGAGGCTTCAGCATTGAGGATGGCAAGCAGTTGAGGTTTCTTTGCAGGAACTCTTTGGAATAGATAGGGTGAATGCAAACTGGCTTTTTCTAGTGAGGTTGAGTGAGACTAGAATGGGCAGGGGGAGGGAGTCATAGGTTTCGGATGAAAGGTTATATATTTAAGGGAACCAGAGGGGGAATTTCTTCGCTTCGAGCGAGTAAGGAACAAGCTCCCAGTGAAGGTAGTGGATGTGGTTTTGATTGCAACTTTTCAGAGATTTGGATAAATACATGGATGGAATGGTTGTGAAGGGCAATGGTCCAAGTGTGGGTTGATGGAATCAGGCAGAATAACTCACAGCGCAACACACATAATATGCTGGAGGAATTCAGCAAGCCAGCAACAACAATGGAAAAGAGTAAGCAGTCGACGTTTCAGGCTGCAACCCTTTTCAGGACCGGCGTATAACTTTCAGTATTGACTAGATGGGCCGAAGGGCCTATTTCTGTGCTGTAATGCTCTTCGACTCTATGTCTCTAGTCAGTGACCATAGTTTGGCAAGCTTCAAGGTAATAATGGAGAAAGTTAACTTTGGCCCTTGATTTCAGGTCCTATACTGGCAGAAGGATGGATTTGATAGTATAAGAGAGGACTTGGGAGAAGTAATTCGGGATCAGCTGCGAGGATTGAAAGCAATGTTTGATAAGTGAAGGACTACAGTATTTAACATCCAAATAGTAAGAGTTTAGAGTCAGCCTATCCCTGTAAAGGTTAGGGTCAATGTGGTAATTTTTGGGAATCCTGGTTAATAAAGTATGCTGAAGACCCGATAATTAAGAAGACGGAAGCATATGTCAGGTATGAGAAACTAGTATCAAATGAGACACTTGAATTTTGAAGGGGATACAGGGAAAAGAAATTAGGAGGGCATAAAGAGGCCGGGAACTGACTTGGGCAAGCAGAACTAAAGAAAATCCTAAAGCTTTTATAAATATATTATAAAGCACGAGGATAGCTTAGGAAGAGTATGCCCCCTTAGGGACTAGAGTGGTGATCAATGTCTGGAACCAGAGCTTGTGAGTGGAATCCTAAATGAATACTTTCATCAATATTTACTTGGAGACTGGAGCATTATGGAAGCAGTAGGTTGATATTCTGGAGCATGTCGGTATCAGTAAGGAGGATGTGCTAAAAATGTGGGAGCACATATGGGTGCATAAATCCCCAGAATACTATTGAAAATAAGGGAGGAGATTGCTGGGATTTTGATGGAAATATTTGCATAGTTGTCAGCCATTGACAAAGCTGGAGAAGACCAGAAGATATTTCACATTGTTTCCTTGTTCAAAAAAGGCAGCTGGGATAAGACTAAAAACCATAGAACTATGAGCCTTACATAAGGAGTAGGGAAGATGGTGGAAAATATTCCAAGGGACAGGATTTGTGTTTTCTGTACTTGGAAAGGCAGAGACTGATTTGGTGGAAATCATGTCCAACAAATCCAATGGAGTGTTTTTGTTTGCGATTTCAATCCAGGAGAATTGATGAAGACAGTAAAGTGGATGTGATTTACATGGACTGCAGTGAAATTTGTGACAAAATCTGTCATGGTAGGCTAGTCCACAGGAAATTTGAGATAGAAACATAGAAAACCTACGGTGCAATACAGGCCCTTCAGCCCACAATGCTGTGCCAAACATGTACTTACTTTAGAAATTACCTAGGGTTGTGTTGGCATGTGGCCAAGTGGTTAAGGCGTTCGACTAGTGATCTGAAGGTCGCTAGTTCGAGCCTTGGCTGGGGCAGCATGTTGTGTCCTTGAGCAAGGCACTTAACCACACATTGCTCTGCGACGACACAGGTGCCAAACTGTATGGTTCCTAATGCCCTTCTCTTGGACAACATCGGTGGCGTAGGGGAGATTTGCAGCATGGGCAACTGCTGGTCTCCATACAACCTTGCCCAGGAAATCTTCCAAGGTGCACCTATCCAGGATTCTCTTAAAATACCCTATCGTATCTGCCTCCACCACCATTGCCAGCAGCCCATTCCACGCACTCATCACTCTCTGTGTAAAAAAACTTACCCCTGACATCTCCTCTGTACCTGCTTCCAAGCACCTTAAAACTGTGCCCTCTCGTGTTAGCCATTTCACCTCTGGGAAAAAGCCTCAGACTATCCACATGATCAATGCGTCTCATCATCTTATACACCTCTATCAGGTTACCTCTCATCCTCCATCACTCCAAAGAGAAAAGGCCAAGTTCACTCAACCTATTCTCGTAAGGCATGCTCCCCAATCCAGGCAACATCCTTGTAAATCTCCTCTGCATCTTTTCTATAGTTTCCACATCCTTCCTGTAGTGAGGTGACCGGAACTGAGTACAGTACTCCAAATGGGGTCTGACCACGGTTCTATTAGGCTGCAACATTACCCCTTGGCTCTTGAACTCAATCCCAGAGTTGACAAAGGCCAATGTACCATATGCCTTCTTAACCACAGAGTCAACCTGCGCAGCAGCTTTGAGTGTCCTATGGACACGGATCCTAAGATCCCTCTGATCCTCCACATTGCCAAGAATCTTACCATTAATACTATATTCTAATATCATATTTGACCTACCAAAATGAACCACCTCATACTTACCTGAGTTGAACTCCATCTGCCACTTCTCAGCCCACTTTTGCGTCCTATCAATGTCCCACTGTAACCTCTGACAGCCCTCCACATTATCCAGAACACCCCCAACCTTTGTGTCATCTGCAAATTTACTAACCCATTCCTCACTTCCTCATCCAGGTCACTTATAAAAATCATGAAGAGAAGAGGTCCTAGAACAGATCCCTGAGGCACACCACTGGTCACCAACCTCCATGCAGAGTATGACCCATCTACGAACACTCTTTGACTTCTGTGGGGAAGCCAGTTCTGGATCCACAAAGCAATGTCCCCTTGGGTCCCATGCCTCCTTACTTCCCCAGAATCTGTCTCCCTATCTGCTCCTCGATGTCCCTGTTACTATTGGGTGGTCTATAAAGAACACCCAGTAGAATTATTGACCCCTACCTGTTCTTAACTTCCATGGTGCATGGGGTACCTTATCAAATGCCTTGCCAAAATCCATATACACTACATCTACTGCTCTACTTTCATCAATGCGTTTTAGTCATATCCTCAAAAAATTCAATCAGGCTTGTGAGGCATGACCTGCCTTTGACAAAGCCATGCTGACTATCCCTAATCATATTATACCTCTCCAAATGTTCATAAAGCCTGTCTCTCAGGATCTTCTCCATCAACTTAACAACCACTGAAGTAAGTCTCATAATTTCTGGGCTATCTCTACTCCCTTTCTTGAATAAGGGAACAACATCTGCAACCCTCCAATCCTCCAGGAACTCTCCCGTCCCCATTGATGATGCAAAAATCGTTGCTAGAGACTCAGCAATCTCCTCCCCTGCCTCCCACAGTAGCCTAGCGTATATCTCATCCGGTCCCAATGACTTATCCAACTTGATGCTTTCCAAAAGCTCCAGCACATCCTCTTTCTTAATGTCTATATGCTCAAGCTTTTCAGTCCTCTGTAAGTCATCCCTACAATCACCAAAGTCCTTTTCCGTTGTGAATATTGAAGGGAAGTATTCATTAAGTATCTCTGCTATCTCCTTCGATTCCATACGCACTTTTCCACTGTCACACTTGATTGGTCCTATTCTCTCACGTCTTATCCTCTTGCCCTCCACATACTTAATCCTGGCAATCAGGATTAAGGGGTTTTCCTTAATCCTGATTGCCAAGTCCTTCTCATGGCCCCTTCTGGCTCTCCTAATTTCATTAGTAAACTCCTTCCTGCTAGCCTTATAATTTTCTAGATCTCTATTGTTACCTAGTTTTTGAAACTTTTGTAAGTTTTTCTTTTCTTCTTGACTAGATTTTCACACTGCCTTTGTACACCACGCTTCCTGTACCCTACCATCCTTTCCTTGTCTCATTGGAATGTACCTATGCAGAACACCACACAAATATCCCCTGAACATTTGCCACATTTCTGCCATACATTTCCCTGAGAACATCTGTTCCAAATTTATGCTTCCAAGTTCCAGCCTGATAGCTTCATACTTCCTCTTACTCCATTTAAACGCTTTCCTAACTTGCCTGTTCCTATCCCCCTTCAATGCTATGGTAGAGGAGATAGAATTGTGATCACTATCTCCAAAATGCTCTTCCATTGAGAGACCTGACACCTGATTAGATTCATTTCCCATACCAGATCAAGTACAGCCTCTCCTCTTGTAGGCTTATCTACATTTTTTTCTGGTCAGGAAACCTTCCTGAACACACCTAACAAACTCCTGTCCATCTAAACCCCTTGCTCTAGGGAGGTGCTAATCAATATTGGTGAAGTGAAAATCTCCCACAACGACAACCCTGTTATTATTGCATCTTCCCAGAATCTGTCTATCTGCTCCTCGATGTCCCTGTTACTATTGGGTGGTCTATAAAGAACACCCAGTAGAATTATTGACCCCTACCTGTTCTTAACTTCCACCCACAGAGACTCAGTAGACAATCCCTCCATGACTTTCTCCTTTTCTGCATGCCTGCCATTCTCTCTTTATGAGTTTGTTTGGTGTGTTCAGGAAGGTTTCCTGACAAAATATGTGACACTATCTCTGATCAGCAGTGCCATGCCTCCACCTCTTTTGCCTCCCTCGCTGTCCTTTCTGAAGAGGTGTTGGAAACCTGGCTTCCAGGTTGCTGGATGAGAGAAGGCTGAAGATAGGCGTGGAAGAGTGCTTTGCTAACTGGAAATCTATAATGAGTACAGCAGGAATAGTTGCTGGGAAATTTATTGTTTGTAATATGTATATAAATGACCTGCATGAAAATGTAGGGGGTATGAGTAGTATGTTTACAGATGACATGAAAATATGTGGACGCGAAGCTAACCAACAAGTTTGTCGAAGGACATAGATCAGCAGGAAATTTGGGTTGAGTGTTGGCAGTTGGAATTTAAGCTAACCGATTACGAGGTAATACATGTTAAGAGGTCAGATTGTGATTGGACAGAAAGAGAGAATGGCAGGCATGCTTGGAGTGATAATGTTTGGAGAGAACATAGAATTCAGGTCTGTAGTTCCATGAAAGTGGATAGAGTAGTGAACAAGTCATTTCGTTTGCTTGCTTTCACAGGCTGAGGCATTAAGTGTTGGAATGTCATGTTGCAGTTGTCCAAAACATACATTAGATTTCACTTAAAGTACAGTGTATAGTTTTGTTTTCCACACTGCAGAAAGGGTTGGGTAACAACAGAGAAAGTACTGTAGAGATTCACCAGGACTTTTCCTGGAATGGATGGCTGTACATACAAGGGAAAATTGGGCAGGCTGGGTTAATTCTCACTGTAACGTGGGAGGTTCAGGGGTGACCTTATAGAGATTTTATAAAATTAAGAGGGTGAAAGTCAAGGTAGATAGTCTGAAATTTTTCCCAGGACAGGACAGTGCAGAACTGGCTGTATACTTGAATCAAAAGTTCAAAAGTTTAAAGGTTCTTTTATTATCAAAGTATACAACTCTGAAATTATTCTTCTCCAGAGAGCCACAGAATCAAGAAAGAAGAGAACGGCAGCATGATCATGAACCCCCAAATCTCTCCTCCCCACACAAGAAAAATGAAATCCCAGAACCCAGAAGGCGCACTAGTCTTCAAGGCCGCATCCTTGGTATATCAAATAGTGGCCAGTCGTGAGACCCTGAGAGCGGGATCCATTCCCGCAAAGAACCGAAGTCAACGTGTAACTCCAGGTCAAGGTCTTCAAAAGCACCCTTCAAGGGAAGAATAGAGATATTAAAGATAGAAATAGAACTATTTATTCATTTCCTTGCTGCTGAGTTCCTCCAGCATTCTACGTGAATAGTTTTGATCTTTCCCAGTATTTAGGATGTGACAGGAAATAAAAAGTCATTGTTTACATAATTTAAACATATACTGCATATAAGGGCTAAGATAGGCAGAGATTACACTGCTCTCAAAGTTTCATTGCTGTCCTGGATTCTTTGCTTGTCAGCTGGTTATCTAGTTTCACAGTAAGGTTCCAAACCCTTTGGGCATTTGTACTCGTCAATGGCTTAGCAGTCGCTTGTGTTTATAGATCATTATTATGGTTCTTGTATGGTCGGCTGCTACTGTTTGGGTGCAAATGGCGAAGTAACAGACTCAGAAGCAATGTGCTGAAAAGTTGGGCATCTGTGCAACTTTGTTGCTTAAGACACCTTTCTCAAGAAACATAGACTTTCTGGTCTCTAAAAGCTTTAAGTCCAGCTTAGATTATCAGTTAGTTAGTTGAGGGAAATTTCATTTTGAGCATATTTTTATATGACTTCATTAAAAATCCTTGGAGAATCAGACATATGTTGAATTTATTTGCAAAAATCATGCAAAATGGAAGAGTAAACTGAGAGACATTTTGGCCCATAGACCGCATATATTGCAGGCTGACATTCATGGCTTCACCCCCCCCCCCCCCCCGTTTTCCTTCTAATTGTTTTGCTAATGACAGTTCCCATATTAAGTTGATATTTCCACCAAGGTTATATGGTTTAAACTTGAAAATTGACCTTCAATTTATGAAGAATCAGAACTGCGTTATTTAGCATGGCAAATCTGACTAATTCCATGACAACATTTTTTCTTTGAGCCCAACAATACATTTGACAGAAATATAACCCCCTTGAACTTGCCAAAAGAATTAAACCTTGGAACTCTATGATAAGATTATGATTATGGATGCTCACTGCATTCATCTTAAATTCCTTTCTCTACTATTTTAACAAAGGCTTTAACTATTTCTTTTATATTACTTGCTAGGTCCATGAAGCAGTGGAGAAAGTAATGCTGCAAAAACACATTAAGCATTGAATCACTTGTCCCTGACATTTACCTGTTTCAAAAAGAAAGAAGTCCAAAGCTTCCATGGATATAAAGCCCAATGTGGCAGTTCCCAACTTACTGGAAATCTTGAACTTGTTGGTTCACTGTGCAGGCAACACAGTGGTACAGTTAAGTAGAATTACTACCTCATAATTCCACTAAATTGGGCTGAATCTGAAACTCAAGTGTTGTTTTTGTGGAATTGACACATTCTCCCTGTGCTTGCCTGGGTTTTCTCTGAGTGCTCCAGTTTCCTCTACAGTCACACAGTTTTATAGATTGGTTGGCCACCGTAAATTGACCCAAATGTTAGAATTCGGGGAAGAGTTGATGGGAAGGAAATTGATGGCATTGTGGCCAGGTTTGCGGATGATGCAAAGACAGGTGAAGGGGCAGATGTTGAGAAAGTAGGGAGTCTTCCGGAGGATTTGGACAGGTTAAGAGAATGGGCAAATAAGTGGCAGATGGAATACAGTGAAGGGAAATGTATAGTCATGCACTTTGGAACAATGAATAATGGTGTAGACTATTTTCTAAATAGGGAGCGAATTCAAAATTTGGAGGTGTAAGGGCATTTGGGAGGCCAAGTGGAGGATTCCCTTTAAAGTTAACTTGCAGGTTGAGTCAGTTGTAAGGTTGGCAAATGTAATGTTAGCATTCATTCTGAGAGGGCTAGGATATAAAAGCAAGAATGTAATGCTGAAACTTTGAGATATTGGTCAGATCACATTTGGTGTATTGTGAGCAGTTTTGGATGCCATATTTAAGAAAGGATGTGCTGGCATTGGAGACTGTCCACAGGATGTTTACGAGAATGATTTCAGGTATGAAAGGAATAATGTACAGTATGAGTAGGCCTATACTCACTGGTTTAGAAGGATGTGGGAACCTCATTGAAACCTACCAAATATCGAAAGGCCTAGATAGAGTGGAGAGGATGTTTCCGGTAGTGAGAGAGTTTAGGACCAGGTGGCGTAGCAGATGATACAAGGACATCTCTTTGAAACAGACATGAGATGGAATTTCTTCAGCCAGAGATAGAAGAATCTGTGGAATTTATTGCCATAGATGACTTTGGAGGCTAAATCACTGGATATATTTGAAACAGAGTTTGGTAGGTTCACGATTATTCTGGGTGTCAAGTTTGCGGAAGTATGCAGGAGAATCGGGTTGAGAAGGAAAATAAATCAGCTGCGATGGAATAGCCTAATTTTGCTCCTATGCCCTATGGCCTTATGGAAAATACTTAGATTTAGTTTTCAATCATTTACATGCATGGTTCTGTTATCTTCTTCAAAAGAATCGCTTCTTTTGATAATATTATTAATTGTCTTTAAAAGAAGGGCACTTAGAAATACCAAACAGCTCTCAGAGAAGTTCCATTTCCTTCCCACATCCCATCCCCCTCCCCACTTCATCCAGCCCCACCACTCCTCCAATACCATGATGGTTTTGATGACTATTAAGGACTTTAACAATATTTTGGGGGCAAGTCTTATTCACAGCTTTACCCCTCCAGAGCGAGTCCAGAATATTCCAGTAGATATCCGGGTGTGCTAAGTACCACCAATGGGAGCCCAAAGCTGAAATTTTAAACAAATGCCTGGACCAGTGAGATTTGACCAAGTATCCCAGGGCGTAATTTCAAGCCCCCACCCCCAACTAACCGAATCAATAGTGCACATGCAAACAACAAGTGATCTCATTGATCCGATGTCTCTAGTGCATCAACTGATGCTTCAAGCAAAACGATTTAAGTTCAAAATTCCTAGTTTAAAGTAAACTTATTATTAAAGTACATGTGTCACCATGTACTATGGTTGACAAGGAAAATCAAAGTTAATGTAAAAGCAAAAGAGAGGGCATACAATAAAGCAAAAATGAGCAGAAACAAGGAGGATTGGGAAGCTTTAAAAACATACGGATGGCAACTAAAAGAATCATAAGGAAGGAAAAGATGAAAGCAAGCTAGCAAACAATATCAAAGTGGATAGTAAAAGCTTTTTCAAGTATGTGAAAAATAAAAGAGAGATGAGAGTGGATATAGGACCGCTAGAAAGTGAGGACAGAGAAATACAAATGGGGGACAAGGAGATGGCAGATGAACTAAATGAGTATTTTGCATCAGTCGTCACTGTGGAAGACACTAGCAGTGTGTCAGGTGTTGTAGAGTGTGAAGGAAGAGAAGTAGGTGCAGCTACTATTACAGGGGAGAAGGTGCTCAAAAAGCTAAAAGACATAAAGGTACTTAAGTCACCCAGACCAGATGAACTGCACTCCAGGGTTCTGAAAGAGGTAGTAGTAGAGATTGTGGAGGCATTAGTAATGATTTTTCAAAAATCATTGGACTCTGGCATGGTGCCAGAGGACTGGAAAATTGTAAATGTCACTCCATTCTTTAAGAAAGGAGGAAGGCAGCAGAAAGAAAATTATAGACCAGTTAGCCCGACCTCAGTGGTTGGGAAGATGTTGGAGTCAATTGTTAAGGATGAGGTAATGGAGTACTTGGTGACACAGGACAAGATAGGACAAAGTCAGCATGGTTTCCTTAAGAGAAAATCTTCGCTGATGAACCTGTTGGAATTCTTTGAAGAGATTACAAGTAGGATAGATAAAGGGGATGACATGGATGTTGCATATTTGGACTTTCAGAATGCCTTTGACAAGGTGCCACACATGAGGTTGCTTACCAAATTAAGAGCCATGGTATTATGGGAAAGTTACTGGCATGGTTAGAGCACTGGCTGATTGGTAGGAGGCAGCGAGTGGGAATAAAATGATCCTTGTCTGGCTGACTGCCAGTGACTAGTGGTGCTTCGCAGGGGTCGGTGTTGGGACCACTTCCTTTTATGTTGTATATCAGTGAATTAGATGATAGAACAGATGACTTTCTTGCCAAGTTTGTAGATGATACGAAGATTGGTGGAGAGGCAGGTCATGTTGAGGAAACAGGTAGGCTGCAGAAGGACTTAGACAGATTATGAGAATGGGCAAGAAAGTGGCAACTGAAATACAACGTTGGAAAATGCATGGTCATGCGCTTTGGTAGTAGAAATAAATGTACAGACTATCTTCTAAATAGGGAGAGAATCCAAAACTCTAAGATGTAAAGGGACTTGGGAGTCCTTGCACAGAACACCCTAAAGGTTAACTTGCAGGTAGAGCTGGTGCTGAGGTAGGCAATTGCAATGTTAGCATTCATTTTAAGAGGTCTAGAATACAAGAGCAATACACTTTGAGTATTGTGACCAGTTTTGTGGTCTTCATCTCAAAAGGATATGCTGGCTTTGGAGAGGATTCACCAAAGAATCCTCTCATATCTAATATCTAAATGGAGTCAAGTTAGGAAAAGGGGAAGCACAATGAGATCTAGGTGTTCTTGTACATCAGTCACTGAAAGCAAGCATGCAAGTACAGCAGGCTGTGAAGAAAGCTAATGGCATGCTGGCCTTCATAACAAGGGGAATTGAGTATAAGAGCAAAGAGGTCCTTCTGTAGCTGTACAGGGCCCTGGTGAGACCACGCCTGGAGTACTGTGTGCAGTTTTGGTCTCCAAATTTGAGGAAGGATGTTCTTGCTATTGAGGGAGTGCAGCGTAGGTTCACAAGGTTAATTCCCAGGATGGCGGAACTGTCATATTTCGAAAGGTTGGAGTGACTGGGCTTGTATACTCTGGAATTTAGAAGGCTGAGAGGGGATCTTATTGAAACATATAAGGTTATTAAGGGATTGGACATGCTGGAGGCAGGAAGCATGTTCCCGCTGATGGGTGAGTCCAGAACCAGGGGCCACAGTTTAAGAATAAGGGGTAGGCCATTTAGAACGGAGTTGAGGAAAAACTTTTTCACCCAGAGGGTGGTGGATATATGGAATGCTCTGCCCCAGAAGGCTGTGGAGGCCAAGTCTCTGGATGCTTTCAAGAAAGAGATGGATAGAGCTCTTAAAGATAGCGGAATCGAAGGTTATGGGGATAAGGCAGGAACTGGATACTGATTGTGGATGATCGGCCATGATCACAGTGAATAGGCTTGAAGGACCGAATGGCCTACTCCTGCGTCTATTGTCTATTGATTCAGAGGAGGTTCACAAGGATGATTCTGGGAATGAAAGTGTTATCACACGAGAAACATTTCATAGCTTTGGGTCTGTACTCGCTGGAATTTAGAAGGTTGGAGGGATCCCACTGAAACCTTTCAAATGTTGACAGATGTGGAAAGAGTATTTCCGATGGTGGGGGAGTCTAGGACAAGAGGGCACAGTCTCGGGATAGAGAGCGGTCCATTTAAGACAGAGATGCAGAGAAATTTCTTTTGCCAGAGTGTGGTGAATTTGTGGAATTTGTTATCACAGGCAGCTGTGGAGGCCAGGTCATTGAGCGTATTTAGGTAGAGATTGATAAGTTCTTGACTGGACACAGCATCAAAAGTTAAGGGAAGAAGTTCAGGGAGTGGGCTGAGGAGGGGGAAAAGGGATCAGCCACGATTGAATGGTGGAGCAGACTTGAAGGGCTAAATGGCCTCATTCTGTTCCTATGTCTTATGGTCTTATACAACCCTGAGATTCATTTTCTTGCCTGCTGGTGGTGTGGTGCTATCTGCAACAGACTATGCAGCAAGTGGTTCTGGATTTGAATCTGGCTAGCTCCTTACATGCTTTTCATCCATGCTGGATTGAGCATTGAAGTGGCAACTTGACCTTGCGAGAAAAAAAAACAAACAAATGCTAAATAACTGCCAAGGTTGCCACCCGATGTGCCACAAGGCATGGAGAGGAACTAACAAAGTTCACAGTAAATACAAGAAACACAATGCAATTAAAAACCACACCCAACAGGACAAACAACCAATGTACAAAAGATAAGAAACCATCCAAATACAAAGGAGAAAAAAATTAAGCAATAAATATTGAGGACATGAGATGAAGAGTCCTTTGTGGAAACAGTTCAGTGATGGATGATTGTAAGTTTCAACGTCAGTTCAAACCAACTTTTAATTATTAGAATGTTAACAGTAGCAAAGATCTATTTTAGTAGGGGTTTTTTTTCTAATGAGACTGCAATTGCTGATACCTAGACAGCCCTTCAACAGTGAAATAATCCCTAATTACATTTAAATAAAAAAGATTGTGCTGATTTTGAAAAGAGAAACAGTGTAATTTAATTTTCTTCTACACTGACATAATTCTGTAGGTCAATATATTGCACTTTGACATTATGCTACAGGGAAATAAATTAGCCAGTTATGTTTTGAGTGCATTTATTCTTGTAGAGCTTTTTTTTAACCTATGCAACCAACGATTCATTTATCAGAGTTCATTGTTTAATGATTGATGTTAGACAAGCTTTACTCGTTTACCATTAACTGTTCAATAAACTGAGCTCAGTCTAATCGAAATCAAAATTATCCATTCCAAATAACACACTTTTCTTAATCATCCATGATTTACAACAGGCACAGTCTGCTACTTGCTTGTAACTTCTTTGCAGAAGTGTGCTATATTCCTTGATGTATATGTTCCTATTTTAATTAAGTGTGTTGTACTGGTGGATGGACTTTTAATATTTTTGCTGCAATTCCCTTTCTCAAAATAGGAGAGAAGAATTTGCTCTACCAAAAAAGAAGGAAGACCTTTTGTTGGGTATCAGACGTTAACATTTGTAATGGGCTGCGATGGTCAGACCCAAGCGACCCAAAGCAATTCATGTGTCCAGGGAACGTGGTAATAAGCGTACGAATACAACAAAGGAACTGAAGCATAATTTATTATCATAAAACAACGCACAAATAAACCACAATTAGTTATAAAGATTTCAGGGCTGGTGATTCTCAGCCGCTACTTGGCTGTCTCCATTGTCAGGGGAACTCCGAATTCCGATGTGAAACCACCCTGGGTCCGTCCTAGGCATCTGTCGATCGCAATCCTTGGTCTCGGTGCAGTCCCAGGGACTGAGCGAGAGGTGCCACAAAAAGTATGGGTTCAATCCACAAGTATTGAGAGATACGCAGGGACAGATAAATTCTCTGGTCTTTGGTTCTCTTGTCATTAGTGCCTGAGGCTAAGAATGAATTCAGAGGCTATTAACAAGCCCATAGTGTAAGAATACACAATATTGTTGCTGGATACTGGGAATCAAAGTAACTCACACAAAATGCTGGTGGAACTCAGCAGGTCAGGCAATATCTATGGAAAGAGTGAACAGTCAACTTTTTGGGCTGAGGCCCTTCATCAGTACTGAAAAAAAGAGATTAGAAATCAGTGTAAGAAGGTGGGGGAAGGAAAGGAAGGAGTACACGGTAGTAGGTGGTGGGTGAAATGGGAAGATAGGGAATGGTGAAGCAAAGAGTTGGGAAGTCCATTGGTTAAAGAGATAAAGGGCTGGAGAAGGGGGAATCTGATAGGAGAGGACAGAAGGCCATGGGAGAAAGGGAAGGGAGAGGAGAACCAGAAGAAGGGGATGGGCAGGTAAGGAGATAAGGCAAGACAGGGAAATAAGAATGGTGAAGGAGGTGTTGGGGAAGCAAGTTGGAGAAATTGATGATGCCATTAGGTTGGAGGCTACCAAATGGAATATAAGGTGTTGCTCCTGGAACCTGAGTGTGCCCTTATTGCAGCAGTACAGGAGCAATGGACTGACAGGTCGGAATGGGAATGGGAACAAATCCACAAAGTTTAACTTGTACAGGTGCCTTATATGCTGCGAACTTACAAAATAACTAAAGTGTCACACTTGGAATTGTTCAGACTTTCACCTAAAATTTTTACAAAATTTAATACAGCACAACACATTATTCAGTCTAGACATTCATTGAACAAATGGGCAAGCTGACTGGTTTCAAAGAGGCATCTGAAACCCCTCTCTCCTTTAATGCTTTTTATTAGAGTCTTTCAGCAGGAGGTCAGTGACTCCATTATCTTGATTAGGTAACTCCACCCTATTCTCTCACTGGGGTTTCATATTGAAAATGCTGGGACTTTCTAGGCAACATTGAATCAATGGAGTGAGATAATGAACTGTGAATTGCTTGCTCCTCTCCTTGAAAAACGAGTGCTGCATTCATCCTCTCTTTTTGCAAATTGTGCCCATTTGATGCCAACAAATTTATTGATTCAAAGTAAGTGATTAAAAGGAACAATCTGAAATGTAAACAGCATCAATGCAACTAAAGAAATAACATGTGACCATTATTCTCATTGTTCTCACTGAAAGCTGTTATTATGGAATTCTCATAGCACCTCTCACTTAGTAGGATGTGAATTTTGACAAAAAAGATCTTCCACCATTTTGTCTTTTACGCTCAATGGTCACTTTATTATGTACACCTGTACACCTCGTTAATGCAAATATCAGATCAGCCAATCATGTGGCAGCAAGTCAATGCATAAAAGCATGCACTCAAGAGGTTCCATTGTTGTTCCGGCCAAACGTAGTATGGGGAAGAAATGCGATCTAAGTGACCTTGACCGTAGAATGATTGTTAGTTCCAGACAGAATGGTTTGTGCATCTCAAGATCTGCTGACATCCTGGGATTTTCATACGCAAGTCTCTAGGGCTTATAGAGCATGGTGCAAAAAACAAAACAAAAAAAATCCAGTGACCGGCAGTTCTGTAAGCGAAAACATCTTGTTAACGTGAGGGGTAAGAGGAGAAAGGCCAGACTAGTTCAAGCAGATAGGAAGGTGACAGTCAGTCAAATAACCTCATGTCACAACACTGGTCTGCAGAAGAGCATCTCCGAATGCACAGCTCGCGAACCTTGAAGTGGATGGGGTACGGCATTAGAAGACCATGAACATACACTCAGTGGCCAGGAGGCTCCTAATAATGTGGCCATTTAGTGTATGTGCCAGTTGTTAGTTAGTTACCCCCTGTATGCTCCTGGCATTTATGGCAGCAATGAAAGTCCTCCATCTCTGTCTGTCCTTGGCTATCTGATCTTGGTGGACTGATGTTCAGGGCTTCCTTCATCGTGCCAATAACTTCCTCTTGATTATCACTATTATCAGTCCTGAATGGAGACTCAGGAATGCCATTGCACACAGATATAGGATTTTCGTTGCTGTTTCCATAACAGGTTTCTGACCAGTCAGGGTTGTTAGCCCTGAGCTGAACCTCCAAACCCGGAGGACTGATGGACCTCTCTTAGTTTGGTCTCTATTCTTTGACCTGTTTGGCATGGGTGACTCTACCAAGAGTCAAAGCACAAAGCCCTGACTCCAGCCAGCTAAGCACTCTGGGTCATTGAGGCTTGTAAGCCTCCAAATCCTAAGGCAAGGCTGTGGTCGTCTTGAAGGATGTGCCAATTGTATCATCCTTTGGTCACTGAACCATAGATTCAGAACTATTTAAATGAAAGTGGATTTCAAAGAAACTGTTGGTATGCCAAATGATAAGGGGAACTCATCACATGAAAAGCAGCAAGAACAAATCTGTTTAATATTTCAGAATGAGCGAACATTTTTTTAAGGAGATTAGCAATGGCTAAGTATGTAAAGCATTGCAATAGGATTACACCATAAACAACTTGCTGTTTGGCCCATGTGAAGAAAATGATTATTTTGGTTCAGAATGAATATTTACAAATTTCACCGCTCCTTCAAATTGAGCTTAAGTACGAAGGTTAGCTCCTTCTCTTTTTTGAACATCACTGTTACATTGTTCACAAACCAGTCCTCCAATACACAGTTAAATCAAAATTGATCATTTTGAATTCAACTCTTTCATAATTCTGTTTGACAGTATATTTTCTATCTCCACTTCTCTCAGGACCCTTGGTCCAATCATATTTCGAACCTTTGTCCTCCTTAGCTTTGATAATTTATTTTATCTTATTGATTTTATTTGGAGATACAGTGCGGAATAGGTCCTTCGAGCTGCACTACACAGCAACTCCTGACCATCCTGGTTTAACCCTAACCTAATCACTGGACAATCTGCAATGACCAGTTAACCTACCCAGTTTATCTTCCGTGGGAGGACGCAGGAAGAAAGGGAGAAAACCTATGCATTCCAATGAAGAGGAAGGACAGACACATTACCGAGGACGCCCGTAATAAACTCTGAACTCCAACACCCTGAGCTGTAATTGTGTCACATTGACTGCTACACTCCTGTGACATCCTTTATTCCTTTTATTTACTGTAACATTTCTCATCTCATTTTCAACCTATTCAGCATTCTGTTCAATAACCCGCTACAAACAATGAACTGAATCACATTAAACATCCCTGTAAGTTTCCACTAACTCAATTTGCTTTCCATTCTGTGATCCCAGCTCATTTTCTTAAACTATTATATTTATTGATTGATTTTTTTAAATGTGTGTTTCAGGATATTTTTCAAACTTGCTTTCCTCTTCTCGGAATCTTATTCCAATTCTCTCAGTTCTTTATTTGTCAAGGCTACAGTGACTTGTTTTGCATTTTGGTTTGTGCCTTGTCTCCTTACTTATCTAAATCATTTAAAAACTTCAATCTGTTTCTGTTTTATTGATGTTATGCAATTTTTTTTGTTGCTTTGTTACCTACCTTTTAATCCCATCCCATTGCTAACCTAGTCTCATTTGCCAGTATCTCTATTGCTTTACAACTCTAGCAATTACCGATGAGTATTCTAATCCCGCTGCTGCCTATAAGAAGTTTGTGACCATGTGGGTTTCCTCTGGATGCTCCGGTTTCCTCCCACATTACAATGATATATGGTTAGTGTTAGGGTTAGTTAGTTGACACCGGAAGAATGGCAATGCTTGTGGGCTGCCTCCAACACAATCCTCATATTTGTTTTGATGCAAAACGTGCATTTCACTGTGTGTTTCGGCGTTTCGATGTACGTGTGACGAATATGGCTAATCTTTAATCTTCACATTAACTCAGATGGCTTACACTTCTTCCTGAAAATCTGCCCTAATTGAGACTAGGGTTGTCGTTTTGTTATCGGTCTACCTCCCCATCTCTTTGGATTTAAGAATGTATCATATAAACGCCCACAATTTTACTTTTCTGTCATAGAGTCATAGAATCATAGAAAAGTACAGCACAAAACAGGCCGTTCAGCCCATCTAGTCTGTACTGAACTATTTAAACTGCCTACTCCCATCATCCTGCAGTGGGACTTCTCTTAAACGTTGAAATTGAGCTCACATGCATCACATGTTCTGGCAACTCATTCCACACTCTCACGACCCGCTGACTGAAAAAGCTTCCTCTCATGTTCCTCTTAAACTTTTCACCTCTCATCCTTAACTTATGAACTCTAGTTGTAGTCCTACTCAACCTCAGTGGAAAAAACCTGCTTACATTTACCTTATCTATACCCCTCGTAATTTTGTATGCCTCTATCAAATCTTCTACCATCTAAGGAATGAAGTCCTAACCTATTCAATATTTCTGCTGGATCTATTTTCTCTAATTCCAAAGCATGGGTTCTTTGTAAACATACTGCTGAATTAATGGAGTTCTTCACAAACACTAGATTCAAGGAGCCATACAGCACAGATACAAACCCTTTGGTTTTCAGTGTTCATGATGACCGTTAGGCGCCTATCTATATCAATCCCATTTATTATCACTTTCTCTGTAGCCTTCTTTGCTTGGCCATTTCAATCCTGCCCTGGATATTTCTTAAATGTTATCAGTGTACCTGTTTCCACTAGCCTTTCAGTCACCCCACTCCCAATTGAAACATAAAACATAGAACAGTGAAACACACATAAAATGTTAGAGGAACTCAGCAGGTCAGGCAGCATCTATAGAAACGAGCACAGTCGACGTTTTGGGTGGAGACCATTCATCAGGATTGATAAACGTAGAACTGTAATGTATATATGCTTTGATAATAAATGTACTTTGAACAGTACAGCACAATATAGACCCTTTGGCCCACGATGTTTGTGTAGCATTTAACTTACTCCGATATCTAAGCCTTCCCTTCCACATTGCCTTCCATTTTTCTTTCATCCGTATGCCTATCTAAGAGCCTCTTAAATGTCCCTAAAGTATTTGCCTCTATAATCAGCCCAGGCAAGTTGCTCCATGGTCCTACCACCCTCTGTTTATCTGATACCTTTGATATCCCACTCCCATACTCTCCTACAAACACCTTAAAGTTATGCTCCTTCATATTGGCTATTTCTGTCCTGGGAAAAAGTCTGTGGCTGCTTACTCTATCTATGCCCCTTATCATTTTGGTATACATCTTTCAAGGCATCACTCATTCTCCTTTGCTCCAAAGAGAAAAGCCCAAGCTCACTCAATCTCTCCTCATAAAATATGCTCTCTAATCCAGGCAGCTCTCTAATTCTGGTAAATCTCCTCGACATCCTCTCTAAAGCTTCCATATCCTTCCTGTAATCAGGCAAAAAGCACTGAACACATACTCCAAGTGTAGTCTAAACAGAGTTTTATAGAGCTGCAGAGTTTTTTAGAGCTTTAGTTCAAAGCCTTCCTAGGAAATCTCCCTATATAGTGTTTTGGACCAGTTTCAGTTAAAGTTCTATCAGTCTAGTTTTCATCTTTCCCAGAAGTAGTCCCTGAAATCTACAATACTCCTTCCTGCACCATCCTTATAACTATGCATTTATCTGACTTATTCTCCATTCCTAAACACTCTACTCATTTGTTTCTCCAATTAATAATGAGGCGGTTGAACTCCACAGGAAACAATTATTTAATTCACCTTTCTAGCAGGTGTTTCTTATGTATCCTGTCACAATCTTTGCTCCCTAAATGTAATGAGTTAGACTCTCCTTTGGGCTTTCCAATAGAAATTAGATGAAAATTGCCCAAGGATCAACTGCTCTGTTTAAACTGGTGCCACTTGTTCCAAGCCTGCTGAAAATTCTATGGGACAGATTTTCTGAGATGTGCCGGCAATGTCCATAGATTTCCAAGCTTCCAGGAGGTAAATCCACCTGCTAAGTGACACCAAATGAAACCTAGCCCAAGTGCAGTGATCCCATTAAAGGGAATTAGAGAAATCAGAAAAGGATAAGTAGATTCAATTTGTTTTAATTAACAGATTAAATGTTTTAATTGATTTTTATGTCTGTTTAGTTTTAAATCCTACTTTCTGAAATCACTTACTTCTGCCAGCATTGCTTTTATTTCTTAATACATCTATGCTGATGTTAGGTGCCTTCGAATGCAACTTCTGACAGTCCCACATGCTGTTCTGTAAACGCAGTCAGTCTCTCCTGAGAGATGCCCTGCGTGGTATTGTATGGATGTGACTATCACCACTGTCCCCTTAGGAGTCAGCTGCCAGAGCCACCCACACTAGCAGAGACAGTGCACTAGAGATCTTGGTGTAGTGCTGAATATTGATATATTTGCTTCTCACTCCTGCTCATTTTGCTGAGATCTACCCTCTGCTGTGACTGTGCAATTCTCTTAATTTTGTGGCAGGCAGGATAAAGGGAGCCCTGAAATTTAATGAGCGAATCATTATTCTGGAACTATTTATGTTGTATTTTCCATGTGAAGACCAACCAAACCTAAATCTTACAGGGGCTCACACACTGAACTAGGAGATGACAGCTTGTGGTGTAAATTGCACTCTAGTCTCTGATGAATTGGGAACGTAGGTTTACAATCTATTAAAACTATCGACATATATTCACCCCTCAGTCAATAGACGGAAACATGAAAATAATTTCCTTCACTGTCTAAAGCTCAGTTTCACATTCTCCTCAGGCTTCAAGGTTTTCTGAGACAATGCGGGTCCAAGTGGTGCAGCAGATGGAATTGAATGATTTTAATGAACTGAAGTGGCTCAGGATCTTTTTTTTTAACCCAATGTTTTGATAGCTTGTGTGTGATGCCATTGTTGAAGCCAAGTAGCAATTCATTCCTGCAGTTTCTATAGAGACAAGTTTCTCCAGATGTGATGCTCATCACAATGAGGGTTCGATATGGCATTGAATAACTTTGAGATGGTGCGAAGCAGGCATCTCTCTTGGTTATCCACCCTCCTTGCTTTTGAATGAGTATTCAACATAGCTCTTGAAGATTCAAGTTTATTTATCACGTAACATAGAGAAAAACATGTCCTTTGCATGAACAACCAACACAGCTGAGGGCAGCTTGCAAGTGTCACCACATGTTCTGGTGCCAACATGGCATGCCCACGATGCTCAGCAGGACAACACAGGACACAACAAAACCGAACACAACAAGCAACAAACCAACAAGAAACCAAGCCCCATTTCTCCATCCCACATGCACATTCCTCTAACTGCAAACCCGAATGTCTTCTTCAGCATCCTGACTCCAGTGGACTTGGATTCAGACTTGGGCATGCAGTCTTTGGGTCTTCAACTACCCTAGTGGACCCGCAGAGATTTGCAGGCCTGATGCTCCATCCACTGGGCCTTGACTCTGGACTTGGGATTCGACCCTTGGGCCTCAATCCTTGACATCTATGCACATTGAAGGACTTAATGTACCCTATTTTTAAATAGTCCAGATTCATCACCAACAGAAATGATGATGATGATGGCATCTGTCTGTCTCGAAAGACAACAAGTATTTTGGCCTTGGAGTGACCCTTTCAGGGCACAAATCTGGGCAGAAGGTATGGAGATCCTGGGATGCCCTGTCATCAAGGTCTCCCTCTTGGCCTCACCGGTGAGTTATATAGGCATCCGTTAGTCTCGTGAGACCATGGATTTGCGCCTTGGAAGGTTTCCAGGCCGCAGGCCTGGGCAGGGTTGAATGGAAGACCAGCAGTTGCCCATGCTGCAAGTCTCCCCTCTCCACGCCACCAATGTTGTCCAAAGGAAGGGCACTAGGACTGATACAGCTTGGTACTGGTGTCGTCGCAGAGCAATGTGTGGTTAAGGACACAACACGCTGCCTCAGCCAAGGGTCAAACTAGCGACCTTCAGATCACTATACGAATACCTTAACCACTTGGCCACGTGGGGCCAAGTCACCGGTGTAGTCAAAAGGAAAGTGCAGCAATACGTTTGGCACCAGCTTGGCTGAAGGAGCTGCTGGAGGGATATTCAATGACGTCCCGCCGCCTTAGTGGTTTCACTCTGGACTTTCTGTCTGAGTTTGGTCCTGTAGCCTTCACCTCTCCCGAGGCTGCTCACAGGGCAGTGGGACTATTTACCCATAGCTGGGGACCTGGTTTATTAGCACCAAGGTATGTCCACAAGCCTGTGGGCCTGCGTGCTATGTGTGCAGGGGCCAAACCTCCTCCCCACCCTCTGTAGTTCAGGCTGAGTCCAAAAGGAGTTCAGTTTCCGTGTGTCACCAGTGAGGAGGCACTACACGAGGCTTACTGTTAGAGAGGCTATGTACTGACAGGGAGAGACTTACGCATTCAGCTCTCCCTTTCACGAGACTACTAGCCAGCAGTGGCAGCTGAAAGCCAAAGCAACAAGCACTACCCACTACACTACCTCACTAGACAAATCACAACCAGTATTTGACACACCGACAAAAATGTGTCTCAGATTAGTGCACACATTTGTGAACGTGTGTGGTTGTAACTCCGATTGTAGCTTTTCTGAATTGTTGAGGTTTTTATGTTCTCTGTGGCATTACTTAATTGGGTATTGCTTTCTTGCACTCAGCTTACTGTTTGGACTCTCAATTTGATCAAAAGTATTGAAGGCAGACTAGTGATGTCTTGGTAATAAATCTTCAGGGACATTAACAGGTCAATCAGATTCTATCTTGTTTGAGAATGTGCTGGAGCTGCAGTTTTCAGTAATTAAGAGAATGAAATTACAGAGTCCATTGCTGTAATTTTTGACGTTATTTTCCACAGAGTTTATGATCGCCTGAAGCAAATATAGGAGGATGATATTTTAATCATCTAGAGATAGTGCATCTAACAGAAGGACTGATCTTGTGTTTGTGATGGATCAAAATAAATTTATTGGCATTTTTAATCCAATTCATGATTTGAAAGGCAATGGTAGATTCTTATCTTTTCTGTGAAAACTTGTTTGGATACTTGGTACTGGGATGCAACAGAGCTCAGAAGAGAAGCATCTCTTTACCTTTGATGTGATAATGCAGGAGAGCTAACTGAATCATTGAACAGACCAGCATCCAGAAGCTCAGACTCTATATCCAGGGGCAAGAATTTAAATTCTGCTTTGGCAGCTGGAGGGATGGAAATCATAATTACATGAAATGAGAATAAAATATCAGAATTAGTTTTAATGTCACTGGTATAACTTGTGAAATTTGTTGTTTTGTGGTAGCAATGTAAGTTCAAAGTTCAAAGCAAAGTTACTGTCAAAGTACATATAGGTCACCGTATACAACCCTGAGATTCATTTTCTTGTGGGCATACTCAATAAGTTCGTAGAATAATAACCATAACAGCATCAATGAAAGACTGCACGAACTTGACTGTTCAACCAGTATGCAAAAGACAACAGCCCATGAAAATACAAAAAGAAAGAAATAATTATAATACATAAATAAGCAATAACTATCAAGAACATGAGATGAAGAGTCCTTGAAAGTGAGTTCATTGGCTGTTGGAACATTTCAATGATGGGGCAAGTGAAGTTGAATGAAGTTATCCCTGTTGATTCAAGAGCCTGATGGTTGAGGGATAATAACTGTTCCTGAAGCTGGTGGCATTGGTCCTGAGGTTCTTGTACCTTCTTCTTGATGGCAGCAGTGAGGAGCGAACATTGCCTGGGTGGTGGGGGCCCTTGATGATGGATGCTGCTTTCCTGTGACAGTGCTCCTTCTAGATGCGCCCAATGATGAGGATGGCTTTACTGTAATTTACAATAAAAATAAATAAATAGTGCAAGAGGGGAATAGTAATGTAATGTTCATGGACTATTCTGAAATCTGATGGCAGAGGGGCATAAGCTGTTTCTAAAATGTCAAGTATTGGTTTTTGGGCTCCTGTACTTCCTCGCTGATGGAGGTGAAAGGGCATGTCCCGATGGCGAGCATCCTTGATAATGGGTGCTGACTCCTTGAGGTACTGCCTTTGGAAGATGTTGTCAATGGTGGGGGGGTCGTGCTTGTGCCCACGATGGCTCTAGCTGAATCTACAACCCTCTGAAGCTTCTTCTGATCCTGTGCATTGGTGGCTTCATACTAGATGGTGATGCAACCTGTCTGAATACTCTCCTCAGTACAGCTGAAGAAACGTTCTCAAATCATTTGTGACATGCCAAATCTCTTCAAACTCCTAATGAAGTACACATGCAACCCTCTCCCACTTTCTTTATGGGGCCTCTGCCCCTTCCCTCTTCAGTCCTGACGAAGGGTTCCGGCCCGAAACGTTGACTCATCGTTTCCACGGATGCTGCCCGACCTGCTGAGTTCCTCCAGCGTGTTGTGAGTGACAGCTGCTAGAATGTTTTGTTGTTATTGCATCAATATGCTGGGCTCAGGATAGATTCTGTGAGATCCTCCAGGAACATAGAAATGCTCATCCCTTCCACTTCTGACCCCTCAGTAAGGATTGGTGTTCTCCTAACTCCCCTTTCTTGAAGTCTACAATCATTTAACTGCTTCAAAGATTGGATGCTGTGCTGGTGCCTTCTGCTTGTGGTTGAGTTTACAATGGAGATTGGATCCATTTACACACTCATCTGTTACTGGCAACCTTCTAGAATGCACAAAATGTGCATCTTTTGCAAGAGACGATTTAATAAGTATTTACTGTAACATATTTTCCAAGAATCAGTTGCTTAGGTTAGTCCTGACATTATTTTGTGAATTTGATTCCTGTCTCTTTTTATTAAGTAGTCTCTTTCTCTGTACGGTACAGGTGATTTTCAGTGTTAGATTCCACTCCAAAGACTTCAGCCACAGAGGGAATTCTACACGATTGCTGATGTTGCCTTTTTGAGGAAAATTTTAACCCATCTTTCCTTACAGACAGGTGGAAGAGATTTCTTGACACCATTAACCCTGGCCAACATTTATCCTTCAATCAACAGCCTATACAAGTGATCTGCTCATTTTTCTTCCTGTTGTTTGTGGGACTTTGTGCACACATTGATTGACGTGTTTCCTATATTATAATAATAACTGTACATCAGAAGGCTTTAGAGAGCTTTGGAAAATCTCACAGCTGCAAAGGATGATATTACAATTACAGATTTTATATTTTACTTTCTATATAGCTCGACCTCAACTGTCATTTGATATCATGTGAGTATCTGGCTGTATAACCAAACATGTAAAATATCCTATCTGAGCTCAATAAATACACTCTAATGGGTTAGATTAATGTGGAAATTTTCATGATGGACCAGAGTGAGGATCAAAGAGATTTTAACTCTTAGGGCTCATTTCCATGAATTAGAAGTAGAGTTTTATCATGGTTAAGTGCACAAAATAATACTTTCAATAAACAAAGAGAAACCTTTATTTGGAGATTCAAATGCATCCAGCCTCAAAAGTGTTTGCTTTGAATTTGATGCTGAATTACTAGAGAAAGATTGTATAATATACTTTGAACATAACAGACTAATCAGTGAAACAAATCCCCAAGAGATCAAACAGAATGTGGTGAATTAGATTCAAAACTTCCCCATGATAAGAAAGCAAGAAATAATATTCTACTCTTTCAAAGAATGGATATAGTTGTGGTGAGGTTTTGCTATAGTCATTGCTTGGTCTTTCGTTTTTTATAGTGTATTAAAATAGCTTAGGTTCAAGTTTTTTCAGCATGATGAAATAATTTGCAGATGACACAAAAATTGCTAAGTATCTAACATTAGGGGAAATGCAATCAGGGACTGCTTAGTTGGACAGAAAAGTGGAATATGGAATTTACTCCAGAGAAAATGAGAGGTAATGGATTTGTGAATAACAAACATGGCAGGGAAATGCACAACAAATGGTAACATAACAAACAGCGTGGAAGAACCATTACAGAACTCTTTCTTAGCAGAATATAAAAGCATTGTTGTTATGCTGGAACTGCATAAAATATTAGTTGCAGTACCACTACAGATCAGGCCTCAACATTATAGGAATGATATGACAGTAGGAGACACCTTTCTGTGGAGATTTAGAAAGGTGCTGTTAGGGACAATGAGGATGGTTACAAGGAAACATTTGGTAGATTGCAGTAGTTTGTTGTAGAACAGAGATGGCTGAAGGTAATTTTAACTAGACAGTATACAATTAATTGTGAGAGGCCTGGTTTTGGTAGTAAGCAATCATCTATCTTTCCAGGCTTTGTTCCTAAGCAATTACTTTAGTCACCTAAAGTTGAAAGAGGCATTTGTTTCAAAGTCTCTCTTTTAATAGGCAGGATTTGATGGGTTGAATAGCCTCCTAAACAATAATTCTATGATTGGTACCTGAATTCGACATCTGGTTAGGGTATATTTTTAATTAAATATGTTTAATTTTATATCACTTGAATACTTGATATGGTTATAATTCTGTGTAAAATTGTAATTAAATGTTCTCATTCAGATTTCCCATCTCCAGAGCATTTTAATTAGATCTTTTTAGTGTGACTGTCACAAAGTGTTAAGTTGTTGACCTCGCAGGCATGACACCTAGTCCCCAGTGTCTTCTCCTCCCTGTCTCTCCCAGTGCCTGCTTCTCATTCGCATACAATCATCCAGCCACGAACCGTTCCACTACCAGCTGGTAAGTCATATTACCTGAACTCTGAGGAGCAGAAAGGAGAGCAAAGACTAAACAGGGTGTGCTCATGAATATCGAGAGGGAGGTGTAGTTGTCTTCCTCAATTAAAATTATCTCCACAGGTCTTAACTTGCTGTTTGCTCCTTCGGTGTTAATTTTACAACTGCATTGATTATGAATGGATTACCGTTGCATACCTCTGCCAATATTTTGCTCGGTCAGCATGAAAATGTCGCCAAAGTGACAAATTGCCACTTAAATGTTTTCTCTAAAGAACTGATGGTATTTAAAAAGCAGTTCACGACCAGAAACAGTTTATTTTCTCTAAAGCGTAGCAACTCTGGAGTCCTTAATTCTTCCTTACAGAAATTACAGAATGAAAATGGTAAACAGGGGCTTGATTATGTTTTCAGAAGGCAGAGCATCAGTTCTGTACTACTGTTGGGCTGCACGATTTTCCCATTGACTGAAGGCCTCAACGTGACCAACATAAGAATAATTCCAACCCGTAACTCCAAATCCAATTCAAGAAGCTACAGTGTAATTTATGTTTACTGATTACGGGAACTATTTACAGATTTTTAAAGGAAAAATATCTTTTGATTTAATCAAAGTCATTTGGGGAGTCATGGCAGCTTATGAAACATTGAAGAGTTTGCTGATTTCCCTGAAGATTTTGGGAACTGGAGCATGTCTCATTCTTCATATTTGTTCATGGGATTATACTAAAAAAAGCAAAGAACGAGATCTCTGCTGTCTTCACTCTTTTGCACACATTTCTATGGTGTGACCTTGATATTATTCATTGCCAGGATTTGTTCCAGAATTTTTGCTTTTGGAGCTGATGTTTTTTGGCAAACGTTCATGGAAGTTCAAAGTAATGAGGAAAATGAAAATCAGAAATTTTGTTTTAATTGGTTCCAGAGGTTTGTGCATCTTTGATCTTCTAGCCTGAAAATTCCTATAATCATGACTGCTTTCCACTGAAGATTAGTATCTACTGGAACTGAAAATTGGTCACACAGTATTTCAGTCATCAGAAGCTGATACTAAGCATTATGATTAATTCTGACCAAAAGAGCTTCCATTTTACATCTGAGGCACTTGATTCAAACAGGATCTGGCAGCTCCCAAAATTCAGCTCCAACCTGAAGCGTCTGTTAACAGAATCAGAGTCAGAGCCTGAATCCGGTTTAAAATCATTGCCATATGTCATGCAATTTGTTGTTTTGCAGCAGCAATAATAATTTTAAAATATTCATTACAACAAGAAATATGTACATTAAATGAAATAAGTAATGCAAAAAAAGAGCAAAAAAATGGTGAGGTAGTGTACATGGGTTCATTGTTCATTTAGAAATCTGATTTTGTGGGGGAAGAAGCTGCCCCTGAAACATTGAGTCAAGATTGTTTAATACTGTTTCCAGGATACAAGTGTAAAGGAGAACCAAGTAATTGTTCCTCCAGATCCAATGCAGCTAAAAAAAACCACAATAATAAAAGAAACACAATAAATATAAATAAACAACATAGTGTATGTGTGTGTGTGTGTGTGTGTGTGTGTGTGTGTGTTTATATATATACACACACACACACACATACACACACACATACACATAATATAGATTGTACTGTATGTATGTCCATAAAGTGATGAAGTGATGCTCGGCACACGAGTGCCTGTACATAAGTTGACTGACAGGAAATGATAAAGCAGTAGTTTTAGGGGGCATGGTGGGGTGGGTTAGTGGGCAGAGGTGTTGCTGCTTGGCGGAAGTCACTGTTTTTGGGTCTGGCGCTCCCTGATGGGAGTGGAACAAACAGCCCATGACAGTGTAGATGGGATCAGTTGGATCCAACTGTTTAGTTCTTAAATTTCTCTGTTTAATTGTTATTTTCTTTGCAGTTTAAAGATTAATTACCTGCTTGTATGTTATGTAAATGCAACAGTTTATTATGTTTCCGAGTATCTACAGTATTTATGTGCAGTTATTTAGTGTGTACTCCTGGTGGTTACACTGGTATGATTCTGGAAGCTTCTCTTGGTGCTGCATCATTTGATTAAGAGCTTTCTCATTGGTTGTCTCTTATCTACAAATTTGAATGGAATTTTTCTTCTCTATGGGTATAAAATGGCTGACTACAAGGCAGTGCCATCTTGGTCTCTCAGTTCTTTTGTCTCTTCCTTCACTTAGTAGAACTTGCTCACTATTCGCTTCAATTCTTTTTTGTTCTAAAAATGTTAAGTAAAACAATCATGAAGCAGTAAGTTTTGTGCCTCTTTCCTGACTTCTGAAATTTTCATTGATGATGAGAATAATGTTAAAACATTAAAACACCAGAATCCAACAGAACCTTCATGATGTTACTGGCACCTTTCTATGTACAGGTATTTGTCCTTGACGGCGAGAATGCTGGTGTTGGTGATGTATTAGGCAGTTTTGGCTATCCACCGTAGAGCCTTCCTGTCCGCCACAGTGTAGTTACTATGCAGTAAGGCAGCTTGATAGAATGCTATCCGCTATGCATCTTTAAAATGATGTGGATAAAGATGTGCATAGCAACACACACAAAATGCTGGGGGAGGTCAGCTGGCCAGGCAGCATCTGTGGCAAAGAGTACAGGCGACGTTTCAGGCCGAGACCCTTCTTTTCCATAGATGCTGACTGGCCTTCTGAGTTCCTCCAGCATTTTGTGTCTGTTGCTTGAATTTCCAGCATCTGCAGATTAACTCTTGTTTGTGAATAGATGCGCATAGCACGGCTTTCTTCACCTCCTCAGGAAGTTGAGGTGTTGGTGCACTTTACTGATTGCGTAGAATGTGTTTTGCGACCATGAGGGGTTGTTTCAGATGCACACTCGAGGAGATTGAAGGAGTTTCTACTGCTGTGTCACTGATGTAAGGAGCTATGTGAGTTCTCCTGAAGTCGATAACCATCTCCTTTACCTTACTGAGATTGAGGAAAAGGTTATTTGTCAGTTACTAGGCATCGAGCTATGCCATCTCCTCTCTGTAGGCCATCTCATCATTGTTGATTAGCCCCACCACGGTTGTGTTACCAGCAAACTTGGCAATGTGATTAGTCGGGCGTTTAGCTGTGCAGTCACGTGTGAGAAGAATGTACAGCAGTGGGCTCAGCACACGGCTCCAGGGTGCACCCCTGTTAAGGATGATGGGGAGGGAAGGGTGGTTGTGTATCCTGACTATCTGAGGATTGTTGGTTGATTGCGTGTCTTCAGGCTCCAGTACCTCAACCTTGATGGTAGCAATGAGAAGGGTGTATGTCCTGGGAGATGAGTGTTTTTAATAATGGATGCCGCCTTTTTGAGGCATGCCTTTTGAAGGTGCCCCGATGCTGGAGAGGATAGTGAACATGGTGGAAGTGGCTGAGTTTACAACTTTCTGCCGCTTTTTCCAATCCTGTGCAGTCGCCCCTCCATACCAGATGGTGAAGCAACCAGTTAGAATGCTCTCCATGAAGAAATTTGTGAAAGTCTTTGGTGACATACCAATTCTCCTTAAACTCCTAATGGAAAATAGCCATTGTCATGCCTTCTTTGTAATTGCATCAATATGTTGGGTGGAGGATAGGCCTTCGGGGGTGTTGACACCCAGGAACTTGAAACTGTGCACCCATTCCACTGCTGATCCCTCAGTGAGCACTGCTGTGTTTTCCCTCGACTTCCCCTCCCTGAAGTTTACGATCAATACCTTGGTCTTCCTGACATTGAATGCAAGGTTGTTGTTGTGGCACCACTCAACCAGCTGATCTATCTCACTCTTTTACGCCTCCTCGTCACCATCTGAAATTTTGCCAACCGTAGCAGTGTCATCGGCAAATTTATTGGTGTTGTTTCAGCTGTGCCTAGCTACGCAGCAGTAGGTGTAGAGAGAATAGAATGCCTCCTTGTGGTGCGCCAATACTGATTGTCTGTGAGGAGGAGAGATTTTTGATCTGCACTGACTGCGGTCTCCTGCTAAGGAAGTCTAGGATCCAGTTGCAGAAAGAGGCTCAGAGGCCCAGGTTTTGGAGCTTGTTGATGAGAACTGAGGATATGATTGTTTTGTACGCTGAGCTGTAATAGATATACAGCAGCCTCTTGTTGAGGTGATCCAAGGCTGTGTGGAGAGCCAGTGAGATTTCATCCACTCTAGGCTTATTATGTAACACTTGCATCTTAAAGCATTTATGACAATGAGGAACGGAGGGTTAGGAAGTGACGATGAGGGTTGGAGGTGGAATCATTTTCTATCTTGTTAATAACCTCTGTCTTGTTTTTAGGTTTTCATGTTTGGTCAGCACAGTACCACAGCCAGTAGTGTCGCTGTCTTGCAGTACCAGAGGCCTCTGTTTTATCGTGACGTCTAGTGTTGTCTGTGTGGAGTTTGCATGTTTCCTTTGTGAATGTGTGGGTTTCTTCTGGGTGTTATAGATTCTTCCCACATTCCAGTGATGGACGGCTCGATAGGTTAACTGTCCATTGTAAATTGTCTATTGTGTGCAAGTGTGTGGTATAAACTGGGGAGGGGAGTAGTTGATAGTAGTCGTGAGAGAAATAATTTATGGGGAAAATGAATGGGGGAATGGGTATTCTCCAAACGCCAGCATAGACGATGGGCTAAATGGTCTTCTCTGTTGCACAGAAATATGAACACTTGTTTGATGTAATCAATGACTTGCTCAAAGTTTCTAATTACGTTTATTGTCCACAGGATTAATTCATGGCACTTTTAGTCGACCCTCCTTCAGTGAGGGTTCAGCAATAAGAAAGGGATATCCATTGTAGCTCCTAACAACTTAGGGATTTGCCATTTTCTGTGTCAGACGTTTGGTATTTGGAGCCAGAGTAGCAATTATTATGTTCTCCTTGCACTTGTGTACTGGAAATGACATTAAACAATCCTGAATCTTGTATGTCATCTCAGTTTGCTCCAGCCAATGCGATGTGCTCATCGGTTCAAGCCTCACTCTGGGAGCTGCATAGCTGTGTATTGTCATATGTGCCATTCGTCAGGTGAGACTTAAATTGTGATCTGGCCTTGCACTGTTCAAAGAAGGATGGAGAATTTATTAGATAGCCAGGCCCATACTTGTCCCTTACCTAACACAGACAAAAATATATTCAGATGAAAGAAATACAGTATCACCAGCTGTCAGTAGTCAATTTTTTTTGTCTTCTAAAAGGAATTGCAATTCAAAAAATAACTTATTTAATAAGAAGAACTCAAAGGTACCAGACAAAAACTAGCGGTCAAAATAAATTCAGTACAGAACTCAGCAAAATCATCCTTAGAATGTGGAACTGCATCCAGAAGAAGCAGTTGGATGAAGGATGCGGGGTATTTCAGGGAAGCCAGGAAAGTGCACAAAGATGAAAAGAATTTTATTCAAACAGCAGTGTTCTTTGTCTTTTCCATTTGAAATGTGATTAACAATTTCAGGCAATAGTTGTTGTTGTTGTTGAGATACAGAGTGGAATTGGCCCTTCCAGCTCTTCAAGCCACACCGCCCAGCAACCCTGATTTAATCCCAATCACCTGACAGTTTACTCTGACCAAATAACCTACCAACTGGTATGTCTTTGGACTGTGGGAGGAAATCAGAGTGTCTGGAGGAAACCCACGTCGTCACGGGAGAATGTACAAACACCTTAGAGGAAATTGAAACCGGGTTGCTGATACTTGTGCTAACTATTATGCTACTGTGTTGCCCCACTGCTGTTTAAATAAAATCCTTTTCATCTTTGTGCACTTTCCTGATTATTACTTAGCTCATTTTTATACAATCTGGATGCCTTTGGAAATACTTCCTGTTTCCAAACATGGTCTTTTTGACAGCATGATGCCTGCACACGTAATTCACTGCATACGAACCAGAGAAAATTCTTACTGGGTTCCACAGGCAAGATGATTTGCCCTGACTGAGGAACAGGGGTTAGCTATTTAGGACCAAGGTGAGCAGAAATTTCTTCATTGGAATTGTGGTGAATCTATCAAATTCCTTAGCCCTGAATATTGTGGAGGTTCAATCACTGAGCTGATTCACAGAGGAAAGCAATTGACTTTTGTATATTAAAGGAATGAAGAGAATTGGAAGTGGTTTATTATCGTCACATGTACTGGGATGTAGTGAAAAGCTTATCTTGCGCACATTTTATACAGATCAAATCACTGCTCAGTGCATTGAGGTAGAACAAGGTAAAGCGATGCAGAGAAAGTGCTGTGCAGATGGACAATAAATTGCAAGATCATAACGAGGTAGATTGTGAGGTCAAGACTGCAAGGTATCGTATGTGGATAGTGGAGTAAAATGACATCGATGTGGAAAGACTGTCCTGAAGTTGATGAATAGTGGAGTATGCTTGAAAGGCCGGAGGGCCTCTTTCACCTAGACCTTATGTTACAATGAATACTGACCCAACCCCACATGAAATACGGGCGCACAATCAAGTCCAAGCAAAGAATGCATCTTTTATTTTATTTTATTCTGGCCCTTCGAGCCATGTCACTCAGCAATCCCCCAATTTAATCCTAGCCTAATCACGGGACAATTTACAATGACCAATTACCCTACCAATTGGTACATCTTTGGACTGTGGGAGGAAACCGGAGCACCAGGAGGAAACCCATGTGGTCATGGGGAGAAGGTATAAACTCCTTACAGGCAGTGGTGGGAATTGAACCCCGATTCGCTTGTACAGCAAAGCTAACCATTACGTTACCATGCCCTGAGAATGTCATTTGGAACAGGTTCCACTTCATTGACACTCAAATATAGTTGTTTTTTCAAATTTACTATATAAGTTTTGTTACAAATGATTAACTATTAGTAATAATTTCAAATTATTGGACAAATAATTGCAATGAACACAATTGTAGTTTTGCATTTGGGACATCTGCAAGGAAAAGGGAGCTATCTTCAATGTCCTGTGTGCCTGTATGTTACAACTGGTCTGGTAACCTAGAATAATACTAAAAATTTGTTTTGTAAAATTCTTAACAATAAAAAATTCTTTGCCTCAATTTTAAACAGAAGCTTGCCACACAAGGTGCTGTTTTCTAATTTGACTTTCCTGCCATATTCCTGCAGTTTGCATACTGCCAAAGGCAGGTGTCAAGCTAGCATTTGATGATTTGAGTGCTGTGGTTAACAAAGAAGAAACTATCTACCCTGACACCTTTCACATCCTTGCTGTGGACTTCAATCAGACTAGCTTGAAGAAATCTCTGCCCAGCACCTCACCTGCAGCTCCAGAGGACCAAACACACTCGGCCATCACCATCAAGAATGCCCACCATATTTTGGGGAATCTGGCTTTCCTCCTCCTACCTGTAGACAGGCAGAGACTAAGGAGCAAGACACTAGAGGTAAGGATAACAAAGAGGTGGAGAAGTGGGTACAGGAAGAAGAAGCCAGTGACCTATAAGCCAATCCTTATAGAGAGGTGGAGAGGGTCAGTAGCTTTATCTCTACATTCTCATATCAGAGGATACGTCCTGGGACCAGCATGTAAGTGTCATCATAAAGAAGACATGACAACAGCTCTACTTTCTTAAAAGCTTGTGTAGATTCTGCTTGTCACCAAAAACTGACAAACTTTTATTGGTGAACAGTGAGGGTATCCTAACCAGTTGCATCAAAACAAGAGGAAACCTGCAGATTCTGGAAACCAAAGCAACACACAAAAAAATGCTGAAGGAACTCAGCAGGCTAGGCAGCAGCTATGGAAAAGAGTAAACAGTTGATGTTTTGGGCCAAGACCCTTCAGCCGGACTCCTGTTGAAGGGTCTCGGCCCATGTGACAGAATAGGTTGGCAATGCTAATCCTCCCATTAACCCTACCCTTTGCCTGGTTAGTCACTCCTCCTCATTTTGTCTCTGGTCTAATTCACACACTTTGCCCTCTCATTCTGCAGTTCTTGGGAGTTCACCAGTTACACACTTCAACAGTAAAACAATCGCTAGTTTTGCTAATCAAAACACTCCCTTCAGTTAATCTGCTGTGCTGGTTTATAATTCATAAATATAAGGATTCGAGAAACAGGCGTTCCAAACAGTTTCACTTACTTTCACTCACACTGTTACAATTGATTTGTAGACAGCAGAACGGCCCCAAAAGACCCGAGGGACAGTTTGGGGTGTCCTAAGATAATGCCTGAGTTAGTGGGAGCAGGCACACTACACCCTACGCTGGCACATTTGAACCATTAGTTTGGCTTTGCTGAGAGGTGTGGAGGTTGGATTTGACGGTTGGTGAATAGCTATATTGGAAAGTTAATGATAAATTGTGTCGTGGAGAAAGCCTCTGTATATTTGTAAATTTTTGTACATGTTTATATTCATTTGTCTGTTTATAAATATTTTTTCTTCACAACTTTTGAGCAGCTTTTGCTTTTTTTTCCCCACCTGGCACTAAATAAAATCCCTTGCTGTTGTGGCTTACCATCTGCTTTTTTTCCACATGGTGACCCTTGTCGGGCACGTTTATCCACACCTGATAGTGAGGTGTGACAGCCCGAAACGTTGACTGTTTACTTTTTTCTATAGATGCTGCCTGGCCTGCTCAGTTGTGTGTATATGGTTGTATCACATCCTGCTATGGAAACTTCAATGTCCAGGAATGGAAAAGGATACATAAACTAGTGGATACAGACCTCACAGACAAAGCCTATCTCACGATTGAGTACACTTACATGGAGCACTGCCACAAGGAAGAAGCTTCCATCATCAAAGGCCCACCATCCAGGCCATGCTGTCTTCTTGCTGCTACCACCAGGCAGGAGGTACAGAAGCCTTAGGACCCACACCACCATTTTTAGGAACACAGCAACCATTAGGCTCCTGAACCGGTATGAATAACAGTGCTCACTTCAAATCTGAAATGATTCTGCGGCCTTTGGACTCACTTTCAAGGACTCTCAGTATGTTTTTAAAATTTACAGAGTTTGTTTTCTTTTGCACATTTTTTGATTGTCAGTCTTTGTCTGCTTATGTATTGTTTTTTGTAAATTCTATTGTGTTTCTCAATTTTTCCTGTAAATGCCTGCAAGAAAACGAATCTCAAGGTATGTTTGGTAATAAATGTTTTGAAATTTTGTCTTTGCCTGTTGTGGTTCTGGCACTCCACAAGGCAAAGCGAGGAGCTCCTAAGAGAACTATGTGCAGGAAAATGCTGAAGAGTAACCAATGCAATTACCTGCCTGTATTTCTAAGTTTTGTTTTATAAGTATCATGAAATTCGGCACTCCAGGAAATTAGTTTGTTTATGTCACATTAAAACAGGCCAGACGTACTGGCAGACGTTAAAAGTAAGTCGGATTGAGTGTTCAAAATCAAAAAGGCATTTGATTAAGCAAATAAAGAAAAACTGTTTCCAATGACAGGAAAGCATAAAACCAATTTAAATAAAACAACTCTATGAATCAATAACAGGTTTTAGCCACTCAGCCCTTCAGTCTGTTCTGCCATTTAATTAAATCAAGACCAATTTGACCACAATTGACTTCTGCATTCCATCAATTCCCAGTGGGTGCAACATCACCCCTGCCCCTTGCTTATAAAAAAATTACCTCCCTCTGTCTTTAAAATATTTAAAGACTCTGTCTCCATTGCTGTTGGAGGAAGGGAGTTAGCTGGACAGCAGCTATCAAACACCCAAAGTCTACTTAAAGTAAATTTATTATCAAAGTACATTTATGTCATCATATACCACCTTGAAACTTATTTTCTTGCAGGCATTTACAGGGAAATAAAGAAATATAATAGAATATATGAAAAACCATGCATAAACAAAGACTGATAAACAGCCAACACAAGGAAATCGCAGATGCTGAAATTTCAAGCAGCACACATAAAAGTTGCTGGTGAATGCTGAACACCTACGCTCTGTCCACCAGAGAAGACAGGATCTCCCAGTGGCCTCACATTTTAATTTCACGTCCTATTCCCATTCTGATATGTCTATCCACGGCCTCCTCTACTGTAAAGATGAAGCCACACTCAGGTTGGAGGAACAACACCTTATATTCTGTCTGGGTAGCCTCCAACCTGATGGCATGAACTTTGACTTCTCTAACTTCCGTTAATGCCCCACCTCTCCCTCATACCCCATCCATTATTGCCCATCCTCTGGGCTTTCCCCCTCCCCCTTTTCTTTCTCCATAGGCCTCCCATCCCATGATCCTCTCATATCCCTTTTGCCAATCAACTGTCCAGCTCTTGGCTCCATCCTTCCCCCTCCTGTCTTCTCCTATCATTTTGGATCTCCCTCTCCCCCTCCCACTTTCAAATCTCTTACTAGCTCTTCTTTCAGTTAGTCCTGATGAAGGGTCTCGGCCCGAAACGTCGACTGTACCTCTTCCTAGAGATGCTGCCTGGCCTGCTGCGTTCACCAGCAACTTTCATGTGTGTTGACTGATAAACAGCCAATGTGCCAAAGAAGACAAATTTTGCAAAAAAAGTATTGAGAACATTGAGTTGCAATGTCCTTGAAAGTGAGTCTGTACATTGTGGCAAACATGAGGAAATTGGCAGATGCTGGAAGTTCAAGCATTGTGGAATCATTGTGGGATCAGCTCAGAGTTGAATGAAGTTATCCACACTGGTTCAGGAGCGTGAGGGTTGAAGGGTAATAACAGCTCCTGAACCAGGTGGTGCGGGGTCTAAGGCTTCTGCCTGATGGATGTAGCAAGAAGAGAGCAGGGCCTGACTGGTGAGGGTCCTCGATGACGGGTGCTGCTTTCTTGTGGCAGTGTTCCTTGTAGCTGTGCTCAATGGTGGGGAGGGCTTTGCCTGTGGTGGGCTGGGCTGTATCCACCACTTTCTGTAGCCTTTTCCATTCTTGGGCATTGGTCTCAAGGATGCTACACTCAGAATGACACTGCATTTACTTAGCTCTGAGACTTGATTATTATTGTACAGATCTTTCTCTGCAGACATTATTAAGAAAGCCAGTGATTAGCGCTTAATTTCAATTGAACTGCTACAATCCGTGGAGAAGGTACTCCCACAGTACTATTGGCTGGGTATTTACAGCCAGCATTAAAATTCCACCAACCTGATGGCATCAACTTCAATATCTCTACCTTCCAGTAATTTCTCCCCCTCCACTTCTCTTTTTTTCCCATTCCCTATTCTGGCATCCCTCCTACCCCTTATCTTCTCTTCACCTGCCCATCACCTCCCTTTGGTGCCCCTCCTCCTTCCCTTTCTCCCATGGTCCACTGCCCTGTTCTATCAGATTCCTTCTTCTTCAGATCTTTACTTCTGCCTATCACCTGTCAGCTTCTCACTTCATCCCACCTTCTTCTGCGCCACCGAACCTTCCCCCTCACCTGGTTTCAGCTATCACCTGCCAGCTTGTACTCCTTCCTCTTGCCTATGTCCTTTTTCAATCTTCTATCTCCACTCCCCCCCACCCCGCCTCCCCACTTCCTTTCCAGTCTGGATGAAGTGTCTTAGCCTAGAACTTGGGTGTTTACTCCTCTCTATAGATGCTGACTGACCTGCTGAAACCCTTTTGTGTGTGTTGCTCTGGAATCCCAGCATCTGCAGATGTTCTTCAGAAATGACAGTGTTTCCAAGCACCTGACTGCAGGTGATGTTGATGCCTTGCACCTGTCTTCCTTGGTGGTGGAGGCAGATGGTAAATCTAAATGTATTATTATTTTTATTGGATGACTGAGTACACATTTATTGTTGTGGATTTATAGGAAATATTTCAAGTTTTTCACTGACGATTCATTATTCATTCTTGAGTTAAGTGGCTAAACAGAATTGATGGTGGAAGATCCCGCAGAAGTTGAAGAGGGAAATTGCTGTAGCAAATCAAGAAGCAGTAGCCTAATGGATCTTTGCTTTTAAGAGCCCAGTGTGCCAGCAGTGCAAAACAAATGTAGCAGCGGTAAAGTTTATAGCTAGTTCTGAATAAAAGGCTTCAATATAAATCCATTTTCACAAAGTGGATGTGATTATTGTGGCAGAGAAAGTGTGGCTATTTTAATGGATTTCTTCAGGTTGTCAGAATTATACTTTGGGAAAATAGAATTTCTTCTGTGGGATTTAATCTAATGGTAATTCAAAGGACGCTGTGTGGATGTAATTTTAACGTGTTGCTTAATACCTGGGGACTTGGCTGCAATGCAGAATGCAGCATTGAAATCAAATTGCATAATGGTTGTTTTAAAGAATATTATCTGATTTAATTTTGATTTTAACTAGCAGACATTGCTCTGGAGATTGCATTCATGCAAAATTATGTCAGTATGAAATTAGAGGAAGCATGTTTAGGTGCAATCTGATTTGGCACAAATGACCGGAACAGCTGATGTAGCTCATTGTACATGTCTGTACCAATGTTAACTTGAGCAAGAGTTGACACCTCAGTTTATAACTGGTGCATGGAGACACAAGAGAATTCAGTTCCGGGATCTGAAATGAAAAAGCAGAATGCTTGGTGTGTTAAGATCCATCTGTAGAGACAAAGGGATGGATGATATTTCAGCTCAATAATCAGTGCAAAGGGGAGATCGGCAGTATAAAAGGGTGAAGAGGAGGAAGGAGCCGGGAGTTGGCAAATGGTAGGAAGATTTAGGTGAGGAAGGATGGATGGGTAGGTGGGGTAGGGAGGAGTAGAGACTGTAATAGAGGCTGAGAGGTGATGGTAGTGACACCAAAGAGCTGCCAGTAGTGTAATCTTTTAATAGAGGAAGGTGGTGAGTGGAATTAGATACAGGAGGGATTCTGGGCAAAGGGAGAAGCAGCTGTGGGAATGGGGAGTGGGTAAATAATACACAGGCTAATCAGGTATGGCGAGGAAAGAAGTGGGAAACCAAAGGTGGGTGTGGGGTCAGTTTAGAGAGAAGGGGTTGTGCGGGAGGAGCTAGGTGGATCAGCAGTAGAGAGAGAAAGTAACAGATAGGGGTGTCGGTTTCCTGAAACTAGAGAATTCAATGTTCATGCCATTAGGTTGTAGACTGTCCAGGTGGACAGATTTTGAGAAGCTTTCGCATGTTTGGGGGGGGGGGTGGTCACAATAAAGGGGAAATGGTTACATTTAAAAGGGAAGTGTGTAGCAATTTTATTTTCTCAGAGAGCAGTGGTCCTCTGGAACTCTCTGGATCATGGAAGGCAGATCATTAGATTTATTAAAGATGGAGAAAGATAAACAAGGAAAGATTGAAGAATCGGGAATTATAGGGAACTAGCACAGAAGAGGAGATGCAACCACTGTAGATCAGCCATGAACATGTTGAATGGTGGGGCAGGTGTGAAAGACTTGAGGGACCTGATGGCCTACTCCTGCTCCTATTGTCCTGGTTCTTATGTTCTTATGCATTTTAGGTGGTTTCTAATGTAAAGAATGTAATGCATTCTCCAGGGTTTACTTTGTAGTAAAATTGAATTCTCTGCTCTTGTGGCCCTTGAGATAATGAAATCTTTACTTTCATCTGGTCTGATGTATTTACACAGTAAATTTCATGTAGACTGTAAAGTTTTCTCTCTGTTGTTTCCATTATTTAGATATACCATTTTCCCGGAAACTAGCCATCTGGACATCTATATTGGTTCCATAATGTAGAGGGACGGAGAGAACATAATAGTTTCCTGTGTACCCACTTACAGATAAGAAAACCAGTCTAGCTTATTTAAAAACATCAATGTAAAATTATATACTTGGAGAGCAGTAGGTCACATAGCAAAGTCTTAAAGGGATATATATCCAAAAATATCTGCCACATATGTAATTGCACATAATTGCAATTGCGAAGAAAGCACGGCAGGCCTCTACTTCCTTAAAAATTTATGAAGATTCAGCATGACATCTAAGAATTTGACAAACTTCTGTAGATGTGTGGAAGAGCGTATATTGACTGACTGCATCATTGTCTGGTATGGAAACAAAAAAGCCCTTGAATGTTAATAATTAGTGGATACGGCCCAATCCATCATGGCTAAAGTCCTTCCCACCATTGAGCACATCTACATGGAGCATTGTCACAAGAAGGCAGTATCCATTATTAGTGACCCCCACCACCTAAGTCATGCTCTCTTCTAGCTGCTGCCATCAGGAAGAAGATACAGGAGCCTCGGGACTCACACCATCAGGTTCCAGAACAGTTATTACCCCTCAAAAATCAGGCTTTTGATCCGAGGGGACAATTTCACTTGCCCCATCGGTGAACTGTTCCCACAACTTACTTTCAAGGACTCTTCATCTTATGTTCTCTATATTTATTGCTTAGTTTTTGTTCTCAGCTCAAGCTGGTAAAACTGAGGTTAGGCATAGCCAAGCACACTCATTTCTCAATTGTGAGAAACTTTCAGACTATTTCAGTAATGTTTAGTTTGGAGGTTTTCTGGAGATTTACATAAATATTGCTGAATAGGACCAATTGTTTAATGCTGTTGTGTAATGACTTTGGAATGATACCAGTTGTAGATATTACTATGTATATCCTGTTTATGTTCCATTGTCTTTCAATTTTGCCTTAGTTCAGCATATTTCTGGTTTTTTTCACATTGATTTCTGTATGTTGTGTGTGTGTGTTTGGAATAGCTATATCTATTAAATAGGTTATTCTTGTTTGTTTATTTTATCGGATGGTTATTATGGATGGACCCTTCTGTAATAACTGATCGGTCATAATTTAATTTGTGGGCCTCTGATTCTAAAACTGGATTAGGCTTGTATGTATAGTAAGATATGGTGACTTTTATGAGTTTGTATTTTAATGCAACATTTTGGTGAATGATGTTTACCACTTGATTGTGACTTGATTTAAGTTAAAATGCTGCAGGATCCTGTAAAGTGTTGGATTGTTTCTAGTTCCTCTTGGCATTTTCCGCATTTATCATCTTGAATTTGTTGTTTTTTTATGATGTATTTTTGATCATTTTTGTATTAACCAAAATTCTTCTTTTTCTTAATATTATTATTTATATTTTCTTTCTTTTTGTATTTCCGCAGTTTGTTGTCTTTTGCACACCCTGGTCATCCACTCTGTTGGTGTGGTCTTTCATTAATTCTATTATGGCCAATGGATTTATTGGGTAAGCCTGCAGGAAAATGAATCTCAGGGTTGTGTACTGTGACATATATGAACTTTGATAATAAATTTACTTTGAACCTTGAACTTTGTAAGCAATGCCTTTCCTTGGCTGATCAATCACAAATGAATATTTTGAACACTGTAGGGGTATCAAGGGAAGAGAGATGGTGGATTTCAATGTCCATTACCAAGAACCAGCGCAGTGCAACAGTGAGAAGAGCTGCTGCTGTTCAATGCCAGCAACTTAGGTTCAACTCTGACCTCTGACACTCCAAAGATGTGCAAGGTGGTATATTACTTGGCTACTGATAACATCTTTGGTTGGGGGTGGTAATGGTAATAGGAAGGGAGGGAAAATAATGCAGTGTTATTGTAAGTAATGGTTGCTTGATTGTTGCTATTGACTCAGTGAGCCGAAGAGCCAATGGCCGCAGTTCTCTGACTGTGGCTACTTGAATGGCTCATTCATTTTTCTTCCAATTCCTGAAAATACTGGAAACACAGTGGATGGTAAACCCATGTAGGTGAAATCATACATAATATCTTCACCAGGCTCCCTGTCTCAGATCCATTTTTCCAAGGCAGGATAGGCACATTTGCAAGGCAGATATCACAGGTCAGAGGTCGCGGTAATTTTGTTATCGAAATATGTACTGTATATGTCACCATATACTAACTGAAGATTCATTTTCTTGCCGGCATACACAGGAAAATAAAGAACGATCTAATTTATTAAAAACTGTACACAAATAAAAACTGACAAGCAACCAATGTGAAAAAGAAGTCAAATCATGCCAATAATCAGATTGAAAGCCTTTTGTTTTTTATTTAGAGATATAGCGTCGTAAAGGCCCTTCCAGCCCACCTATTTAGCCTTAGCCTAATCACAAGGTAATTTGAAATGACCAATTAATAACTGGTACATCTTTGGAATGTGGGAGAAAACTGTAACACCAGAGGAAACCCATGCGGTCATGGGAAGGACATACATTCTTCTTAAAGATGCCATAGCAACTCCAGTGCCCTGAACTGTAATAGCATCACGTTGACTGCTGCGCCATCATGGTGTCCCCTTTTGCTCTTTCTAGTGGTGACTAATGTGGGATTGAGGTTGTTTTCCAGGAGAATGGGATTTGATGATATAGTCACTCAGTTATCATTAGGCATATCTTGCAATCAAGTGTGTATCCAACTAAAATATCGAGCTGACTGCTCACCTGTGTTCTGAACTATGGTAGAGGTATTAAAGCAAGTGAGCCTGGGTTCCTGAGACATAAACAGGGGCTGAGTAGAAATAAGAAGGACTTAATTTTATTGTCCATGCATGATTAGGCTCAGATATCCAGCAAGGACTGATTATATGCTAATCAGTTTATCAAATGCAGGAAGGTAGTCAGGGAAAGAACAGGTCTACTTGGGAACTAAATGTACAGTGGGATGGATTTATGTACATTTGGAAAGGCAGGAGCTGATTAAGGTTAGTCAGCATTGCTTTGCAAGGGGAAACCCTGCATCACTAATTTGATTATATTTTATTAAGGGGCTATCAAGGAAATGATGTGAGAATCAAAGGACATAGCATGAGGTGTCGTAGAAAAGCAATACTGATTAATTTTGGGACATAGGGCAGATAATACTGAAAGAGTGTAAGTTCTGGGGATGAGCTGTGTCTTGAAAACACAAGACTGAATGGTCTTGTGCTGAATGTTTTAGGGAGTCTGCATGGCAACGTGGAGAATGGAGAAATCAGAGGAGATGTGCTTGGAGGATTCAGAAAGGAATGATAAAGACCTAGTGGTTTCAAAAGGGACAGCAAGAAAGAGGATTGGTCAATGTCTACAGCACTGTTCCCAGCCTGGTTTCCATGGACCCTTTGCTTAATGGTTTGTTCCATGGCATAAAAAAGGTTCCTGTGGGAATGTGGTGATGAGAATATATAAAACAGTACAGTATATTCACATGTGAGACAAGATGTGTATGAAGCATCTCTGGCAAATTGATCCACTGAAATTCACAGCGTATGGATTAGATGTCTCCGAGGTGTCAATTACAGGTCCTCCCCAGCTTTCAACTGCCCGATATTTTTGATTCCTAGGTACAAATGAGACCATTATGAAGAATGAGGATGGATTTGTCGGTTTCCACAGGGATGCAGGCATCTTCTGTTGGGTGGAAAAGTGGAATTTCTGCGTGCCTTTCTCCACACCACCAACCCCCACAATGCCCTTCCTCCACTTCCCCCTGTAACAATTGGAGGCTGGGTTGGGCCAAGTAGAGGTGGGAGAACTGAGCTTGCTCACTGAGCCACTGAGACTGGCTGGTCACTCTTGTACTATGTGTGATGTGTGCTGTGTGTGCTGCCTTTTGCAACCTGGCCCTGGAGGAACGCTGTTTTGTTTAGCTGTATATATACAGGCGTATGGTTGAATGACCATTAAGCTTGAACCTGAACTCTCCCACCACAGCTGTTTCTGTTTATTTCTAACTTAAGAAAAGTTCAAGTTAGAAACCGTTCTCAGGAACAGAACCCTGTCATGATGCAGGACTTGCCTGTAGAACATGCATTGGAGAGGCCAGAGAGCAAAGAGACTGAGTCAAATTCTAGATCGTCGAGTTCACAACTGTGTATTGATGTAAATCGCTAATAGTTAATTTAAATAGTAAATAGTTAATTTATTGTCAGTAGATAGTTTGTTTGCATATTATTTGTTTAAAAAGTGAAACAGGACAGTATATATAAATTTAAGTAAAGGCATCTGTTAGTCTTGCGAGACCGTAGATCTGCTCCCGGAAAGTCTTCACTCTCCAGGGCGCAGGCCTGGGCAAGGTTGTATGGAAGACCAGCAGTTGCCCATGCTGCAGGTCTCCCCTCTCCACGACATCAATGTTGTCCAAGGGAAGGGCATTAGGACCCATACAGCTTGGCACCAGTGTCGTTGCAGAGCAATGTGTGATTAAGTGCCTTGCTCAAGGACACAACACGTTGCCTTGGCTGGGGCTCAAACTCACGACCTTCAGGTTGCTAGTCCAATGCCTTAACCACTTGGTCACATGCCCATGCAAATTTAAGTACAGTATACATTTAAGAACATGAGTGTGTGGCAAAGCTGTGCCTGTTAAATATTCCTGCCTTTTCTGAAGGCTGTTTTGTGATAACTACCTCTGTTATATCCTTTACATCAGCAACGACATTGAGTGGGACATTGGCAAACTATAAGATGCCAAGTAATTTTCCAGGTAGTTTTGGGTAACCACCTACAGTATGGGTCTCAATTGCTCACTATCCCCAATCTGCACATTGAAAGTTCAGTACCAGCAGCAGAGCAGCTGTATTCCAACAGCTAGAAGCAGCAAATAGATTTTATTTTAGTTATTAATGATTTCTGTTCCTTGTATAACCCTTACTAAAACTCAAGTACTGTGCAATGGACAGTATAATCCTCACTCTCATGAATCTATAGGAGCTGAAAGCTAACGAGCCTCTTTTGTTTCTTTCACAGTTTGTGTTGCTTTTAAATACCGCTGGGAATTCATTCCCAATCAACAGTTGACTAAGATCTGTACATCAGACCCTCAAACCACAAACCTCCAGAGTGCCTGTGCGTTGCTGACAATAATGATATCCTTTGAAAGCAGCTGGAAACTGCAGTATAGAGCATGTAAGACCTTGACTGAAATGTAGGGCATGGCCAAATTTTCTACTCGCACAGAATACATTCAATAGAGACACAAAGGAAATATAACATTAATTCAACAAGGTCTTTCCTTATTTAATATTTCCTTCATTTCCAATTGAATTCTTACTGTGCCTCCTTTCCTTGCACTTTTGATTTGTTCTCAAGACTGTTTACACCTTTCTCATTTGTCCCTTTCATCTTAGCCTCTTACTTCCCCTTGAAGATTTTTGTAAAATTTTTTCGTACTCTTAAGTACAAACTTGCTGGAGCATGGTCTCTCTATGTTGTGACTAATAACATGATAGCAACATGCAGAGTTTAAATAAATTTGATGCGTGGTTTTTGTTGGGATGTAAAATGATTGATGCTAACACAGTGTCATGAACCTGCAATGTATTATTAGTGATATTTCCAGAGAAAACTGATCAGCATTTGGGTTCACTCTGTAAATGTATGCTTTCAGCATGATTGCAGTTGGAAATGCGGGCCAGAATTACTAATCATTAGACCAAATGAACTGTTAAAATAAACTAGTGTTTTATACTCAGTGGACACTGTATTAGGAATCGTACACCTCTACACCTGCTCATTAATACAAATATCTTATCAGGTAAACAAGTGGCAGCAGTTCAATGTATAAAAACATGCAGACATGGTCAAGAGATTCAGCTGTTGATCAGACCAAACATAATAGTGGGGACAAAATGTGATCTACGTGACTTTCACTGTGGAATGATTGTTGGTGTCAGACTGGTTGGTTTGAGTAACACAGAATAAGCTGATCTCATAGAAACATAGAAAACCTACAGCACAATACAGGCCTCTTGGCCCGCAATGCAGTGCCAAACATGTACTTACTTTAGAAATTACCCAGGGTTACCCATAGCCCTCTATTTTTCTAAGCTCCTGGGATTTTCATGCACAACAGTCTGTAGAATTTACAGAGTATGGTACAAAAAAGCAAAAACATCCAGTGAGTGAAAGACTGTGGGCGGAAATACCTTGTTTTTGAGAGAGGTCAGGGGAGAATGGCCGGGTGGGTTCAAGCTGTTAGGAAGGTGACAGTAACTCAAATAACCACGCATTTCACCGGTGGTGTGCAGAAGAGCATCTCTGAACACACAGCACGCCGAACCTTGAAGTGGATGGGCTACGAAGCAGAAGACCTCACTGGGCTCTGCTCCTGTACCCAATAAGTTGTATTTCTAAACAGATAAAGTAAATAAATGAAATGAATCCGGGTGCCATGGCAGCATAGCGATTACTGCGATATGATTATAACTTGGGGTGTTGGAGTTTGGAGTTCAATTCCACTGTTCTTCCTGTGTGCATGTGGGTTTCTTTTAGGTCTTCTGGTTTCCTCCCACCGTTCAAAGGCATACCATTTAGTAGGTTAATTGATCATTGTACATTGTCCTGTGAATAGACTTGGTTTAAATAGGTGGGCTGCTGGGTGGCGTGTCAAAGGCTTGGAAAGCCCTACTCTGCTCTGTATCTCTTACTGGCTAACTAACTAAATAAATAAATAGTGGCTTTCCAGTACATCCAAAGCCATAAAGGTTTTGACCCATTATGAAATTTAGTATGCTCTAGCGTCAAAGTTTTGTAGAAATATTCTTTGATATTCACATTGTTCATTAGAATATTTTTATTCCATGGCCTTCTCATATCACTGTTATTTAACTTGAACAAGCTCCTTCAAATAGCCATTGCCTTAGTTTTAACCCAAGTAATGCAAAAATTCAAAATCAAAGTCAAAATAAATTCAGAAACAGAATCAGGTTTAATATGCAAACACGAGGAAATCTGCAGATGCTTAAATTTCAAGCAACACACATAAAAGTTGCTGGTGAACGCAGCAGGCCAGGCAGCATCTCTAGGACGAAGGGTCTCAGCCTGAAACGTCGACTTTACCTCTTCCTAGAGATGCTGCCTGGCCTGCTGCGTTCACCAGCAACTTTTATGTGTGTTGCTCAGGTTTAATATCACTGGCATTTGTCATGAGATTTGTTAACTTAAGTGACACTGGTACAATGCAATACATGATAAATATAGGAAAAAATCAATTACAGTAAGTATATATATAATGTGTATATTAGATAATTAAAGTAAAAATAGTGCGAAAACAGAGAAAAAAAGTGAAGTAGTGTTCATGGGTTCAATGTCCATTCAGAAATTGGATGGCAGAGCGAAAGAAGTTGTTCGTGAATCGCTGAGTGTGTGCCTTCAGGCTTCTGTACCTCCTTCCTGATGGTAACATGAGAAATGGGTGTGTCCTGGGTGATGGCGGTCCCTAATCATGGACACCACCTTCCTGAGGCACCGCTCCTTGAAGCTGTCTTGGATACTATAGAGGCTAATACCCATGATGAAGCTGATTAAGTTTACAACTTTCTGTATCGTCTTAGGATCCAGTGCAGTAGCTTCCCACCTCCCCCCCCCCCCCATACCAGACAGTGATGCAGCCTGTCAGAATGCTCTCCACAGTACATCTGCAGAAGTTTTCGAGTGTTTTAGGTGGCAAACCAAATCTCCTCAAACACCTGATGAAATACAGCTGCTGACTTGCCTGCTTTATAGCCTCATCAATATGGTGGGACCAGGTTAGATCCTCAAGATATTGAGACCCAGGAACTTGCTCACTCTCTCCTCTTCTGATCCCTCTATGAGGATTGGTTCATATTCCCTCCTTTCACCCTCTCTGAAGACCATAATCAGCTCTTTCGTCTTACAGACGTTGAGCACAAAGTTTTTATTGCTTCATCACTCAGCTTCTCCATCTGAGATTCTGCCAGCAATAGTTGTATCATAAGCAAATATTTAGTTGGCATTTGAAGTATGCCTAGACACAAAGTTATGAGTATAGAGAGAGTAGAGTAGTAGACATCTGCAGTAGACCTATTGTGATGATGGGCAAATTGCAATGGGTCCAGGTCTTTGCAGAGGGAGGAGTTGATTCTAGCCATGATCAACCTATCGATGCATTTCATCACCAAAGATGTGAGTGCTACTGGATTATCGTTGTTAAAGCAGCTCACTCTACTTTTCTAAGGCACTGGTATAAATGTTGCCCTTTTGAAGCAGGTGGGAACTTCTGACCATGGCAGTGAGAGGTTGAAAATGTCTTTGGATACACCTGCCAGTTGGTTGGTACAAGTTTTCAGAGCCTTAGCAGGAACTCCATTGGGGCCTGCCGCCTTGCGAGGGTTCACCCTCCTGGCATCAGCCTCCGAGACAGGGATCACAGGGTCACTGAGTGCAGCAGGGACCCTCACAGCTTTAGCTACATTCTCTCTTTCAAAGCAGGCATAAGAGGCATTGAAATCATCTGGGAGTGAAGCTGCATTGTCATTCATGATGTTGGGTTTTACTTTGAGGAAGTAATGTCACTCGGAATTGTTTCTTTGCTCTTTGAGAAGTACATGTATGTTACGTATACTACTTTGGGATACATTTCTTGCAGGCACTTACAGGAAATTAAAGAAATACAATAGAATTTATGAAAACCTCTACAAAACCAAAGTCAAAAACAGCCAATGTGCAAAGCAAGACAAATAGTGTAAAATAAAATAATAGTACTTAGAATATGCATTGTAGAGTCCTTGAAAGTGAGTCTGTGGGTTGTGAAATCAGATCAGAGTTGTGCTTTATTTTTTTGTATTATTTATTTCGTTTGTTGAGGGACGCCGCAGGTTAATAGGCCCTTCTGGCCCAATGAGGCTGCCTTGCAGTTTTACGGCCTGTGACCAATGTACCTACTAACCCATATATCTTTGGAATGTGGGTGGAATCCAGAGCACCCGAAAGAAACCAACACTGTCTTGGAGAGAACAACTAAACTCTTTATAGACAACAGCGGGAATTGAACCTAGGGTCAGGTCGTAATGCTGTAATAGCATGCTAATTGCTTTGCTACTGCGCCGTGAGTGGACAATGCAGAATATTTGAATATCCATCCTTGTAATACCCAAAACCACTGACAGAGCAAACGTGGCTCATCTTGTAGACAGTTAATTTATATTACTCGGATACTTCCACAAATCTACCCTCTGCTTTCTGAAATCTTTATAAACACATAGCCGTCGTCTACATTTTCATCTGATACATATGTAAAAAAGGCAGCCAGCACCTGCATATTTTATTAACATTTTTGAGATGATTTACTAAATAATTTTACTCCAGTCATTAGTAAGCCAAACGATGGGAGAATAAGGGGAAGAAAATTCTAAGGATTGAAAAGTGTAGGAATTCAGAAGGAGAATGTGAAGTTACTGAAAGCTTTAGTGCAATCATCTGATGAGAACTGAAATAAGGTGTTCTGCTGTGTTGAGATATATGGACTGTGTAGATATCTTCATGAAATGCAGCAGTTAAATTGAATTTCCAAACATAAGCACACAGTCAATGACATACCATGTCCCATTTACATTCTGATAAAATGCATCTGGCATCCAGGTAGAAAATGCTTTCTTTCTCATGGCTCTGTGCACTAACTGCATGGTGGAGTATTTCGTTACAACAGCTCTCCACAAAAAAAAACACTTCTTTCAAAATTAGCAAATTGCTTTACAATAAATGGACACATTATAATGCAAATACATATGTCCCTGGGCACACTGATTAGATTATGGTGAAAATGTTTGGAGCTAAGCAAGCACAGGAAGGCCATTATAGCTGCAGGTTATTTTTATACCCTCCAGATTTTCATTTTGTGCTAGTATATAGCCATAATCAAGAGAGAGAGATTTGTACTCAAGAGTTATTCGTTGTTGACGAGACTACCCTTACTCACGATAAATGGAGAAAATTCAACTCTATATGTTTATACTGACAGTTTTATATTTGTTCTGTTCCATTTGACGCTACCTTATGCTAGCGTTAAGCTGCTGTGGAACGAAAGATTTCAGCTTCAATAACCGACAAATCAACATAGACAGATGGTTTACGTTTCATTGAATGAACTGCACTTCTCTTTCTACCATCTCCAAGATAGAAACCCTGCAGGCACAGCACAGAATAAGCTCTATAGACCTGTTCATGATCTTTGCACTGTCGTACTTTAGATGAGTTTTCAGGTATTAGTGGGTAATCCTGAACAAGAAATATTCCTCATGTTATTTTAAAAACGCCAACGCGAGGAATTCTGCAGATGCTGGAAATTCAAGCAACACACATCAAAGTTGCTGGTGAACGCAGCAGGCCAGGCAACATCTCTAGGAAGAGGTACAGTCGACATTTCAGATCGAGACGTCGACTGTACCTCTTCCTAGAGATGCTGCCTGGCCTGCTGTGTTCACCAGCAACTTTGATGTGTGTTCCTCATGTTATTAATAGGATACTGGTCTGACATTCAATGAGAAGAATGCAGAAGGAGAAAAGTTGTTAAAAATGGATTTGTTAGTTACTGAATCAAATTTTCTGAAATGGGAGAGGGGAGGAAGAAAAAAGCAACATTTTGGTTCTATATAGAACCATTGCTTTCTCCTCCAATTCTTTTAAATTCAGAAATCAAGTTAATGACTATGTTATTTGCCCACGCTCCTTACATTTGGCAAAGAGTAGACCAGAAAATGTGTCTCGTAACACAATCCAACAGAATTTTCATAAGTAGATTCATGAGCTTGTTGACATCGCTGGAGTCACAGAGTCACAGAATGTACAACTCTTTGGCTTTACCCCATCTCATCCCTTTCAGCCTTTATGCCCATGCATAATAATCCTATTTGCTTACATCATGTCAATGTTCTCCTTTGCTCTGAGTTCTTGTGCCTGTCTAAATATATCTTAAATATGGTGATTGTATCTGTTTCCACCACCTATGTGCACTTTCATAGACTGATATTGCGCAGAATCCAGCCCTTCTATCTTCATATGGGGATATTTCATTCACCTTTACCACTAAACAGAGACTTAGGCTCTGTATCACATAACCATTGCCCGATCTGTAAGCTTCGGTCACATAGCTATCTTCTCTCCAATGACTAGATTGCTGTTGTCCACTCTAGCAAAATCTGAGGTCCTAGAGGACTAGAAGGAGGCTAGTGTTCTTCCTTTGTTCAAGAAGGTAACTAGGGGTAACCCAGAAAATTGTAGGAATCTCATCAGTGGTAGGGAAACTATTGGTGAGGATTCTTAGAGGATGGATTTGTGTATATTTGGAAAATCATGACTTGATTAGGGCAGCCAGCATGGCTTCATTCAGGATCGATCACATCTTACACACTTGATTGAGTTTTTTTGAGGAGCTGATTGATGAGGGTAGGACAGTGGGTATTGCCTACATCTGTGTTATTAATACATTTAACAAATGCATCATGATAGGCTTATCTAGAAAATTAAAATCCATGGGATTTACCTTGACCTGGCCATTTGCATTCAGAAATGGCTTTCCCATCGAAGAGGACAATAGTGTAAGGCTGTTATTCTGGCCGGGCATCCATGACAAGAGGTGTTCTGCAGGGATAAGTTCTGGGGTCTGTGTTGTTTGTGATGAACAGAAATGATTTGTATGAAAATGTAGATGGGTGAGTTTGTAAGACTGCAGATGACACAAACATTGCTGGCATTATGGGCAGTATAGAGGGCTATCAAAGGATACAATAGAATTTAATTAATTACAGAAATGAACAGAGAAACTTCAGAATTTAATCCAAGTAAGGGTGAGGTTTTGGACTTTGAGAGGACTAATGTAAAGAGAAAGTATACAGTTAATAGCAGGACTCTTAACAGTGTTGATGTACTACAGAGATCTTGGGGTCCAAGTCCATAGTTCACTGAAACGGGTCTTTCAACTAGATCGGGTGATAAAGAGGGTATATGGCATGCTTGTCTTCATTGGTTGAGGCATTGAATGCAAAAGTCAGGAAGTCATGTTGCAGCTGTAGAAACACTTTGATTAGGGTGCAGAGAACATTGTGTGCGATTCAAGCTGCTCAATTATGGAGAGGAGCTGGCGGCTTTGGAAGGAGTGCAAAAGAGCTTTACCAGGATGCTGTCTGGGTTAGTGAGCAATAAGGAAATATTGGCGAACAAGAAAAAACAATACCATTTTCTCCAATGTTTTCTTATTGCTCGCTAATCCAGACAGCACCCTGGTAAACCTCTTTTGTACTCCTTCAAAAGCCACCACCTCCTTCCCATAATAGGATTGACCTGATAGAAGTTCATAAGATTATGAGAGGCATAGATACACTAGATGGCCAGAATCCACTTTCTAGTGAAAGGAGATGTACAGGGCCAGTTGTTCTGTACAGAGAGCGGTAGATGCCTGCATTGGGCGGCAGCGCATAGTAGTGGAAGCTAATATGATGGTGGTGTTTCATAGGATGTTAGGTAGACACATGAATGTGCAATAAATAGAGAGATATGGATCAGGGACAGGCAGATGAGGATCAGATTAATTTTGCATCAGGTTCATTGCAGAAATTGTGAGCCTGTTTCAGTACTGAACTGTTCAAGGTTCTATGTTCTATTAGAGTTGCTACCTATAACACAATTTACCAGGCTATTGCACCTACGTGCGTGTCCATCTCAGCTTGTTCTTTTCACAGCAAGATTAAGGTAAGTGAAAAGCTTATTTTGCACGCTGTTCATACAGATCAAATCATTACATGGTGCATTGAGCTAGAATAAAGTAAAACAGCAACAGGGCAGAATAAAGCATAAAAGCAAGAAAAAAAACTGCAGTGCAAGAAAACAATAAAGTGTAAGATTATATCAAGGTAGATTGTAGGTCAATAGTTTATCTTATCGTACAAGATGTCCATTTGAAGAGTGTGATAACAGTGGGGTAGAAGCTGTCTTTGGATCTGGTGTTATGTCCTTTCAGACTTTTGCATCTTCAGCCCAATAAAGAGAGGAGAGGAGAGAATATCTGGGTTGGGTGGAGTCTTTAATTATGATGGCTTATATTTCAGATATAAGACATGGTCAATGTTAGGTTAGATTATGAGGACACGCAGTCCTCTTTTATTGTTATTTAGTAATGTGGCAATGTTTACTGTACATATGTATATCATTATAATTGTACTCCCTATTCCAGCTCCTCATTATACAATTCATATGGAACTATTCCATGCTCTTGCACACTCTTGTGTCAAATACATACCATCTTGGAATTGGAGTTGGTTTATTATTGTCACATGTACCGAGATACAGTGAAAAGTTTGTTTTGCATACTGTTCATACAGATCAAATCATTACACAGTGCATTGAGGTAGAACAAGATAAAAAAAAAATGACAGAATCCACAATAAAGTGTGACATCTACAAAGAGAAAAAATTGTATGATAACAACATGGTAGATTGTGAGTTCAAGAGTTCATCTTATTGTACGAAGGAACCATTTGATAATCTTACAACAGCAGAGTAGAAGCTGACCTTGAGCCTGGTGCTTTATATTTTCAGGATTGGTATCTTCTGCCCAAGGAAGGGGGGGAGGGGGTAGAATATCTGAGGTGGATGGGTTATTTGCTTATAATGGCTGCTATACTAAGGCAGTGCAAATTATAGACAGAATCTGAGGTACCCACCTGCTTCAAGCAAGGTTAGTTATACCTTGCCTCAGAAGAACTTGCCTCAATGATTATCATCCAGTAGCACTTACATCCACTGTGATGGAGTGCTTTCAGAGATCGGTGATGAAAAATATCACCTCCTGCCAACAAAGTGACTTTGTTCCATGCCTACTGCCATTCCAGGTCAACAGCAAGTGCCATTTTATTGGCTTTTCACTCAATCCTGGAACATCTGGACAGTGAAGATGCATACATCAAGATGTTCTTCATTGACTACAGCTCAGCATTCAATACTGTCATCCCGTCAAAGCTAATCGATAAGCTTCAAGACCTTGGCCTCAATACCTCATTGTGCAATTGGATCCTCGATTTTCTCATTTGCTGATGCCAGTCAATTCGATTGACAACAACACCTTCTCCAGTTTCCATCAACACAGTTACACCACAAGGCAGTGTACTTAGCCCCTTGCTCCATTCACTTTATACTTATGACTGTGAGGCTAAAGACAGATCCAAAGCCTTATTTAAATTTGTTGATGACACCACTGTCGTTGGCTGACTCAAAGGTGGTGACAAATTGGAGTATAGGAGGGAGATTGAAAATCTGGCTGAGTGGTGCTGCAGGAACAACCTCTTGCTCAATTTCAGCAAGACACTGTCCTGAGTGAAATTACCTCACAATTTGAAGCACTTCTGTCCATTCTGATAGCTATTCAATAGAGTCCTTTGAATATTGCCCAGTGCCTGAATTCTCCCATCGGTCTGATCTCAGCCTGTGCCTGTGCTAGCTCAACCTAGAATGATTTGGAGTTGTTCATCTTTATCAGTGTCCTCAGCTAAACCAAGTGTACACTAACCTGTTCCACTGGTCCCTGAGTCCCAGAGATAAATATATAGCTCTGATAAATCCCTGACTCTGCTTTCAAGGTCTTCACTGTGCATGCACGGTCTTCATTTGTGACTTGTGCTGCCACTAGTCTCAGAAACTATCTGGACCTACCATCAGCAACAATAGCACCACACACTTCTTGCATGTGTCCATGTTTTCCTGTTCTGTATCTCCCCCAAGATCTCAGTAATATAATTTATCCTCAGAAACATTTCAACATGGTCTCCACTCATGGCAAGTGGCTGAATATGTGGAGTTTTCCATCCTAACTGTTTCATCTACTGCCTGTTGTTGCCACTGCTGTAATTAGAAAAGACTGTTCTCTATTTTCCTAAAGCAGTATCAGTACTAAACTTCACCAAAACTTAGTAACATCTCAAATGCCACCAGACTGTAGGGTCTTTGGTATTGCCATTTGCAAAGGCTAGTAACAGAAGTAAACCTATCAAGATTCAAGATTGTTTCATGTCATTTTTCAGTACACAGGTGTAAAGGAGAATGAAATGATTGTTACTCTGTATCCGATGCAACCTAAAATACACAATAAGCATAAAAAACACAATAAAAACACAATAAATAGAAATGCATAACAATAGATTCTATACATAGACTGATTGTATGTACATAAAGTGATGCTAGGCACAGAGGACTCTGTACATAAGAGACTCCGACAGGAAATGACGAAGAAATATTGGTGGGGGTGTGGCGGGGTGAGCAATGGCTGGAGGTGTTGATCAGTCTGATGGCTTGGGGAAAGTAACTATTTTTGTGTCTGTGGGTCTGTGGTCCTGGCATGGGCGGTGCATAGCCTCCTCCCTGATGGGAGTGGGACAAACAGCTCATGACCAGGGAGGGTGAAATCATGATACTGCTGGTCTTTTTCCGGCACCTTTCTATATATAACCTTGATGGTGGGTGGGTAAGCTGGTGCTGGTGGTGCGCTGGGCAGTTTTAACTACCTGTTGTAGATCAATAGATATTCTTCACTGAAGGCAGTAGACACTTGACCAATGGTACAACAAAGTCTCAAATGTCATTCTACTTGGTGGACACAGCTGTCAAAGGTCAGTTCCATTTATGCACGTAACAATTATACAAACGGAGTTCCAATAGGTTTTGTAAAACACAAATACATTGGATTCAAGCAGCAACAACAAAAAGACAAAGCAATTGTCATGTAATGGTGGATTTCCATCTGGGTGGATGACGATGGATGTGGATATCTCCAAGATGTCCCATCACTCCATTTATGTACTACTGATTTTAGTATAATTTGATGCAGAGTGTTCATGAAAAGTTATTTGTTTTGTATTTATCAAACTGTGAGAGGCAGTATAAAAACCAAGAGAGGCTGATCACTGAGACAAAGAAAAAGAAAATGCGTGGGCTCTGTTATGATTTTGTTACCTCCGTTTAGCCGCATTTGGAATACTGTAACTATTTCTAGTTAACACATTCTCCAAGAATGTATTTGAAGTTGTAAAATTAGTCAGCTCCATCAGGGTACTAGCTTCCGTAGTACCCAAGACATCTTCAAGGAGCGGTGCCTCAGAAGGTGGTGTCCATTATTAAGAACCCTCATCACCCAGGACATGCCCTCTTCTCATTGTTACCATTAGGAAGGAGGTACAGAAACCTGAAGACACACTCTCAATGATTCAGGAACAGCTTTTTCCCCTCTGCCGTCCGATTTCTAAATGAACATTCAACCCATGAGCACTACCTCATCTTTTTTTTATTATTTCTGTATTTGCGCAATTTTTAATTTCACTATTTAATAAACATATATATTCTTATTGTAATGAATTAGTTTTTCTATATTTATCATGTATTGCATTGTACTGCTGCTGCTGCTAAGTTAATAAATTGCACGGGATATGCCAGTGATGTTAAACCTGATTCTGATTCTGATTCTGAATGAGTGCAGGGAGTGCTTGCTTGCTTGTGCAGGCTAAAGAACTGCAGAGATAAGGATAGGAGCAATAAAAAGGGACTAAATTGATTAGATTCACAGGACCACTACTGAAATGATAGACTGAATATTTCTGAAAAAACCTGGTTTGATATTACAGTCTGCTGAAGGAACCTCTGAAAAGTCATCTTACTGATTTTAAGATAGTTAATGGAAAGGGTAAAGGGAATCCAAGCAAGTGATTGTTGTCAGGGTACATGGTGGATTTCTCCAGACAGATGGATTTAGGTTGCAAGTGGGCAAGATGAGCAAGTTACGTACTTCACCGTGGTGGAATACATGGTTTAACTTAAATACCCGCCTCATAGAAAATTATTGCCCTGAATTTTGCCTTTGCACTGACATCAATATTAGCAACATTCATCCTCACTCCACTGTGAAAATGTAGAACCTCAGGGTTCCCTGAATTATTGTTTCACATGGATTTCATCACATTTTACAGTGATTTTCAGATGTTTCCCAGGCAATCAAGAAAAGGTGGCTAAATTGTTGAAAATTTTAGATCTTTGCAAATTGATATTGCTGCAACATTGGTCAGACTGCAAGTAGAGTAGTGTTAGCATTTTTGGGCCCTTTTATCTAAGAAAGGATGGGCTGGCATTGGAGAGGGCCCAAAGGAGGTTCATAAGAATGATTCCGCAAATGAAAGGATTAGTGAATGACGAATGTTTGATGGCTTTGGGCCTGTATTCTCTGGAGTTTAGAAAAATAAAGGGAGATCTCAATGAAGCCTATTGAATATTGAAAGACTTAGATAGAGTGGATGTGGAGGAGATGTTTCCCATAGTGGGGGAGTCTAGGACCAAAGGATAGAATAGAGGGATGTCCCTTTAGAACACAGATGAGGAGGAATTTCTTTAGCCAGAGTGTGCTGAATCTGTAGAATTCATTGCCGCAGCCAACTGTAGAGAACAAGTCAGTGGGTTTACAGGTGGCTCCCGTTTTCAGAACGTTCGCTTTACGACACCTCGCTGTTACGAAAGACCTGCATTAGTTACCTGTTTTCGCTAACAGATGTTTTCATGAAAATAGGCAGCGCGCGCCCGAACAGCCAAGCTCCTCCCCCGGAACTGCATCCTAGCCGCCATTGCTTAAACGCGTGCTTTAACTCGATTTATTTTGTGCATCTGTTAGCAAGCTGAGTTCTAAAGTATCGGAAAAGCCTCAAAGAACTTGTAAGGGTGTTACACTTAGCGTTAAACTAGCCATAATTAAGCGTATTGATCGTGGTGAACAAAGTAAGGACATTGTCCATGCGTTGAACTTGCCTACGTCCACCATTCGCACTATTTATACGCAGACAGAAAGAATTTTGAAAGCTGCTGATGTTACTGTTGGTTCTACTTGTAGCAAAGTGGTCTCTCTTAGTCGGCATCCAATAATGGATAAAATGGAGAGTCTATTGCTTGAGTGGATTGATGGGTGTACAAAGTGTGGTGTTCCGTTAAGTTTTCTTATACTTAAGGAGAAATCAGTCAGTCTTTTTAATAAACTAAAACAGAAAGCACTGGACGATGGGGATGAAAGTGTTGCAAAACTGGAATTTAAATGTCGTCATGGGTGGTTTGATCGGTTTCTGAGGCGAGGGCAGCTTCATAGTTTAACATTTACTGGAGGGAGTGCTTCGGCTGATACTGAAGCTGCTGAAAAATTCCCAGCAGAACTGAAGAAAATAATTACAGAAGGTGGTTATTCGTATAAGCAAGTGTTTAACTGTGACGAAACTGCAATTTATTGGAGTCTTCCCGATTCCAGTAAATGAAAGTACACTGTACATACATTATTTCTACTTTATATAGCCTGTGTATTTTTATGTGTTATTTGGTATGATTTAGCAGCTTCATAGCTTAAAAGTTACTGGAGAGAGTGTTTCTGCCGAGACAGCTTGCGCCGTGTTTCTGCCGAGAGCGCTTCCGCCGAGAGTGCTGCCGTGAGATTTTCGCTGCGCTAGACAGTGCTGCAGAAAAGTATTCCTACTTTATATAGGCTGTGTATTTATCATATCATTCCTGCTTTTACTATGTGCTACTGTTATTTCAGGTTTTATGTGTTATTTGGCATGATTTTGTAGGTTATTTTTTGGGTCTGGGAACGCTCAAAAATTTTTCCCATATTAATAAATGGTAATTGCTTATTCACTTTATGACATTCTGGCTTATGAACCGTTTCATGGGAACACTCTACCTTCGGATAGCGGGAGAAACCTGTATTTAAATTGGAGGCTGATAGGTTCCTGATTAGTAAGGGTGTCAAAGGTTTCAGGGAGTAGCCAGGAGAATGGGGTTGAGAGGGATAATAAATCAGCTACGATGGAATGGTGGAGCAGACTCAATGGGCCAAGTAACCTAATTCTGCTCCTATGTCTTATGGTCTTATGTAATAAACCTTGAAATAGTTTGGTACATGAAGTTTCAATGTGATTTTAATGGTGGTCCATCAACATCCCTGGCCTGAAACAAAATTACATTTATTTATGAGGATTGTACTTCACCTCATTGCATTAAAAGAAATGGAGGAACATGAAGTAATAAACATTATTTTTAACAAATTTATTTATGGTACTTCAGTTATGAACTCAATTTTATGTGAATGCTCCATTATTTATTGGGCATTGCATTGCATGTTTAAAGCACTATTTTAAAATTGTATTCTTGTTCTTTTGGGGCAGCAGATATCACAGAGGGGAAGCAGTGAGAGAGCGTTTCACTGAACTCTCGCCGAATGAAAGACTTAAACTTCTATAGGTTAGGCCTGATGAAGGGTCACGGTCCGAAACGCCGCCTGCTTACTCTTTCCCATAGATGCTGCCTGGCCTGCTGAGTTCCTCCAGCACCTTGTGTGCTTTGCTTAGATTGCCAGCATCTGCTGATTTTCTCTTGCTTCTTTTTCTCTTCCTGGCTTGCTGCCTATGAAAATTCTTGAACGCAGTAGATCAGTGAACCTGTTTGATTACATCATTGTTTTTGGATGTTGAGGCGAAATAATACCTGACATATGTTCAGCAAGGCTGATGCAAGCCAAAGAAGTCACACAACCTTTATAAAGACATTTCTTTGAGGTCAGTACTAATTTCTCAGAGCTGACCAAAAAATTCAGCCCAACATCAACAGAAATTATCCTACGCATGACAACACCATTTCCATTCTTCAGTGTTTTTTTCTGATAGAATAAGCAAGGTGCACATTTTAACTATTATTTGATAAGAGAAGTTGTCTTGCTTCAAATTCATTGTCTTCAGAGGGAGGAAAACAATTGATTGGTTTTCTTTCCTTGTCAAGTTCTCCTGGGACTGAAGGAAAAGCTTTTCATTATCCACATTAATGCAAATAATTGAAAGGGCTACAGTTTTACAAGCTTGTCATTGAATCTATCGTTATGAAAAGTTGTATTTGTGAGGTTGTGCCTTTTTCCATATTTTCATCTCATCTGGTCAAGGCTAACATATACAATGGAAATTTTATCATGTGCATTGTAAAATAAAAAGCCCTGTTATTTGTTAAGTATGCTGGAAATACCTCATGAATTCTGAAATCCCCCCCCCAATGCTGTTCAGAATGTTACAAATAGAACATAATCTTCAACAAATGGTAATAGCATCTCCACTTGTACTAATGGGCATGAATAATTCTTTTTGACGACTATTTATAGTTTGCTTAATAACCTGACGAGAAAATTGGTGAGCAGCAGAAGACAAAGAGCAAAGATAATGGGCAGGAACTCAAACTGGGAAAAATGTGACAAGTGGAGTCCCTAGAGTATTTGCTGTAAGAATATTCACTATATTCATAAATCACTAAGATGATGGTGTGAAAAGTCATACAATCAATTTTGTGAGTTCTAAGCAACACATGTAGATGATATGTGGATGTAAAAAGATGAAAATAATTTGAGCATATAGGTAAAACTGCAGGTGAATGGGATTTCAGTCTATGTGAGGTCATTGGCTTTAACCTAACAAGAGAGGAAAGTGAGTTTTCTACAGAGAAAACTGCAAAAGTAATGAGACAAAGATCAATACATATCAATAACTGAAATATTGAATGGACGCATACAGAAAACAATTAAAAAGACTAATCGCTTTTATTTCAAGAGAGCTGCTATATACTTGGCTAAATTTGTGCTACAGCTATAGGGACTCTGCTTAAACTACATTCAGAGAATTGTGTGCATTTTGGGACATTGATCCTGAATAAGTCTAGATTTAGAGGACACACAGCATATCTGCAAAAAAGTTCAAAGACTCAAAGTGTTAAATTACAGGAAATATATTACACAAATGAGAAAGAAAGACATAAAGTATTCTGTGTTACAGGAAGTTCAAAGGAATATTTGGCAGGTCAGATAAGTTCAGTGAAGAACCTTGTTAGCATTTAGATTGATGAATCTACAAGATATTGCTTTACACAAATTATGTATGCTAGAATTTACAAAGTGAAAATTAAATCGAGAAACTTTTTTAAGGTATTAAGGATGACCAAGTAGAATCAACAGGACAGCTGGAAGGAAGTTGATTGGGCTATCAACAAATTAGAAGCAGTCTTTTCAGGAGTGCATTGGGAAGACTTTGATGCAGAAAGAATAATAGAAATTTGTAACTCCCTTCCAGAAGCCACCGATGACTGTCAGTGGTTCATTTTAAATCTGAGATCAATTGATTTTTGTTACCCAAGGTATGGAACAAGAAATCTCTAATTGACTGGCAATTCATCTTTAATCGGTAGTGCTAAGCACACTATACATTAGTGTCAGCATGTTTCATCTGTCTCAGAAATTGAGTTCATTGAAGTTAATGAATCACATTTCTGTGACAGAGTACAATGTGTGAATGCTACTAAAAAGCTCATTTAGTGCCAACGAACAGGTTTCCCAAGCAATGGAATTAGATCGTAGATGATCCATAATCTCTTTGAGCGGGGAAAATTGGGGCCACGTTATTAGATATACCTGTACACTTGCTTATTAATGCAAATAGCGAATCAATCAATCATTTGGCAGCAACTTAATGCATAAATACATGAAAACATGGGCAAGAGGTTCAGTTGTTGTTCAGACCAACATCAGAATGAGGATGAAATCTGATCGAAATGACTTTGACAATGGAATGATTGTTGGTGCCAGACTGGGTGGTTTGTGTATCTCAGAAACTGCTGATCTCTTGGGATTTTCAAGCACAAAAGTCTCGAGAGTTCACAGGAAACAGTGCAAAAGCAGATAAACATCCTGTGAGTGGCAGTTCTGTAGGTGAGACTGCCTTGTTAATGAGAGAGTTCAGTGGAGAATGACAGGAAGGTGACTGTAGCTCATATAACCATATGTTACAATAATGGTGTGCAGAAGAGCCTCTCTGAACCTTGACATGGATGGGATACAGCACCAGGAGACCATGAACTTTCACTGATTGACAGCTTCATTGTGTATAGAAGGTACTGTATCTCAATGTAAGTTAAGGGTTTAACTACTTTAAAGACATTTATTTACACAGATGAAATAAAGTTTTAAAATTAAACTGTATGCCTAAAATTTATACTTCAATAATTTGCGATCAATGTGGTGTATATGGAATTTTGTAAGGTGATCGACAAGCTTCCCCAAGGTTGTTTTATTCAGAAAGTCAGGAGGTTGTTGTAGCTTACACCGGGACATTGATAGAATGTGGTAGTTGATAAATAAACAGGGCACTGTTCAAACAAATAGCATCAAGTGCAGATGAGTGAAAGGAGAACTAGAGAAGAATTGATGAGCAAATGAGAGAGAACAGTTTACAATGGAGTAAGTGGTAGAATGGGAACAGAGCAATATTGTGTTCATGAATAAGTGTTCTCTTTCTATTTTGATAGAAAGACTAACATTTGAGGCCCACCTCACGGAGGAAAGGTAAGAGAATTTTAAAGGGTTGATGGGCAAGCCACAATTGACTTCCAAGTTGTTTCCCCCGCTGCAAAGCAAAAAGGTTTCAGAAGAACATTGACATAAGGCACAGGGAGACACGAAAAAGGATATGAAAAACAATAACAACCTGTTAACTTGTTGAACTCCCAACTGCTTCACAACACACTTGTTCTTTTTCTAATAACATAATTTCTGGCTATAGTACACGGTTAACCTCTCAGCTCAAGTGCATCACTTGCAAACTGACACAAATAATCAAATCTAGCCATGAATGTGATTACAAAACAGGAAAATGAGGCACAGCAAGGTAAGATTAACCCATTCATGCAACAATCAGTTATGAAATGTCTAATCACAGCATGATTTCATATCCTACACAAAATGATGTATTCATATCAATACTTGACAAAAGCTTAATTCTCAATGACTTTGATTACTGGAGTCCAATATAAGCAGCACTTCATTCCCTAAATTAGTCATGGTATCAGAGTACTTAAATATGGAACCTGCTTAAAGATCCCATTTTTGAATGTGATTTTGCTTTGATAAACTGCTTCATGTGTAAAAAGAGGGTATACATTCTTAACGATTCTTTCAAATCATTTACATTTTTGGAAGACAATTTGGCCAATAGCAAAATAGATATGATGCAAGGAGCACATAGTTTACAAGATCACAAAATATATTTGGTTGAGGAGCTCATTTATCTGACTTGAATTCATGTGGGCATATCATCCATAGTTATTGGGAGTTTGGAGGTTATTGTTGGCAATATTGGTAAGCAACACTTATTATAATGGTGCGTGATGTGTTTCTGGTATTTACCTGTTTGTTTTAAATGTGACTAAACTAAATAAACAGAGATTTTCCAAGTCAGCTGTAATACAGTTGATGATACTCTCATGTCTGCATCAAAAGGTTGTGATTCAAAACTCCAACCAAGAGGCTCTGTTAAGGGAGATCTGCACAGTTGGTGGTGTCATCTTCCAGTCATCTGCTCTCTCAAGTGGATGAAAGGGAGAGCTGCCTTCCACTCAGCTTGCTTTTCCATCTATCTTCGTATCGTTCTAAATTTGAGTACAGAGTATTGGTGCCTTCATCTACATTATATAATTTGGACTATAAATAGCTGAAACCCTTGCATTGATATCTGAGGCATCTCATTGGTTACAGATTTCAGACCTGAGTCTTTCCACTTTCTGTCATATTAAACAATCATTCCTCCTTCATGATATATTGCCCTGAATTCAATGAGCATCTAACTTGAAAGATTTCCTTTTATGTGGAATATAGTAAGGAGGCATCTTACTTTGAAATACATCAATATCTATTTGCAATCACTGTGTTAAAATTTTGGAAATCTTTACTCGACAGCATTCAAAGTTCAAAGTAAATTTATTATCAAGGTATATATATGTCACCATAACAATCCTGAGATTCATTTTCTTGTGGGCATACTCAATAAATCTATAATAGAATAATAATTGTAATAGAGTCTGTATAGTAAATGTATTCTCAGAACTCAAGGATTCAAGATTGTTTAATGTCATTTCCAGTATACAAGTGTAAAGGAGAATGAAATAACTTGGACATTCAACATTGTGCAAAAGCCCACAAACTGTGCAAATACAAAAAGAAAGAAATAATAATAAATAAGTAACCAGTAAATATTGATAACACGAGATGAAGAGTCCATGAAAGTGAATCCATCAGTTGTGTGAATATTTCAGTGATGGGGCAAGTGAAGTTCATGCCATCTATGTATCCACGCTGGGACCACCAATCTCAAAAGCAGTCGCTTTTCCCAAGCAGTAAGGCTGATCAACATCTCCACTCATTAACCCACCCCTCCACACCCCCAGCACCACTACTTTATCATTTCTTGTCGGATTCTCCGGATGTACAGACACTCTTGCGCTTAGTGTCACTTTATGGACATACAATCAATCTATGTTTAAAAACGACCTTATGTATTTATAGTTATTTTTTAAATATTGTGTTCTTTATCTTATTGTGTTTTTTTGTGGTGCAATGGATTGAGAGTAACAATTATTTTGTTCTTCTTTACACTGTTATACTGGAAATGACATTAAACAATCTTGAGTCCTTCAGTTCTGAGAATGTGTTCACTATACTGACTCTAATAATTCAAATAGGCTCGCTAAAAGTGAAGTTATGAATAGGGAATAATTGGCGGCATTGCTAACTACTCTAGCCTCCTCAGCAGAATCTAGAATGACTCATTTCCACCCCAGAGCATAGAAACATAGAACACAAACAAGTCTTCCGAAGTTACTTCCATCTTTCCTGTGAGACCTAGATCTATACTAGACTTCTATATACCATGACAGCAATCACTCAATTCCAGCTGTTTTCAAGGTTTATTCACCATTGCATAAACTATAATACCATAAGACATAGGAGGATAGTTAGGCCAGTCCATCATGGCTGATTTGGAGTCATAGAGTCATAGAAAAGTACAGCACAAAAACAGGCCCTTTGGCCCATCTAATCTATGCCGAGCTACTTAAGTTGCCTACTCCCATTGACCTGCACTGGGGTCATAGCTCTCCATACCCCTACTATCCATGTAGCTATCCAGACTTCTCCTAAGCATTAAAATTGAGTTTGCATGCACCACTTGCGCTGGCAGCTCATTCCACACTCTCTGAGTGAAGATGTTTCCCCTCATGTTCCACTTAAACTTTTCACCTTTCTTCCTTAACCCATGACCTCTCATTGTACTCCCACCCAACCTCAGTGGAAAAAGCCTGCTTTCGTTTACCCTATCTATACCTCTCATATCTTTGTATACCTCTATCAAGTATCCTTCAATCTCCTATGTTCCAAAGAATAAAGTCCTAACCTATTCAATCTTTCATTATAACTAAGGTTTTTCAGTCCCGGCAACATCCTTGTAAATTTTCTCTGTACTCTTTAAAACTTATTTACATCTTTCTTGTAGGTAGGTGACAAAAACTACACACAATACAACCACTCCCTAGCTTCTCCCATAAAGCCAATGTCTAATCCAATTTAGTACCTCATGCTGAATTCCTAGCAACATATTCTAACTCGGGGGTTCCCATCCTTGTTTATGCCATGGACCACTACTATTAACTGAGCAGTCCGTGGACCCTAGGTTGGGAACCCCTATTCTAACCCCTGATTTACAGAGCCAGCATCAAAATCATGGACTGAATGTCCTCCATCTTTAGCCGTCAATGTGTCTGAGAAAGCCTGGTTAGATATTTTGTTCTGCAAAGAAAGCCTCAGAGAGATGATAGCAAAGAGGACTCCAAGGCAGTTAACATTTAGGAAGATTCTCTAAAGGTCTGATCAGCCCCGGCTGGGTCACCTGGAGGAGGTTGTATGATGTTGAAAGACCCGAAACACCCGATGATTCCAGGAACATCACTGAAGATGTGTCCAGAAGCATCAATAGATGTATGTACACAGCAAGTTGAATCAGTGGTAAGAAAGGCAAATGCAAGGTTAGCATTCATTTCAGAAGGACTAGAATATATAAGTAAGGATGTGATGCTAAGGCTTTATAAGGCATTAGTGAGATCACACTTGGAGTATTGTGTGCAATTTTGGGCCCCTTAAGAAAGGATATGCTGGCATTGGAGAGGGTCTAGAGGAGGTTCACAAGAATTATTCTGGGAATGAAAAGGTTCATGTATGAGAAGTGTTTGATAGCTCTGGGCCTGTGCTCGCTGGAGTTTAGAAGAATGGGCGGAGGGGATCTCTTTGAACACAATCAAATATTGAAAGGCCTCATTAGAGTGGATGTGAAGAGCATGTTTCCAATAGTGGGACAGTCTAGGACCAGAGGGCACTGTTCTGAATAGAGTCACATAGATTTAGAACAGAGGTAAGGAGGAATTTCTTTCTTTCACCAGAAGATGGTGAATCTGTGGAAATCATTGCCAAGGCATTGAGTATATTTAAAGTAGGGGTGTATAGGTTTTTCATTAGTCAGGGTGTCAAAGGTAACAGGAAGAGACAGGAGAATGGGGTTGAGAGAGCCCTAGCAGAGATAATTAAATCATCCGAGTGAGAGGTGAGGGTCCAGAGGTTTGGAGGACGGTTAATGATGTTCCACTGTTTAAGAAAGGCTGTAAGAATAAACCAGGAAAGATTAGGCCAGTGAGCCTGACACCAGTAGTGGGAAAATTATTGCAAGGTATTCTGAGGGTCTGGATATACAAGTATTTGGATAGCCATGAGCTGATTTGGGGTTGACAGCATGGTTTTGTGCGTGGTAGGTCATGTCTAACAAATCTTATATAGTTTTTTGAGGAAGTTATCAGAAATGTTGATGAAGGAAAGGCATTAAATGTTGTCTACATGGACTTTAGCATGGGAGGTTTGTCAAGAACAGTGATTCCCAATGGGGATAGTTACGTGCCCTAAGTGGGCGTTAGAGGAAATAGAAATCATTGAGGGGGCATTCAAGTTTCATGGGAGGGGAGCGGTAAACGGCACCCTAACTTGAGGCATGAGACCTGACTGATTGTGTCAACTCGCTGCCATCATTCACAGCTGATAGGCATTCCCAGTTTGTGTTAATTTTTTATTTTAATTTAACGCCGTTAATGATGGATAAATACGTATGGTGTGATCTCTATGAGTCTGAAGGTGGTGAAGCCTTGAATTCTAATCCTGCTAAGAAACAGAAATTATAGAAAGAGCGTCAATGCAATATTACATACCTGGAGTATGGTTTTTATTCTGTTCCTGTCAGATCGGCGATGCCCCGTGTGCCTCATTTATAACTGTACTGTCTGTTGAAACTATGAAACCATTAAGGTTGCAGGAACACTTCCATAAAAGACACCCTGAAAAGTCTACTTATGGTATTACTCAGTTCCAGAAGATGAGAAAAACATTGGAAAAGCATTTCACACTTGAGTCGTTTGCTGAGAAAGCTAAAAATGACCTTGATAGTGGTCTCATTGCTCCTGATAACGTTTCCAAAATGACAGCAAAGTGTGGAAAATCTCATACAATTGGTGAAAGATTAGTAATGCCTGCTGTATCAAAAGTGCTCACCACTGTTCTCAAAATGGATACCAGTAGTTTAAAATCAATTCCTCTGAGTGATAATTCTGTAGCTCATTGTATTGACGAACTGAGTGAAGACATTGGGTATCAACTATGCACAGAGCTACAAAAACCAGAATTTGTGATACAGCTGGATGTGTCAACTATGCAAGACAACGATGCATTGTTAATGGCATATGTACAGTTTATCAAAAATGGAAAAGTTTATGAAGAGATTCTTTTTTGTAAGAAGTTAAAATCACATATCAATGAAGAATCAATCTACAGCGAGCTCAAAACTTATATTGAGGGAAAAAGTATTCCACTAAGGAACAGGATTTCATGTTGGATGTATGGAACATCATGCTGGTTTAGTGGCATTTATGAAAAAAGAAATTCCAAATCTGTTTGCAATCCATTGTGTAATTCACCATCGGCACCTTGCAGCCAAAATCCTCAGCCAGCAACTTTTTTCAAGCATGACCTGTAATACCTGCTATTAATAAAATTAAAGCTAATCCATTAAGTAGCAGAATATTTTGCCAGTAATGCATGATAAGAATGAAGTGTTTGAAGAGCTTCTTCACACTGAAATATGTTGGCTGTCAAAAGGTTGCTGCTTAAAACATTTCTTTGGTCTTTTGACACAGCGATTGAACTTTTACTTAAAGTCTACAAGAGCTTGGGAAACAAGATTGAACTTCTATGTGGAGATACCTACCCAATTTGTATGACAAAATGAACATTCTAAATATGAAACTGCAGGGTGAGAAATTCAATTTAATCCAAGCAAGAAGTGCAGTGTCCATTTTATCAGAAAACTTGGAAGCATATAAGCAAAACATTTCAAGAAGAATGTTCTCACAGTCTCACTGTGTGGCAAGTATGGCAATCTTTTTCATAGATGGTGATTTGCAAGAGTACTGCTTACATCTGCACTCACTGAAGAAGGATTTTCAGAATCGATTCAAAGATTTGAACAACCTGGAAAAGCAGATTGGGTAATTATCCCATTTGTTTGCAAGATGGAAGAACAGGAAGAGAACTTGCGAGAAGAAATTACCAAAATTCAGAAAGATGAAGAAGCAAAAATGCTTTTGAAAAATGTCAGTTTTTATGGTATGTGGCTACACTGTCATACAAAGTTTCCTGGCCTTTGGAGAAGAGCCAAACTGCTGTTCATCACATTTCCATCCTCCTACCTTGTTGAAAGATGCTTCAGTGCAGTGAACTACATACTCACAAAATACAGAAACCACTTGAAAATTGTTACGTGTGGGAACTTAACGCTTTTGCTGTCACAACTTGAACCAGATGTTTCAACTCTTGCAAAGAGCCATCAATCTCAAGGGTCACAGTGATATCAAAGCTTGTGTACAGTGCATAGGTACTGTATAAGCTAAGTTTAAAGACAAATAAAAATTTAAAGTAGAATCATTTTTTTCATGTTAGCATATGATGGAAATTTTTTTACACTATAGGGATGCCGGAAAATATATTGTGCCTACAAGGGGCATTGGCAGTATGAAAGTGCTTTAGGCATGTATTGAGCTAACAAAGATTGGGAAACAGTAGTCAAGAAGGTTCAGTCACTCAATATTCAAGATGAGGTAATACTTTGTACATTGGATTAGACATTCGGTTTGTGGGAGAAGTCAGAGAGTAGTAGTAAGTGGTTGCCTTTCTGACTGGAGTCCTGTAACTAGTGGAGTGCTTCAGGGATCAGTGCTGGGTCTACCGTTGATTGCCATCTTTTTTAGTGATCTAGGTGATAATGTGGTGAATCAGATCAGAATATTTGCAGTTGAGACCTAGATTGGGGGTTTACTGGTCAGTGAGGAAAACTATCAGAGGATCTAGATCAGCTGGAAAAGTGGGCTGAAAAATGGCAGAAGGAATTTAATGCAGACAAGTGTGAGGTGCTGCAATTCAGTAGGAACAACCGGGGTAGGTCTTACACAGTGAACAGTAGGGCATTGAGGAATGCTGTAAAACAAAGAGATCTGGGAATGCAGGTGCATAATTCATTGAAGTTGCAGCACAGTTAGATAGTGTCATAAAGAAAGCCTTTGGCACATTGGCCTTCATAAATCAAAGTATTATGCACAGGAGGTAGGATTTTATGTTGAAGAGGTATTAGACGTTGGTGAGGCCTAATTTGGAATAAGTGTGCAGTTTCAGTCACTTACTTGCAGGAAAGATGTAAATACGTTTGGAGGAGTGCACAGAAAATTTACAAGGATGTTGTCGGGACTTGAGAACCTGATATATACGGAAAAGTTAGGACTTCATTCCCTAGAGCGTAGGGGAATGAGGGGAGATTTGATGGGGGTGCACAAATTTATGAGGGGTGTAGGTAGGGTAAATCGAAACAGACTTTTTCCACTGAGATTGTGTGTTAAGGGTGAAAGGTGAAATATTTAAGGGGACATGAGGGGAAACTTCTTTACTCAGAGAGTTTAAACGCAAACCCGACGCAGACTGGGAGACCGCTTTGCTGAACATCTACGCTCTGTCCGCCAGAGAAAGCAGGATCTCCCAGTGGCCACACATTTTAATTCCACATCCCATTCCCATTCTGACATGTCCATCCACGGCCTCCTCTACTGTAAAGATGAAGCCACACTCAGATTGGAGGAACAACACCTTATGTTCCGTCTGGGTAGCCTCCAACCTGATGGCATGAACATCGACTTCTCTAAATTCCGCTAGGCCCCACCTCCCCCTCGTACCCCATCTGTTACTTATTTTTATGCACACATTCTTTCTCTCACTCTCCTTTTTCTCCCTCTGTCCCTCTGAATATACCTCTTGCCCATCCTCTGGGTCCCCCCCCTTGTCTTTCTTCCCGGACCTCCTGTCCCATGATCCTCTCGTATCCCCTTTTACCAATCACCTGTCCAGCTCTTGGCTCCATCCCTCACCCTCCTGTCTTCTCCTATCATTTTGGATCTCCCCCTCCCCCTCCAACTTTCAAATCCCTTACTCACTCTTCCTTCAGTTAGTCCTGACGAAGGGTCTCGGCCTGAAACGTCGACTGCACCTCTTCCTACAGATGCTGCCTGACCTGCTGCGTTCACCAGCAACTTTGATGTGTGTTACTCAGAGAGTGTTGAGATTGTAGAACGTGTTGCTAGCAGAAGTGGTGGATATGGGTTCGATTTCAACATTTAAGAGAAATTTGGATAGCTACATGGATAGGAGAGGTACTGAGGGCTATTGTCTGTATGCAGGTTGATTGGACTAGTTAGATCAATAGTTTGGCAAGGATTAGATGGACTGAGAGCCCTGTTTCTGTGCTGTAGTGTCCTATGTCTATGTGTAAACAGAATTATGCATGTTTCCTGGATCATAAATCACCTTAATTTTCATTCAGGTGTTTCATTCAAGTGTGCACCATTCTCTAAGCATACTCCACATCGTGATTTCTTTCCCTCTGTTAAAAGTTTGGCAAGGATTAGATGGACTGAGAGCCCTGTTTCTGTGCTGTAGTGTCCTGTGTCTATGTGTAAACAGAATTATGCATGTTTCCTGGATCATAAATCACCTTAATTTTCATTCAGGTGTTTCATTCAAGTGTGCACCATTCTCTAAGCATACACCACATCGTGATTTCTTTCCCTCTGTTAAAATTCATGAACCCTATGACACTTTTAATATTTCTTCTTTACTCATGAAGTCCGAAGTTATTTACTAGGCTTTCAAATTGGCAATGAACACAAACGTTGTGAATGTAGAGAAGTTCAGATGTCATAAACAAGGTCATGATTAAAGGTTGGTGAAACCTTAATTTCAGAATCATTTATATGTTGTGTAATACCAAGATACGAAGCACTCATGCTCTGTGTCTTGGTATCATAAAGTAATTATGATATGAAAGGTGCCTCCATTCTTGTTTAATTTATACATTAAAAGTTCATGTAGCTTTTCTTTACCAAAAATATGCTTTATTCATAATGCATAGTAATTGCAAAAGGGACATGTTAGTACCTTTTCATTGTTCTAGGCAATCCATTGCCTTCCGTTATAGTACGTCAGTGTCTCTTATGCTTATGCTGAAATATTGGTATCATTTAATAGGCTGGGCTGGTACAGGGCTCAGCTCCTCCAGGCCAGTAACAGCAGGCTGTGGTTATAAGGTGGGCACTTACTGCTTCTTTCTAACTAGACTGAAAGGCTGGTGGACTATTTTATGGGCTATGGGACTGAAGTCACACACAAAGGACAGCAGCGGAGCATTTAGATTTTTACGATAATTTGGCATTGGATTATCACTGTCACGTATAACAAGATGCAGTGAAAAGCTTAAATTGTAAACAGTTTATGGAGAACAAGTCATTGCATATTGCCTTAATAGAGTAAGGTAAGACAATAACAATATAGAATGAAGTGTAAAATGCAGTGCCGGTATACAATAAAGTGCAGATTAAATGTGTGGTTGCTTGTGAGGCCAAGGGACCATTTTATCGTACAAGAGGTCCATTTGTGAGTCTGATAAAAATGGGATAGAAACTCCCCTAGAGCCTGGTGGTACTGGTTTCAGGCTTTTATATCTTCTTGTAAACTGGCAGAATAGAGAACGTCTAGGGTGGGTGAGGTCTTCGATAATGCTGACTGCTTTACTGAGGCAACAAAATGAATAGACTGTAAAGGGGAGGCTGGTTTATGTGATGTGCTGAGCTGTGCCCACACCTCTCTGCAATTTCTTGTGGTTTTGTGTGGAGTAGTTCCCATATCAAGCTGTTATGCTTCCAAATAGAGTGCTTTCTATGGTGCACCAGTAAACATTGGTAAGAATCAATGGGGACATGCAAAATTTATTTAGTCTCCTGAGGAAGTGGAGGTGTTGGTGAGATTTATTGGCTGTGACGTCAATGTGGTTAGATCTGGACAGGCTATTGGTGATGTTCACAACTAGGAACTTGAAGTTGTCAACCCTTTCAACCCCAACACCTTTGATGTAAAGAGGAACACGTGCACCGCCCACTTTTCTAAGTCAGTGACCTGCTCTTTTGTTTTGTTGACACTGAGGGAAAGGTTGATGTCATGACACTTTGCCACTAAGCTCTATTTAACCTTCATGTACTCCAACTTATCGTTATTTGAGATGTGGCCCACCACAGTGCTATCACCTGCAAGCTTGCAGATGGAGATGCAGTTTCGCAGTCACCATAACGATGGACTCCACTGCAGAGGAGTGAAAATGCCTTTTCACAAGCTTTGAAGAAAGAACACAAAAATATGCTTCTAATTAACTCCAATGGTTAGGCTACAGAGCAAATTACTTGGCAAAAGCATAAACATAAATGCTTGTCTGAGCCATTTTCTTGTATTTCCCACATGTAGTTCAATAGCACACCTTTCCTTGAGTTGGATGAGGATGAGCGACAACACTTGTCCCATTCATCCTGGAATCCATCAGCTTGGCCTGTATGGTACAGGGTCTGTGGTGGTTCAAAGTTCAAAATAAATTTATTTTCAAGGTACGTCTACGTCACCATGTATTAACTTTAGATTCATTTTCATACAGACATTTACAGTAAATAGAATCAATGAAAATCTTTACACACAAAGAAAGACAACCAACCAATGTGCAAAAGACAATAATCAGTGCAAATACAAGAAGAAAAGAAAAAAAAGTAATAATAGCAAATAAATAAGCAACAAATATTGAGAACAGAAGTTGTGGAGAGTCCATAAGTTTTGGAGCAACACACACAAATGCTGGAGGAATTCATTGGTCTTGGCCCGAAACGTTGACTGTTGACTCTTTTCTGTAGATGCTGAGTTCCTCTAGCATTTTGTGTGTATTGCTTGGATTTCCAGCATCTGCAGATTTTCTCCTGTTTGTCATAAGTTTTGGAATCAGCTCAGTGTTGGGGTGAGTGAAGGTATCCCCTCTGATTCAGGATCCTGATAATTGAACAGTAATAACTGTTCCTGAACCTGATGGTGTGGGACTTGAGGCTCCTGTACCTCCTTTCTGATAGCAGCAGTGAGAAGAGAGCATGGCCATGATGGCGGGGGTCCTTGGTGATGGATGCTGAGACAGATCGTGTAAATGTGCTCAGTAGTGGGGAAGGTTTTACCATCAACCTATCAACCTCCGCTTTAAATATACACAATGATTTGGCCTCCACAGCCGTTTGTAGCAATGAATTCCACAGATTCACCACCCTCTGGCTAAAGAAAATCCTCTTCAACTCTCTTCTGGATGGATGTCCTTCTATTCTGAGGCTGTGCCCTTTGGTCCGAGACTCCTCCGCAATCTACTCCGATGTCATCTCTAATTCTACCCTGTTTAGGCCTTTTAACATTGACAGATTTGCTCAGGTATGTCCCACTCATAAAAAGCAAGACAAATTCTATCTAGCAAAATATCAGCAAATAATGGGAGGTGTCACCAACAGCATTATCCAGCAACACTGTAATTAAATACTGGTCAAAATTATAAACTGAAAAATATCTCCTATTTTATTCATTCTAGCATGCACATTATTATCATTATATTTTCCTAAAAATATATTATTTATTCTTCTCCCATGGAAAGAAATAGGAAATACAGTATGTAGCACTAATTTCTAGGTCAATACTTCAGATATCCTACCTCTCCCGGAATTCCGGGACTCTCCCACATACTAATAGCAGCTCCCTGATGCCCACGAATTATATACAATATCCCGGAAATGAGAGGGAGAGCGGGAGTAGGAGCGAGAATCCTGATTGGTCTCTGTTTGTGATAAGTAGACCTACCAGTTTTCTCTGTGGGCGGGCTTTACAGTCGACCTCTGTCGCTCCATCAGTTCAGTTTAGTGTCCTGCTGCGCCATGGCAGAGTGTTTCAAAAAAAGAAAATATAAAACGCACTTCATCCCAGACTAAAGTGTACCCCTGCCTAATAGGGGTCAAAAATAATGACAGTGTTGCTCGCTGCACTGTTTGCAACAGTGACTTTTCTATTGCCCATGGTGGGTTAAAATGTAAAAGACATGTTGAGGTGAGTTTAACATTTGTCATTCATCATTAGCATAACTAACGTTATTTAAACTAGCTGGCTAGCTGCTAAGGAGCTACTCTATTGATGTCCTACGTGATGAAGCCAGATTCCCTGTAGACGTGCTTAAAGTTGTAATAGAATTAAAAACGACTCCATGATAATATATAAGTACATGTTTTAATGTCAGATTTTCTGCATATACCCAGTCTACAGATTATAGATTGGTTTACAGATTAGACAAAATCACTAACCTGTACACGTTTGGAATGTGGGAGGAAACTCACTTGGAGGTCGACAGGGTGGGGGAAGATATGGGGTTGCAGGGGGCGAGGGTGCTACCTCCCTGAAATGCGTTTTTGCAGGGTGAGATGTCTGATATTTATCCGTTAACATCACTAAACCAAGCTTATTTTTCAATAACATAATACTGTGTACTAAAACCTTGCTGTGCACAAATTGTACTCAATGCATTTCGTATAAAGCCATGACTCTTCAAAAAGGATTTCAATTGCTGTAAAGTGAGATAGAGCATCGCAAAATCACAAAGTGTGGTCACCAGATGAATGTATTCACATAAAACACTCAGAAACTTCTGTGGATGGTACCATGCAGAGCATTCTGACAAGCTGCACCACTGTCTGGTATGGGGGTGACTATCACACAAGACCGAAAGAAGCTACAGAAAGTTGTAAAATTAGTTAGCTCCATCAGGGGACCAGTCTCCCGTAGTATCCAAGACATCTTCAACGAGCGGTGCCTCAGAAAGGCAATCCATTATTAAGGACCTGTATCACCCAGGGCACGTCCTCTTCTCATTGTTACCGTCAAGAAGGAGGTACAGAAGCCTGAAGGCTCACACTCAGCAATTCGGAAATATCTTCTTCCCCTCTGTCTTATGATACCTAAATAGACATTAAACCCATGAACAGCACCTCGCTATTTTAATGTACATTACTTCCAATTTTACACTATTTTTAATCTATTTAATATACATGCTGAAATTTATTTTTTTTCTTTCTATATTATCATGTATTGCATTATTCTGCTGCTGCTAAGTTTCACGACACATGCCAATGATAATAAATCTGATCCTGATCCATTTTATGCTCAGATGGGTAGGAATTGATGGAATTGTGGGAAAGTTTCAGTGCGGATGACCTTCTGAGGTGACCAAGGTATATTTTTCAGCTGCATCACCAGTTTGACCAGCCTTTAGTGCAGAGGAGTGTCTGCCCATTAAATTGACATTTTATGCTGGTTAAAAAAGGCTGCACAGGTTTTAGCGGCTGGTGTTTCTTGTCTTAAAGTCACCAGTTTAGCAGGTGCAAACAAGTCTTTTCTGAACCGTTCACGTTGCCTGAAGCTGTGCTCATCTTTCATGTTCAGTTGATGATCGAGGTTTAATAAGGTCTCTTCAGATATGTCAAGAGACTTCCATGGACATTTTGCAAGATTTCACTTTATGAGCTTTTATTCTTCTTGTTCTCAGAGGACTTTACCTGAAGATAATTGCCCAGGAATTGGATTGTAGATTTTTTTTTTGGTATGCTGACTGGGTGCTGCTGCACAGAGTGTTAATGCTGCACTGAAAGCCACCAAAACATAATGAACTTGGAACACTTTAGTTTTAAACCAATTATCTTTACTTCTGAGCATTAACTATACAGCTGTTTGGTTACACTTTTAGCCCTTCCTGGCCACCCTCAGGGTCGGTCGGCTCGCTGTCGTCTAGGGAAACAGCCTCGACCCCGCCAAACTGAGTAATTAGTTTGTGTGGATGCTGTGTGAGGTACCTCACCCCGCCCAAATAACTGACAATACACCAGATGCAATTAAATGATATACAGTTTATAGATATTACTGGAACTATATAATTAAAAGAGAATAAAATATAAATAAAAGGCGCCACACTTATCAAAATTTAATCCCTTCGTGCACAAAAAAACCATTGGAGCTCAAGGATCTTCTTCTTCACCCTGCAACCCCCTCGGATCACCTCGACCGGCCGCCTGGGACCAACAACGGTGGTCGACCAGATGCTCCATACGAATCCGTCTCCGTCTCCTTGCCGAACGTCCGGCTCGGGGTCCGACCCCGTTAGCGGACTCACAGCACCTCGTCCATCCTCTGTCTCGCTCTCCCGCCTTCTGCCTCAAAACCCCGCGCATACAGTATCTTCAAATACACCAAAACCATAACAACTATCCCAATTGGTTAATAACATATTTCTTATCACCCTCTAAACCACAACAAGCTGCTAGCGCAAACTTTCTCAGCGTTTAAGACAACAAAGCCGCATTCCCCAGATTAACATAACAAAGACGCCATTTTAATTCGCCTCCACAGTAACATAAAAATCGAAACCCCCTTACACTCTCCCCCCACCAGATAAAGTCATGTCCTCATGACTTCTAAGTAACTCGCCACCCAGTCCTACAGACACACAAGACACACATACACAGATACACACAGTGACAGTGCTCCCCAAACAGTGGACCTTACTCCCGTCCCACGGGCGCTAAATAGGCCAACCTATCTGGGAGCTTCTTAACCCTCTGAGACCTCCGTACCCCCTCACCTAAACCCAAAAGGCTCAGACACTACTAGGGATACCTCGGGCCTGCTTGCCAACTCCTCTCTCACTCAGGCCATCACTACAGCTCGGAGCCCCTAGTCCCGTGTCCAGGGCCCCACCTCTCCTCCTTCCCAATCCTGCCGCAACTCAGACTGCCCACAGCTAGCCCTCCCCACTACACCTGACTCAGTGGGAGAAGGGCCAAAGGTCTCTTCTTCAATCACGGGGAAGTTAGCGAAAGGCAGCATGTTCCACATGTGCAGCACATCATCCTTCGAATCCGTATCCTTCCTCATTCCCTCGATCGATAGCTGCTGGTTAAGTTTCTCCAAACCGAAACATTTAGCCGGGGCTACCCCTTCAGCCTCCTGCAGTCGAGACGTCAGCTTCTTCGGGGTCTCCTTCAACTCTCGCCACAGCCTCAGCAGTTCTGACTCAGGGTTCCTGGCCATCTCAATCTGGGACGCAGTTACCCCACCAGCTTCTTCCTCCCTGACCTGAAAAGCAGCAGTTAAAGGATGTTCAGCCTCCGGTTGTTTCTTCCTGAGGGCGTCCTCCAGGTCAACGTTCAGTTTTTCCACTTCATTTAAACTCGCGATAGTCATTTTCAGGTTCCTTTCAAGCGTCCGCCTCCCTTTTCCGAGATCTGTCCTCCATTTCTTTACCTCCTCGGGAGTGTAGTCAAACTCCCCTCCCTGGGCTCTCGGTTTTCTGTTGACCTTAGTCAGAACACTTCCATGATCTTCCCCAACTTGCAAGTCTTCCAATCTGTTCTGAATCGACGTCTTGAGTTTCTGCTGATCCCTTCGAAGGCAGGTCATTGTTTCTTCTCGCTGGATTAATTCGTCAGTATATGACCGCAGTGCGGTGCAAATCCCCTCTCTTCCCTGTGTCTCATTCAGATTGACGACCTGGGTTTCCATCCCCCGGTCCACCACCGTCTGTCCCAACACCAGGAAGTTCAACTGGTATGGCGGGTCATTTTCCTCACATTGCACCAAATTCCTCCGGCCAAAAACTCCTCCACATTTGACACTTCGCTTCGGTCGCCCGGGCTCAGCCACTCGCCTCGCCTCATAGTCCCCCCAGGCGATTCCAAGCTCTAGGCGGTCATCCACATACATCAAAACTCCACACACCTTCACTTCCCCCATAGTCTTCCTCATGCCCCGCGGGAAGGATGCAGGGGCTCCGGATATGCCCTTGGGCATCTTTTCGGATTGGAAGAATCCTAGGGAACTAGTAAAGGCCATCTTCAGCTCAACAGCTGCCCTCCTTGGGATCTGGCAACATCCACCCCTCAGATGCAGCACATTAAACCACATCGCATAATCCACACACACGCTGCCTTCATCTTCCACGTCGCTAGGGTCCAGTTGCCGCGACCTCTCTCTCACTGAGGTGTCTTCAGCGGTCAACTCCCCTCCCTCGTGGTGGTTTGGAGCATCTACTAAGAGGGTGTCACCCTCAGCTACTTTCCCCAGGCCGTACCACCGCTGGGTCTCGTTTAAATTCGGTACCGGCTCAAGGCTGCTACACACGTCCTCAAAAGCAACTCGACACATTGGGTGCCCAGAAAATGCCTCCATGAACTCCAGGGTCATTAACCAATCATCGTCTTCTGGATAACTACTGCCACTAGTACCCAAAGTCTCTGGTGCCCTTGCGGTTGTCAAGGATAAATACTTCAGACACCGGTTGTAAAACGAACTGTCCAACAACTTGATCTGTGCCCCGGAGTCGAGGATAGCTTTAGCATCGCTTCCCTCTATTCATAACGACACCCTGGGGCATGGTCCCTCTAAGCCTTCAGGAATAGGGTCTTTTCCTTGCGGAAGTTCAGTGGTACATTGCTGGGAACGTGCTTCCCCAGAGACCCCAAGCCTTTCCCCTGGCCCTCCACTAAGTTTCCCGACACCTCTCTGATCAGCTGAACAACTGATCCCCTGAAATGATCCCCCTGGCACTGCAAGCAATTTAGCCGCCCTCCTCGCCAGAGAAGACACACTGAAAACTTTCCCCCCCTCTTTCAAATAACTGACAGCTGTCACTACGGTGTAAGTGAACCTGACAGCTCTAACACCGTCACCAGCCCGCCTACTCAAACTTTCAACCAATCCCTGTCGCTCTCCCTCAACCGAGCACTGCCACTCAACTAACGACTGAGAGATCCGCTCCGCCCACGTCTCGCACGCCTCCGCCCCTCCTGGGGTGGACACTATCTCAAGCGCCAGGCGGAGCCTGCCAGAGCTAGAACATTTATTCGCAGACCCTACCTACAAATCAGACCACTCTTCCCTCTCTCTCCCAACCACTTGGGCAGCTCCGAGTGCCATCTCCAACTGGTCAATGCCAGCCCGAACTCGAACAAAGACCTCACCCACCACACATACAGCAATCACCAGCAAATAATCCACAGAGACACACATTACAGATTTAAACAGGGTACCCACACAGCATACCAGCAGACTCAATCCCAGACAAAGCCCACACAATGTAGCCCCTCCTGGCCACCCGCAGGGTCGGTCGGCTCGCTGTCATCTAGGGAAACAGCCTCGGCCCTGCCAAACTGAGTAATTAGTTTGTGTGGATGCTGTGTGAGGTACCCCACGCCGCCCAAATAACTGACAATACACCAGATGCAATTAAATGATATACAGTTTATAGATATTACTGGAACTATATAATTGAAAGAGAATTAAATATAAAAGGAAAATAAAAGGCGCCACACTTATCAAAGTTCAATCTCTTCGTGCACAAAACCGTTGGAGCTCAAGGACCTTCTTCTTCACCCTGTGACCCCTCGGACCACCTCGACCGGCCGCCTGGGACCAACAACGGTGGTCGACCAGACACTCCACACAAGTCCGTCTCCGTCTCCTTGCCGAACGTCCGGCTCGGTGTCCGACCCCGTTAGCGGACTCACAGCACCTCGTCCATCCTCTGTCTCACTCTCCCGCCTTCTGCCCCAAAACCTCGCGCATACAGTATCTTCAAATACACCAAAACCATAACAACTATCCCAATTGGTTAATAATGTATTTCTTATCACCCTCTGAACCACAACAAGCTGCTAGCGCAAACTTTCTCAGCGTTGAAGACAACAAAGCCGCATTCCCCAGATTAACATAACAAAGACGCCATTTTAATTCGCCTCCACAGTAACATAAAAATCGAAACCCCCTTACACACTCAACTGCTGTATCACTGTGCGGACGAGAGAGCAGCACAGTAGCAGAGTGGTTAGCGTGCTGCCATTACAGCGACAGCCATCACCAATCGAGGTCCAATTCCCGTTGTTATCTGTCAGGAGTTTGTGCGTTCCCTCCATGGCCAAGTGAGTTTCCTCCCACAATCCAAATGTGTACAGGTTAGACTTAGTAAGTTGTGGGCATGCTATGTTGGTGCTGGGAGCATGGTGACATTTGCAGGCTGCCTCTAGAACAGTAATCTCTGTATGTTTCAATGCTTCGGAATTGAATTGACTTTATTAAATACATTCTTTACATACATGATGAGTAAAAATCTTTACATTACATCTCTGTCTAAATGTGCAATGTGCAATTTATAGTAATTTGTAATAAATATTATGTATAACAGGACAGTCAATATAACATAGAAATACAATTGTATCAGCATGAATTAATCAGTCTGAGGGCCTGGTGGAAGAAGCTGTCCCGGAGCCTGTTGGTCCTGGCTTTTATACTGTGGTACCGTTTCCCGGATGGCAGCAGCTGGAACAGTTCATGGTTGGGGTGACTCGAATCCCCAATGATCATCTGGACCCTTTTTACACACCTTTCTTTGTAAATGTCCTGAATAGTGTGAAGTTCACACCTACAGATGCACTGGGCTGTCTGCACCACTCTCTGCAGAGACCTGCGATTGAGGGAAGTAGTTTCCATGCCAGGCAGTGATGCAGCCAGTCAGCATGCTCTCAATTGTGCCCCTGTAGAAATTTCTTAGGATTTGGGGGCCCATACCAAACTTCTTCAACCGTCTGTTGTGCCTTTTTTTTTAACCACACAACCAATATGTACAGACTGCGTGAGATCCTCAGTGATGTGTATGCCAAGGAACTTAAAGCTGTTCACCCTGTCAACCCTTGATCCATTGATGTCAGTAGGGGTTAGCCTGTCTCCATTCCTCATGTAGTCCATAACCAGCTCCTTTGTTTCTGTGACTTTGAGGGAGAGGTTATTTTCTTGACACCACTGCGTCAGTGTGATGTGACAAATACATGTGACAAATAAAACTCATGTTAATCTTTACCTTTATATAAATAGAGTCAGAGTCATACAGCATAGAAACAGGCCTTTCTGCCCATCTGCTTCATGAAAACCAAGATACCTCTCTAAACTAGTCAGATTAACCTGCATATGGCCCATATTTCCTGTGAACCTCCACTATCCATGTGTCCATCCAAGTGCCTTTTGAATATTGTTAATGTGCCTGCCTTAACTGCTCCCTTTGGCAGAACTTTTCACTCATGGACCATACATTGGGTGAAAAAAATTGCTCCTCAGATTCCTATAAAATCTCTTTTCTCTTAAATCTGTGCCCGCTAATTCTTAATTCCCCAACCCTTTGGGTAAAGGTGGAATGGCCCCATAGGCTGGAACGGCCTCAGCAATGAAACAGGCCAAACACACATCATCAGCCGCAGGCATTGTGTCCCCAATACAAAAGATCTATGGACTACACGCACTAGTTCACAAAAGCCTCAAATATTAAGAAGAGCTGTCATCACCGATTTATTTGTAATGGAAATCTTGCAGGAGAAATTTTTGAATGTGACTTGATGTTTATTTCATGCACAGGTCTCTTAGTGTGATGTACACATAATTGTATTTTGAGTTATTTATGAAAGCTGTCAGTCGTGACCTTTTGGCCCAATTTCCATCTTTAACTTTATGAAGAATGGCAGAAGGGACCTAAGGGTACAGGTTTCCTTGAAAGTGACCTTGCAGGTAGACAAGGTGCTGAAGAAGGCTTTTGGCACACCGGACTTCATTGAGTACAGAAGTCAGGATGTTATGCTGGATATTGATGAGAACACGTTTGGAAAACTGTGCTCAGATTTGGTCATCCAACTATAGAAAAGATGCCATCAGACCATTAACCATAGGAGCAGAATTGGGCCAGTTGACCCATCAAGTCTGCTCCACAAACACAGCGAACCTGTTTCTGTGTCATTGCTTTCCTGCAATGCTGTGACTCGGATTGCCATTAAGCTGGAAGGAGTACAGTGTATACTCACAAAGATGTTACAAGGACTTCAGGGACTGACTTGTGGAGAGAGGGTGAGTAGGCTGGGACTTTTCTCAATTAGCACAAAGAATGAAAGGTATTCTTATGGAGGTGAATAAATTCATAAGGGCATAGAAAGGGTGAATATGCACAGCCTTTTTTTTCCCAGGGTGGGGAATCAAGAACCAGAGTGAATAAGTTTAAGTTAAAGTGGAGAGTTTTACTAGGAACCCAAGAAGCAACTTTATCACTGAGAGAGTAGTCCAAATATGGATGAGCTTCCAGAGGAAGTGATTGATGCAGGTACATTAACAACATGTAAAAAGTACTTGGACAAATAGGTGGAGAGGAAAGATTTAGAGCAAGGGTTCCCAACCTGTGCTCCATGGACACCTTGTCAAGCGGTAGGGGCCCGTGACATAAAAAAAGTTAGGAGTTCCTGGTTTAGAGAATGTGGGCAAATGGAACAAACTCAGATGGGCATTTTGGTCAGTATGGCCCAGTTGCGCAAAAGGGTCTGCATCCATTTTCTATGATTCTATATTTTGTTTAAATAAACCAACAACATTGTGATATCTTCACAAGCCTAAAATAAAATCAGAAAATTAACTATATGAATGAAGACAGGAAGTCCCCAATCTAATTTTCCATGGACAAGATCTCAAATGTACAAAAGCAGGAGAGAACAGGTTCACTTTCTTGGTTAATGCATTAGAGAGACCAGATGTGGTCGGTCAGTAGAATCTTCCTATGGATTCCCTGTCAATTGGGCGGCATAGTGACATACCAGATGGCACTGCTATCTCATAGCTCCAGAGACCCAGATTTGTTCCTAATCTCTAGTTCGATATGTGTGTGGGATTTATTTGCACCTTCCCCCTACAGTCCTATGGATTTTTCCTGACTACTCCACCTGCTCTCACATTTACAAAATCTACTGGTTGAATAGCTACTATAAGTTATGGAGTTGATTGTCATGTGGGAGAAGATAGGTTGCAGAGAATTAACTGAGGGAATGGAATTCATGGGTTGCACTGACTCAGTGGGCTGAGTGGCCTCCTTTTATGGAGTAAAAAAGACATAATGAAAGATATCGCAAACACGAAGAAATCTGAAGATGCTGGAATTTCAAGCAACACGCATAAAAATTGCTGGTGAACGCAGCAGGCCAGGCAGCATCTATAGGAAGAGGTACAGTCGACGTTTCGGGCCGAGGTCCTGACGAAGGGTCTTCCTATAGATGCTGCCTGGCCTGCTGCATTCACCAGCAATTTTTATAATGGAAGATATAATAGAATGGGTTAACACCAGGATGCCAGGTAGTAGAGCACCAACTAGTGCAGGTGAAAACATCAGCAAGGCAAATTCACTTGCACAGAGCATCTCATCCCATAGCATCTCTTGTCCAAGAACAAATCCATCAGGGTACATAAGTTCTGATGCACATTACTTAGTACACTCTGTAAGAGGAATTCAGTGTGTGGAGCTCATGTTCATGCTGTTTCTTGAAGAGTTCTTCTGGTCAATGCTTGAGAAACCTTCAGATCCGTGTTGGTACCTTTCATGGACTTCAATTAAGTGCTCATCATCCTCTTAACTGCTGAGTAAATCTAGACTTGCAAACCTCCAGTGTCCTATTTCCTTTAAGGGTAAACTCGAGGAGTTTTCATTCGCAGCTTTCCAGATTCAATTTTGAATTCTTCAACCTCAGATAACTTCTGTTTGTAACAGGACTGGCCATTGGTACATACTGGTCCTCTTCCATTTTCACTTTTCCATCATTTGTATATTCAGCCTGCTCAGCAGATTCCGGATTGGCAGACTATGAAACATAAACCAGATTTCACAATATTAGCAACATTAAACACAGAGAAAGGTGCTTAATTATCTATTCAATGTGTGTCCACTGTTACAGGCATCCTCCAGTGGGTCTTCACAGTTACAAGCATTTTTCCTGTGGGTCCCCACTGTCACAGGCATTTCCAGTGGGTCTCCACTGTTTCAGGCATTCCACCCATGTTCTCTGTTACTTAGACTAACTTACTTTCTCAGATAAGATTGTTATGTTACTTCTGTTTAAACGTACCATGGGTTAACAGTAAAGAATCATGTTCTGGAAGAATTAGAGAACTTTTATTTATAGTAATAAACAAACACGTCTTAACCCAGCCACATGCTGGAACATTCTGGCAATCCTGCACATGCTCAGTACTCTGTCCAGTCATGTACTAGCACATCATTGCTCGTGATATCACCACATCTTCCTTTCCTTAAAAAGAAAAACAATTAACAACGTTAATCAAAGCAAATACGTAATTCAACAAGTCTCTGTTCTGCCTCTCTGTGGGTTTACGAACATGAGTAGATCTTCTAAGTGGTACACACAGATCTTGTGTTTCCTTGTTATTATTTACATGTTTTATCTCATCTGCATCAGTTAACTGAATCTCTGAAGCTGGCTCTTTCTTGATGTCTTTGCGATTTCTTCTTACCACTGCTCCCTCCTCTGTTCGGACCATGTATGATCTGGGTTACTTCTTCAAGTACTGTAGCTTTCTGTGTCTATGTGTTCATTTTGTCTTGTATCCTCACTTCATCTCCCCGATGCAGTTCAGGTAATGGATGAGAATGTCTATCAAAGTATATTTTCTGCTTTGCTTTGTGTTCATCTTTCCATCTTTTCACTTGTTCACCTTCCTCTGTTCTCAGAAGGCTCTCATCCATTGGCAGATTAGATCTCAAACATCGTCCCATCAAGAGCTGAGCAGGGGAAAATCCACATTCAAGTGGAGTACTGCAGTAGGCTAACAAGGCTTTATAAAAATCACTTCCACTATCTTTTGTTTTGTGCAGCAGTTTCTTGACAATTCCTTCCAATTTCTCAATCCATTAGACTGAAGGGAAAATGGACTAGATGTTGTATGAACAAAGCCCCATTCACTAGCAAAATGCTTCATGCATTCACTACTGAATTGTGGACCATTGTCTGTGAAAACTTCATCAGGTATGCCATGTCTTGAAAAAACTGATTTCATGCATGTAATTACATCTTCTGCAGTAGTTCTGCCCAGACAACACACTTCAGGATACAATGAGTAGTAATCTGTTATTAATAGATAGTCTTTGTTGTTAGTTATAAAAAGATCAACACCTACCTTCTGATAAGGGCTCTGAGGATTTGGCTGTGGATGCAGTGGCTCCTTAGGGTTGCTAGGTTGGTATTTAAGGTATATTTGACAAGAAGACATCAATCCTGCAATATCTTGATTAATCCTGGGCCAAAACATCACTTCCCGTGCCCTTCTCTTACATTTTTCTATGCCGAGGTGGCCTTCATGAATTTTATCAAGCATTTCTTTATGGAGGCTTTTAGGTATAACAATTCTACTATCTTTGTACAATATTTCATCCACAACAGACAGTTCTGATCTGTGGTTCCTATAATCTTGTTCTACTGAGGTACAGTCATGCCTATTATCTGGCCATCCATCCAACACCACTTGTATTACCTGATCGAGAATTTTGTCCTTCTCTGTCTCAAGATGCGCAAGTTCCAACTTTTTGGGAGCAACAGGTACAGTTTCTATGACCATATCAATAAATACCTGAACATCAGTAATGTTCCTGTGACTGTCTTTTGTTGTTGGATCCACAGCTCTGGAAAGTGTGTCAGCCGTGTACATGAATTTTCCAGGTGTGTAAGACACATTCAATGCATATCTTTGCAACTTGATCATCATTCGCAGAATTCGCAAAGGACGGTCACTTAAGGGTTTGTTAAACAATGCAATCAATGGCTTATGATCAGTTTCAAAATCAATAGGTTGCCCTGACACAAAATGATGAAATCTTTCACAAACAAATATAATGGGTGACAAGTGAGGTGGAAGATCTAGTCAGGTGGAAGAAGGCAGCATACATGAGGTTTAGGAAGCAAGGATCAGATGGGTCTATTGAGGGATATAGGGTAGCAAAAAAGGAGCTTAAGAAGGGGCTGAGGAGAGCAAGAAGGGGGCATGAGAAGGCCTTGGCGAGTAGGGTAAAGAAACCCCAAGGCATTCTTCAATTATGTGAAGAAAAAAAGGATGACGGGAGTGAAGGTAGGACCGATTAGAGATAAAGGTGGGAAGATGTGCCTGGAGGCTGTGGAAGTGAGCTAGGTCCTCAAAGAATACTTTTCTTCGGTATTCACCAATGAGAGGGAACTTGATGGTGGTGAGGACAATATGAGTGAGGTTGATGTTCTGGAACATGTAGATATTAAGGGAGAGGAGGTGTTGGAGTTGTTAAAATACATTAGGATGGATAAATCCCCGGGCCCTTACGGAATATTCCCCAGGCTGCTCCACGAGGTGAGGGAAGAGATTGCTGAGCCTCTGGCTAGGATCTTTATGTCCTCATTGACCACGGCAATGGTACTGGAGGATTGGAGGGAGGCGAATGTTGTCCCCTTATTCAAGAAAGGTAGTAGGGATAATCCGGGTAATTATAGACCAGTGAGCCTTACGTCTGTGGTGGGAAAGCTGTTGGAAAAGATTCTTAGAAATAGGATCTATGGGCATTTAGAGAATCATGGTCTGATCAGGGACAGTCAGCATGGCTTTGTGAAGGGCAGATCGTGTCTAACAAGCCTGATAGAGTTCTTTGAGGAAGTGACCAGGCAGATGAGGGTAGTGCAGTGAATGTGATCTATATGGATTTTAGTAAGGCAATTGACAAGGTTCCACATGGTAGGCTTATTCAGAAAGTCAGAAGGCATAGGATCCAGGGAAGTTTGGACAGGTGGATTAAGAATTGGCTTGCCTGCAGAAGGCAGAGGGTCATTGTGGAGGGAGTACATTCAGATTGGAGGATTGTGACTAATGGTGTCCCACAAGGATCTGTTCTGGGACCTCTACTTTTCATGATTTTTATTAACAACCTGGATGTGGGGGTAGAAGGGTGGGTTGGCAAGTTTGCAGATGACACAAAGGTTGGTGGTGTTGTAGATAGTGTAGAGGATTGTCAAATATTGCAGAGAGACATTGATAGGATGCAGAAGTGGGCTGAGAAGTGGCAGATGGAGTTCAACCTGGAGAAGTGTGAGGTGGTACACTTTGGAAGGACAAACTCCAAGGCAGAGTACAAAGTAAATGGCAGGATACTTGGTAGTGTGGAGGAGCAGAGAGATCTGGGGGTACATGTCCACAGGTCCCTGAAAGTTGCCTCACAGGTAGATAGGGTAGTTAAGAAAGCTTATGGGGTGTTAGCTTTCATAAGTCGAGGGATAGAGTTTAAGAGTCGCGATGTAATGATGCAGCTCTATAAAACTCTTGTTAGGCCACACTTGGAGTGCTGTGTCCAGTTCTGGTCACCTCACTATAGGAAGAATGTGGAAGCATTGGAAAGGGTACAGAGGAGATTTACCAGGATGCTGCCTGGTTTAGAGAGTATGGATTATGATCAGAGGGCTTTACTCTTTGGAGAGAAGGAGGATGAGAGGAGACATGATAGAGGTGTACAAGACATTAAGAGGAATTAAATTAAATTAAAGGCATTTGTTAGTCTTGCGAGACCATGGATCTGCACCTGGAAAGTCTTCACTCTCCAGGGCGCAGACCTGAACAAGGTTGTATGGAAGACAGGCAGTTGCCCATGCTGCAAGTCTCCCCTCTCCAGAACACTGATGTTGTCCAAGGGAAGGGCATTAGAACCCATACAGCTTGGCACCAGTGTCGTCGCAGAGCACTGTGTGATTAAGTGCCTTGCTCAAGGACACAACACACTGCCTCGGCTGGGGCTCAAACTCACGACTTTCAAATCGCTAGTCGAATGCTTTAACCACTTGGCCACATGCCCACAATAGGAATAGATAGAGTGGATAGCAGCACCTCTTTCCCAGGGCACCACTGCTCAATACAAGAGGACATGGCTTTAAGATAAGGGGTGGGAAGTTCAAGGGGGATATTAGAGGAAGGTTTTTTACTCAGAGAGTGGTTGGTGCGTGGAATGCACCAACCAGAGTCAGTGGTGGAGGCAGCTACACTAATGAAGTTTAAGAGACTACTAGACAGGTATATGGAGAAATTTAAGGTAGGGGGTTATATGGGAGGCAGGATTTGAGGGTTGGCACAACATTGTGGGCTGAAGGGTCTTTAATGTGCTGTACTATTCTATGTTCTATGTTCTATAACGCTGAGCAATTCTTGTTCAATTTGGGCATACCTTGTTTCTGTATCAGACAATGAGTGAGATGCATATACCACTGGTAGCCATTCCTGATCATATTTTTGGAGTAATACTGCCCCTAAGCCTGCTTGAGATACATCACATGAGATTTTGATGGGTCTTTCAGCATCATAAGATTTCCACACAGGTTCTTTTGTGAGTACTTGCTTGAGATTTTGCCATGCCTTCTCCTGTTCATGGTTCCAGCTCCATTTATTTCTCTTTTCTGTGAGCTGCCTCAATGGAGCAAGCTGTTCTGAGAGATTGGGTATAAATTTTCCCATATAGTTAACCATTTCTATAAACCTCTGAACAACCTTTTCACATTGCGGTCTTGGCATGTTCTCAATCGCAGACACCTTCAATAGATCAGGACGCACACCCTCACTGCTGATGATATCACCCATAAATGTAAGTTCAGCCACTCCTAGCTGACATTCGTCTTTATTCAATTTCAGGTTAGCCTTGTGAGTCGCCTCAAAGACTTGTCTGAGCCTGGCACAATGCTCTTGTTTAGATGATCCTCAAATAATAATACCATCCATGGAAGTATCTCTGCCCTCAATGTGCTCATATAACATGTGAATGGTTTCATGGTACACTTCAAGAGCTGATGCAATTCCAAAAGGGAGCCTAAGAAAACAGTATCTGGCAAAAGGAATGTTAAAGATACACAATTTTGAACTCGGATCATCTAATTTGTGTTGCCCGAATCCAGAGGATGCATCTAATTTGCTAAAATACTTTGCATTAGCAAACTGTGACATAATTTCTTTACGAGTAGGCAATTTGAAATGCTCTCTTTTAATGGCCTGATTCAGGTCTCTTGGATCTAAACAAGTCCTCAGTTTTTCATTTTTCTTATCAACAATGACAAGCGAATTGACCCACTCAATTGGTTCATCAATTTTTTTATGACTCCTAGTCTTTCCATCCTGTCCAGCTCTGTTTTCAGTTGATGATGTAATGCAAAAGGTACTTTTCTGCATGGATGTTATGGGTTGCACTGTGTTGTCAATTTTAATCCAGTGGTCTCCCGGAAGACAACCAAGCCCTTTGTACAAGTCTTCATACTCTTTCATCAAGTCACTGTATTCTGACTCTGTGTCGCTATCCAGGACTAAAATTCTTTTCACCAAATGAAATCTTTCACAGGCAGATAAACCCAGAATTGACAGTACATTTTTTGGCACGACCACAAATGAAAGCGTATGCACAATATTTTTGTGTGATACCTTTGCCATGCATGTTCCTTTAACTGAAATGTCTGCACCTGAATACACAGTTTAATACACAGATTAATCTTACCGCAGCCATTGCAAATTTTGCCATGTGCGGGACACTGATTTGGACAATGTTCCCACATGAAGCGATCACATGACTTTTTTCTTTCCAATGCCGTCTTGCTCTCTTTTGGTTTCATCGACGTATTATTATATTTTTTGATGTATTCGCATTCTTTTACAGCATTTGCACACTGCAGTTTTCCACAAAAAGCTCTTCAGCCTGCAACGTCACGGTCTCAGAAGCTTTGCAAAGCGCCAAAGCTTTTTCAAAATTTAAATCTTGCTCTCTCAACAGCCTTTCTCTCAGAGCATTATCTTGAATGCCACCAACAAATCTATCTTTAATGAGAGAGTCTGTGAGCAATCCAAACTCACGTTCTACTACGCTTTCTTAACTCAGTAACATACTGATCAATTGTTTCAGCTGCTCTCTGCGCACATGTGAAGAATTTATATCATTCATACGTTAAATTACGCTTAGGTATACAAAATACTTCAAATCTGTCCATTATCGACTTTAAATTGAAATTATTTCCATCTTCAAAGACAAAATTATTACATACCTCTACTGCGACATTCCCGATTACATGGAGCAAAAGCGTAGCTTTATTTTTTTCCGATCTTTCTTCATAATCGATTGCTGATAAGTACAGTTCAAACTATTGCTTGAATATCCTCCAATTCTCAGCTACATTGTCAGTCAGCTGAAGTTTTGGTGGGGGTTGTAAACCTTCCATTTTACCGTTTACAGTTTGAATGTTTTTCTTCTCTTTTTTTTCCGATTGTCTTCGATTCTCAATTCTCGATTCTCCCATATTATTCTTCCAGAACCACCTCTGACACCATGTTATATTTAAATGTACCGTGGGTTAACAGTAAAGAATCATATTCTGGAAGAATTAGAGAACTTTTATTTACAGTAGTAAACGAACACATCTTAACCCAGCCATGTGCTGGAACATTCTGGCAATCCCGCGCATGCTGTGCTCTGTACAATCATGTACTGGCACATCATTGCACGTGATACCACCACAAAGATGAGTGATCTTTTAAACGAAACACTGCCTGGATTCTCTTTTCAGAGATGCTACTTGAATGGCCGAGTTCTTGTATCTCTTCTGTTTTTGTTACAGATTCCAGGATCTATGGTTTTATTTGTTTTCTGGTATCCTTGCGCAGCAGGTGATTTCCTTCTGTAACTCAGAGGTTATTAATGGATATCACTGCATCGGAATAGATAGTTGAATGAAAGTAGCAGGTGGCACTTTCAGCAGGAAGAAAATGTAAAATAGCTGGGGCTCTCTTGGGAAGACAATCCTGGACAGGCCCTCTTCTCATTACTACAGTTAGAGATGAGGTACAGGATTCTCAATATTTTAGGAGAAGCTTCTTCCCCTCAACTATCAGCTTTCTGAAAGGACAATGAACTCATGAACAGTACCTCATGATTTTTGCTCTTTTATTGCACTACTTAGTTAGCTTTTTATATATGTTTCTTACTGTAATTTGTAGTATAATTTATTTATTGCACTGAGCTGCTGCTACCAAACAACAAAATTCATGGCGTATATCATGTCAGTGATGATACACCTGATTCTGATCCTGAAGGAGCCATGAGTCCTTCCAGAAAACATGGCGATCACTGTCGTGGACGACTTCTCATGGTTTGGAACCAGCTGTGCATTTAGAAGCAGAACTCCTTTCTGTTGATGAAAAGTTCAGTTTATTAACAGGAGCCCTAGATCTGTGGAAAGGCATCATTGCTGGCCATCCCCTTTGCCAGGAAGCCACTTTCATCTGAATGGGGTGAAAAAAAGAAAACCTTCTTAGGTGTGTTGTACATAAAACACAGCAGAGTGTACCACAAGAATAAGCCCTTCAGCTTGTGATGAATACCAAGCCAAACTAAACTAAATCTCTTCTAAGCATGATCCAAATTCCTCCATTTCCTGCATTTCATACAGTATGTCTGTCTAGATGCCTCTTAAACACTACCATTCAACATTACTCCTGGTGCTACATTCCAGGCACCAACCACTCACATTCCCCTTAAACTTTCCCACTCTTACCTTAAGTGCAGTGCTAGTATCTGGCATTTCTTCCCTGGGCAAATGATTCTGACCATCTGCCCTTTCTATGCATTTCATAAATTTATAATCTGCCACCATTCAACACTCCAGAGAGAACAACTTTGATTAACCTCTCCTTGTATCTCATACCGTCTAATTCAAACAGTATCCTGTTAAACTCTTCTGTACCCTTTCCAAAGCCTCCGCACCCTTCCAGTAATAAGGCAATTAGAACTGTACACAGTATTCCAAATGTGGCTTTACCAGAGTTGTATACGGCTGCAGTGTAATTTTCTTACTCTTACACAATGCCTTGATCGATGAAGGCAGGCAAGCGTGTGAGCATAGTAAGTCAACATAACCTCTTAAATGCTGCACTTAGCAGCATGTTTAAGTGTCATTATCCACTGTGGCTGCCTCGAGTGATCCTGTGACCGAGAAGCTGAGAATCATCACCACATTGATCTCCATGAAGAGAGAAATTAAGGCATGATAGCATAGCCAGTCTTAGATTTTGCATATGTTGCTCAAACCAGACCATGTAGGACATGTTGTCTCTAAAATCCTCTCCAGACTTATGCTGTTTATAGATGAGCAAGTCCTTGCCTTAAGCCCAAGGTTCTTAAATCTCCCTCAGTACTTTGACATGGTCATCCTAAATCACCCAGACAAAAAATATTGTCAAGAAGTTACCTTTTGGATTTCAGGGGTGAAAAAAAACTAGTGTGGTTTAGATTGTAAACAACAGGAATTCTGCAGATGCTGGAAATTCAAGCAACACACATCAAAGTTGCTGGTGAACGCAGCAGGCCAGGCAGCATCTCTAGGAAGAGGTGCAGTCGACGTTTCAGGCCGAGACTCTTCGTCAGGACTAACTGAAGGAAGAGCTAGTAAGGGATTTGAAAGTTGGAGGGGGAGGGGGAGATCCAAAATGATAGGAGAAGACAGGAGGGGGTGGGATGGAGCCAAGAGCTGGACAGGTGATTGGCAAAAGGGGATACGAGAGGATCATGGGGCAGGAGGTCCGGGAAGAAAGACGGGGGGGGGGGGACCCAGAGGATGGGCAAGAGGTATATTCAGAGGGACAGAGGGAGAAAAAGGAGAGTGAGAGAAAGAATGTGTGCATAAAAATGAGTAACAGATGGGATACGAGGGGGAGGTGGGGCCTTAGCGGAAGTTAGAGAAGACGATGTTCATGCCATCAGGTTGGAGGCTACCCAGACGGAATATAAGGTGTTGTTCCTCCAACCTGAGTGTGGCTTCATCTTTACAGTAGAGGAGGCCGTGGATGGACATGTCAGAATGGGAATGGGATGTGGAATTAAAATGTGTGGCCACTGGGAGATCCTGCTTTCTCTGGCGGACAGAGCGTAGATGTTCAGCAAAACGATCTCCCAGTCTGCGTCGGGTCACGCCAATATATAAAAGGCCACATCGGGAGCACCGGACACAGTATATCACCCCAGTCGACTCACAGGTGAAGTGTAGCCTCACCTGGAAGGACTGCTTGGGGCCCTGAACGGTGGTAAGGGAGGAAGTGTAAGGGCATGTGTAGCACTTGTTCCGCTTACACAGATAAGTGCCAGGAGGGAGATCAGTGGGGAGGGATGGGGGGGACGAATGGACAAGGGAGTTGTGTAGGGAGCGATCCCTGCGGAATGCAGAGAGAGCGGGGGAGGGAAAGATGTGCTTAGTGGTGGGATCCTGTTGGAGGTGGCGGAAGTTACAGAGAATAATATGTTGGACTCGGAGGCTGGTGGGGTGGTAGGTGAGGACCAGGGGAACCCTATTCCTAGTGGGGTGGTGGGAGGATGGAGTGAGAGCAGATGTACGTGAAATGGGGGAGATGCGTTTGAGAGCAGAGTTGATAGTGGAGGAAGGGAAGCTCCTTTCTTTAAAAAAGGAAGACATCTCCCTCATCCTAGAATGAAAAGCCTCATCCTGAGAGCAGATGCGGCGGAGACGGAGGAATTGCGAGAAGGGGATGGCGTTTTTGCAAGAGACAGGTTGAGAAGAGGAATAGTCCAGATAGCTGTGAGAGTCAGTAGGCTTATAGTAGACATCAGTGGATAAGCTGTCTCCAGAGACAGAGACAGAAAGATCTAGAAAGGGGAGGGAGGTGTCGGGAATGGACCAGGTAAACTTGAGGGTCCCCCATCAGGAAGGTCTTAAAGCTCTACGCTTCTTTTTGGATTCCAGACCTAATCAGTTCCCCTCTACCACCACTCTGCTCCGTCTAGTGGAATTAGTCCTCACTCTTAATAGTTTCTCCTTTGGCTCCTCCCACTTCCTCCAAACTAAAGGTGTAGCTATGGGCACCCGTATGGATCCTAGCTATGCCTGCCTTTTTGTTGGGTTTGTGGAACAATCTATGTTCCGTGCCTATTCTGGTATTCTGGTAAAGGGGATATGAGAGGATCATGGGAAAGGGGATATGAGAGGATCATGCCCCTTGCCCATCCTCTGGGTCCCCCCCCCGCTTGTCTTTCTTCCCGGACCTCCTGTCCCATGATCCTCTCATATCCCCTTTTGCCAATCACCTGTCCAGCTCTTGGCTCTATCCCTCCCCCTCCTGTCTTCTCCTATCATTTTGGATCTCCCCCTCCCCCTCCCACTTTCAAATCTCTTACTCACTCTTCCTTCAGTTAGTCCTGACGAAGGGTCTCGGCCTGAAACGTCGACTGCACCTCTTCCTAGAGATGCTGCCTGGCCTGCTGCGTTCACCAGCAACTTTGATGTGTGTTGTGTGGTTTAGATTGTTATTTGTTTATTTTTGTCAAAGTGAGAAGGTTGTCTTAAATACTGTTCAATACAGTGCATTGAGCTAAAATAATGTAAAACAATAATAATGCAGAATACTGTGCAAAAGTGACCAAAATGTGCAGTGCGATTAAATGATAAAGTGCAAGATCATAACAAGGTAGATTGTGAGGCCAAAAGTTCATCTTATTGTATAAAAGGTAATTTCATGTGTCTGATAATAGTGGAATTGAAGTTGTCCTTGAGCCTAATGGTATGTACCCTCAGGCTTTTTCATCTTCTGCTCGCTGGGAGAGGGGAGAAAAGGGAATGTCCGAGGTGGGTGAGTACTTTGATTATATTGTCTTATACTGGCTGGCCACATTATTAGGTGCACCTGTACACCTGCTCATGAATGCAAATATCTAACCAACCAGTTATGTGGCAGCAACTCAATGCATGTTGAGCCTAGAAGCGGATGGGCTAGAGCAGTGGAGGACCACAGATACCCATTTAGTGGCTACAATTAGGTACCGGAGATACCTAATCTAATGGACACTGAGTGCATATTTCAGATAAAGACGTAGGTCAATGACAGAGTAATATCTATATACGTACTGTGTAAAAGTCTTAGGCATATGGCCAAGGTGCCTGAGACTTTTGCGCATTACTGTAGTAATTTTATGTATCGAACTGTACTGCTGCTGTTGCAAAAAAAAACAAATTTCATGAGACATGTGAGTGATGAATAACCTGCTTCTGATATTGATCTCTGTTGTGGACAAAGTGGGAAGGGGGCTGAGAGAGGGGGCAGAGGTTGGGAAAAGGGGAGGGGAGAGGGGAAGGAGTGGGAAACACATTCTGTAATTGTCAGTAAACCAATAATCTGGAATTAAATAACTTCGCCTAGTGTCTCAGGGCTGGGTGTGTCTGCACCCGTGCCACCTCTCCACCCTGGCACTCCTTCTCTGCCACCTGTCCCACACCCTCCCATTGCACCCCACCCTCACTATTCCCTACATTCTTTGCTCCCATCAAATTTACAAGCTTGCTGAATGCTCCACGTTAACAAATACAGTACTGCACAAAAGCCTTAGGTATCTTAGATGTATAGATGTGCTAAGATTTTTGCACAGTACTGTACATCATTATCATCATTCTAATTATATTCCCTTTTCCGGCTCCTCATTATCCAATTCCACTTCAAGGGAATGTCATTACAGCACTTCTGGTGTCTAAGACATAATATCTTTGAATTGGAATATTGTCACGTGTACCAAGATAGTGAAAAGCTTGTTTTGCACACATTTGTGCATTTCAAATCATTCAACAGTGCACGGAGGTAGGACAAAGCAGAGCAGTGACAGAATGCAGAATAAGGTGTCACAGGAACAGACAGTATGTATTACAAGTTAACAATAAGGTGCAAGATCATAACAAGGTAGGTGGTTAGTGGAGAGTTAATCTTATCGTATTGGGGAGCTATTCGCTACTCTTATAACAGCAGGGTAGAAGCTGTCCTTGTACCTGGGGGTATGTGCTTTCAGACTTTAAGATCTTCTGCCCATTGAGAGAGGGGAGAAGGACAAATGTTTAGAGTGGGTAGGGACTTTGAATATGCTGACTGCTTTACTGAGACAGTGAGGTGTAGATGAGGATGATGATGATGGCATCTCTCTGTCTTGAAGGACAATGTTTCCTTATTGGCACTGGAGTGACCTCTCCAGGGCACAAGCCTGGGTGGAAGGTATGGATATCCTGGGATACCCTGGCATCAAGTTTCCCCTCTCAGCCTCACCGGTGTAGTCCAAAGGAAAGCGAAGCAATACACTTGGCATCAGCTTGGTTGCAGAAGCTGATGTTCAGTGACGTCCAGCCGCCTTAGGGGCTTCACTTCCGTTTTTCTGCCTGGTTTTACTCTCGTAGCCTTCGTCTCTCCTGAGGCTGTCCACAAGGGAGTTGTGCAGGCAGCATCCATAAAGGAGGGGGAAGTCTGTTTCCTGTGATGTGTCCAAAATTCTCAGCAGTTTCTTGCAATCACGCTGTGAGCTATTGCCATGCCAAGCCATTATGCATCCAGACAGAATTCTTTTTATGGTCTGTTGGTAAAAGTTGGTAAGAGTTGATGGGAGACATGCCACATTTCTTTAGCTTCCCGGGGAAGTAGAAGTGTTGATGAACTCTCTTGGCCAGGACAGCAATGTGTTGAACCAAGACAGGCTTTTGGTGGCATATATACCTGGAACTTGAAGTTCTCAATTCTATTAAGCTTAACACCATTGACGTGCACTGCTCCTCTTTCTGAAGTCAATGATCAGCTCATTTGTTCACTGAGGGAACAGTTGTTGTCATGACAGCATGACACTAAGCTCTCTATCTTCTTAAACAGATAAAAGAAAATTGAATGAGCAGCTTGCCAGCACAATGCTGGCAATTACACTTCATGTTAGTTGTAGCACACACTTTAGGCTTTGGAAATTGTTTGAGCAGCCCATAGTCAGTTATAAGATGCCTACTCAGTTCTCCCAATATTGGTAGATTCTCTCTTTAAATAGCGAGCAAAGGAAATTACAGATATACAAAGAGTAAGAGACTGCTGAAAAATGATGCTAGGGAAGTAGTAATGGGGTCAAATAAATAACAAATACTTAGTAAGTATTTTGCGCTAGTCTTCACTTATCGAAGACTCAGTAGGGCAGAAGTTTGAGAGTGTCAGGGGCAGAAATTAGTGTAGTTACTAATTCTCAGTAGAATGTGTTTGGGAAGCTGAATGGTCTGAAGGTAGATAAGTCACCCGGGCCAGATGGACTACAACCCATGTTTCTTAAAGAGGTAGCTAAAGAGATTGTGGAGATTAGTAATGACTTTTCAAGAATCACTAGATTTTTGAATGGTTCCGGAGGAGTAGAAAATTGCAAATGTCACTCCACTCTTTAAGAAGGAAGGAAGGTAGAAGAAAGGAAATTCTGAGCCAGTTAGACTGACTTCAGTGGTTTGGAAGATGTAGGAATCCATTATTCAGGATGAGGTTTCAGAGTACTTGGAGGCACATGATAAAGTAAGTCAAAGATAGCGTGGGAAACTTAATGGGAATTCTTGCCTGACAAATCTTTTGGAATCCTTTGAAGAAATGATAGGCAGGATAGACAAAGGACAATCAGTGGATGTTGCTTACTTGGATTTTCAGATGGCTTTTTACAAGGTGCTGCACATGAAGCTGGTTAACAAGATAAGGGCCCATAGTATGACAGGAAAGAATCTAGCCTATGACCCGGCTGATTGGCAGGAAGCAAAGAGTGCGAATAAAGCAGGCCTTTTCTGGATGGCTGCCAGCGACTAGTGGTGTTCTGCAGCCGTTGAGTTTGGACTGTTTCTTTTCACTTTATATGTCAATGACTTGGATGACAGAATTGATGGCTTTGTGGCCAGGTTTGAAGATGATACTCAGTTAGGTGGAGCAGCAAGTAGTATTGAAGAAGCAGCAGGGACTCTGAGGGAAGGACTTACACAGATTAGCAGAATGAGAAAAGAAATGGCAGATGGAATATAATGTGGAAATGTATAATTATGTAGTTTGTTAGAAGAAATAAAGGCATAGACTATTTTCTAAACAGGAAGAAAATTGAAAAATCAGAGATGAAATGCAACTTAGAAGTCATTGTACAGTATTCCCTAAAGGATTACTTGCAGATTGAGTTGATGGTGAGGATGGCAAATGCAATGTGATCATTCATTTCGAGAGGACTAGAATATAAGAGCAAGGATCTAATGCTGAGGCATTATAGAGAAGAGGTCAGAGACCATGAAATCAGGAGGTGTTCGGATGATTGCTGACCGTACTTGGAGTAGTTTTGGACCCCTTATATAAAAAAAGATGTGCTGGCGTTGGAGAGAGTTCAGAGGAGATTTACAAGAATGATCCTAGGAATTAAAGGATTAATTTATGAGGAGCTTTTCTGGGCCAGTACTCACTGGAGTTTAGAAGAATGAGGGGAAATCTCTTTGAAACTTATTGAGTATTGAAAGACCTAAATAGACTGGGTGAGGAGAAGATGTTTCTTACAGTGGGTAAGTTTAGGACCGGGGGCACCGCCTCAGAATAGAGGAACATAGATTTAGAACAGAGATGAGGAGGAATTTCTTTAGCCAGAGGGTGGTGAACCTGTGGACTTCATTGCCATTGACTAGATCATCAGGATTTATCCAGTACTCACAAGGGGTCTCAGCCCAAAATGTTAATTATTTGTTTTCCTCCATTGATGCTGCCTGACCTGCTGTGTTCCTGCAGCATTTTGTCTCTGTGCTGATCCAGATTGCCAACATCTGGAGTCTGTCTTGCATTACCCTCTCAGTATAGTGTGCCAGACTATTAACCCTTGAAGCTTCTGATACAGGATGTTACCAGCTGCCCTAACTTGGCACAAAAGCAACATGTAGAAGATTGTCCTGCCAAAATGTCAACTGTACTCTTTTCCATAGAATATTTCCATAGATCTATAGATTAGTTCCTCCAGCATTTTGTATGTGTTGCTCGGATTTCCAGCATCTGCAGATCTTCTCTTGTTTGAGGTAGAAGATAGAAATGTTTCCCCTTTGTTATGAATTAAATGTTTGACAAGGCAGGACAAGTGTGTTGAACTTCTTAAAAAATTGATATTTTCAAGGAAAACAAATTTCAGATGCAGAATTTGTATTTAATACTTACAGCAGAGGAAGAAGTTCTGATGTTGGAATGCCTTAACAATCTGAAGACGATAATTGCTTGGAGAATGTACTTGAGGTTGACTTCAGTGAGGCTTGTACTCTAAGATTTAACCAGGATTCCAGACTGTGCCTATGGGAAGGATTTGGAAATGGAATTGGAATTGGTTTATTATTGTTACATGTACAGTTAAAAACTTGCAATTATTCTGACCTCCAGCCATCCGTGTACACTTGATATAAAAATTGTTTTCCCTTCACCAAGGTGCAAAAAATAACGTGTGAAGAGGTAGAAGAAATGAAGAACATAGATGTGTTTCAGATTGGTTGCAAGCAATGTTATTTTTCCAATGGATTTTGACAAGTTTCATCATATGAGACTTGAGAAGAAATGTTCTAGAAGCGAGTTGTTTAAATAGTTTCTTGGTTTCTGCAGTGGCACGAGGCTGGGAAAACTACAATCTTGTCAGTGTGCGGGTTATTCACTTTCTGTCGCGAATGTGGGAGTTGAGTGATTGCTGGCCAGATGCCATGTGCGAACTGTGACAAAGAGGATTCCAGGTGCTTTAGCTCAAAGTGCTTTATGCTTTAAGATAAAGGATCTTAAGCGATTTAGCCACCAGAAATGATTGGCTGGACTGGGGCTATTTCCAATGGAACAGATAAGGCTGAAAGGAGGATTAATTGACATACATAGGTTTGTGAGCGGCCTAGGGAGACTTACTTTTCTGAGTGGGAGGTGTAATTAGAAGAAGAATAGGCTTGTTGGACTGAACAGCCTAATCCTGCTCCGATACTTTATGTCTTCTGATGGAGGACTGTTGCCATGTGGGTGGGTGGGTAGTAGGAAGAATAGGGCTTGTGTTTTGTGGATGTATTGTTACTTGTTGTGTTCTGTGTTGTTCTGCCGAGCATTGTGGACTTGCTATGGAATGTGTGGTGACACTTGCTGGCTGCCCCCAGTGCACCCTTAGGTGTGTTCATTGTAAATGCAAAGGCCACATTTCACTGCTTGCTTTGATGTACATCTGAGAAATTAACCTGAATCTGAATGAGGGGGAATGAGATTTGATGACTATACTTTATTGTCACCAAACATTTGATACTAGAACGTACAATCATCACAGCGATATTTGATTCTGCGCTTCCCGCTCCCTGGATTACAAATTGATAGTAAATATTAAAAATTTAAATTATAAATCATAAATCGAAAATAGAAAAATGGAAAGTAAGGTAGTGCAAAAAAACTGAGAGGCAGGTCTGGATATTTGGAGGGTATGGCCCAGATCCGGGTCAGGATCCGTTCAGCAGTCTTATCACGGTTGGAAAGAAGCTGTTCCCAGATCTGGCCATATGAGTCTTCAAGCTCCTGAGCCTTCTCCTGGAGGGAAGAGGGATGAAAACTGAGGGTTTATTTAAACAGAAATTGTAGTCGTATTTTAAACGTTCTTGCATATGCAAATGAAGCGGGTGGAGGCTTCCATACCATGGACTCAGGGTCGGAAAATAGGTTAAAGCTGAGTAACTCTTTCACAGCCAGTGTGACCATGATGAGCAGACCTATCAGAATCCAAATCAGGTTTATCATCACTGACACGCTGTGAAATTTGTTGTTTTGCAGCAGTGGTACAGTGCAGAAAACATCCATGATTCCAAGAAGTGACTATCCAGTGAAGGCGGTAGCTGCACGGTGGGAAGAAAGGGTCCTCACACGCTTAGCTCGCTGGCCTTTGCTGAGCTCGTTGCGCTGTCCTTCACTTGTTGAGGAAGCTTTCCCACTTAAGCCAAAGTTAAAACACAGCAAAGGGTCAATGACATCAACAGGCTGACTCCTCCAGCTTTATGAAGATGCTTTATCTGCCTGTCCAGAACCATCTGTTAAAATCTGGAACTGAAGGAGTTCCCCGAAGAGTAGGGTGATTAATTACATTCCAGGCAGCACTGACCAGTAGAGTATAAAAAGCATTTCATATTTGAAATTCCACTGAGTACAACATGATTAAATGCTCTTGGTGTATTATAAGTCTTAATACTTAAAACAAATTAGTTAAAATTAGCAATGAATCAAACCTGGTTGTTAACCTTTCTTTATAATTAGAAATGAAACTGTATTTGAATGAAAAAAAACCTTGTGAGTAAAGCCCTACCTAAACTGTGATATTGCAGAAATTGTAGAGCACAAAATCAAGCCTTTAAGCAATCATCCGAACAGCTCCTGGTTTCCCAGTCTCTGACCTTTCATTCCAGCAATCCCGGGCACGCTCTCTGTTCCAGTCTCAGACCCAAGACTTGCCTGTTAATGTAGCAGCAACTCTCCAACGTCCCACCCACACTCCTCTCCACAGAAGCAAACCTATCATTTCCCTGAATTGCAGAAACGAAATGCAATACACAAGACATACTTTGTTTTAAAGATATTTGTTCTAATTACATGATTTCAATTTTTCAAAGTATAATAAGTGTGTATGAACACATCTATTAGATACTGGAGATCCAGAGCAACACAGAGATAAGGAGAAATTTCCTTAGCCAGAGGGTTGAGAATCTGTGGAGTTCATTGCCAGAGATGGTTGTGGAGGCCGACTCATTGGGTATACTTGAAGCAAAGATTGAAAAGTTCTTGACCAGAGGAATTTAAGGGAGGGCGGGGGTATATGGAAAGCAGAGTTTAAGGGTTGGCACAACATTGTGGGCTGAAGGGCCTGTACTGTGCTGTACTATTCTATGTTCTATGTAAGGGTGTGAAAAGTTATGGAGAGAAGGCAGGAGAATGGGGTTGAGGGGGGTAATAAATAAGCCATGATTGAATGGTGAAGCAGACTTAATGGGCTGAATGGCCTAATTATGCTCCTATTGTATTATGTTCTAACACACACACACAAAACACTTGAGAAACCCAACTGATCAGGCAGTATCTATGGTAGGAAATAAACAGTCGATGTTTTGGGCTGAGACCCTTCATTAGGACTGGAAAGGAAGAGGGAAAGAAGCTAGAATAAGAAGGTGGGGGAGAAGAAAAATACAAGCTGGAAGGTGATAGGTGAAGCTAGGTTAGGGGGTAGGTGGGGGTTTGGGGGAGAGGGATGAAGTGTGTATATGGTTATTCAGTAGTTACTCTGCTACTCAATCTGTGACCCTAACTTTTGTAAAGCATCCCAGTTAATAAAAGCAAGTTTGCAACTCAGCTGCAATTTTTTGATTTATTTATAACTAGGTCTAGGTTGCTGTTCAATTAGAGGTACCCCTTTTTTTAGATACAGCGCAGAATAGGCTCTTCCAGCCTCTCAAGGTGCACCGTTCAATAACCCCTGATTGAACACCAACTTAAACCTAGTTATAAATAAATCAAGAAATTGCAGTTGAGTTGCAAACATCCTGCTAAATGTGACACTTTTACAGCTTGGGGCGTCGGAGTTCAGAGTTCAATCCTGGCATCCTCTGTAAGGAGTTTGTACGTCCTCCCTGTGGAATGCGTGGGTTTTCTCTGGGTGCTCTGATTTCCTCCCACAGTCCAAAGACCTACCAGTTGGTGGGTTAATTGGTCATTGTAAATTGTCCTATGATTAGGTTAGGGTTAAAGTAGAACCTTAGTTAAGACCAGCATTATTTTTGTTGGATTTGGTTGCTCTTATCAGGAGAATCTGAATCTCCTCTAATCAGTTTTATCTCGAGGTAATTTAGTATCCTGAAGGCCTCTTTCGTCAGGTCTCAGTCATATCAACAGCAAATAACATGTATGTAATGGGGGAATTTCCTCCTGGGTTGGTATTGCAAAACACTGGTGAGAGTATAAAGCAACACACACACAATGCTGGGGGAACTCAGCAAGTCAGGTAGCATCTATGGAAAAGATAAACAGTTGACGTTTTGGGCCGAGACTCTTCTTCAGACTGAGAAGGAAGGTAAAAGTATTAACTTCTGACTGCTTTTGCTTCCTGCATATCCCACTCAACTGGTGACAGTAGAATAGAAAATACAGAGGTGGTACAAATTCTTTGCATAGACTCAAAGTGTTTAGATTGTAAATGAAGACTGGGACGCCTTCACTCTTATCAAAAAGGCTCAGCAGAGGTTGTATTTCCTACGTCAACTCAGGAAGTACAACCTGCCTCAGGAGCTGCTGATTCAATTCTATTCAGGAATAATCCAGTCTGTTCTCTGTTCGTCCATCACTGTCTGGTTTGGATCAGCTACCAAATAAGACAAGAATAGACTCCAAAGAACCGTCAAGGCTGCGGAAAGGATTATTGGTGTGAAGCTGCCCTCGATCCAGGACTTATATGCATCTAGAGTCAGGAAGCGAGCAAGCAGCATCATTGTAGACCCATCACACCCTGGACATCACCTGTTCCAACTCCTTCCTTCTGGTAAGCGCGTTAGATCACTGTATGCCAGGACAAATAGGTACAAGAACAGTTTCTCTCCGTATGCCATCAGTCTTATGAACACTTGATTTTTAGTCTATTATAAACCAAGTCCACCTGTACATACACAGGTATACCTCATTGTATATAGTTCACAATTATTTGCACTATTGTTTGCTTTTTGATTCCGTACAGCGAGAGCTCAGGGAAACCGGCATCAAGTTCCCTGTATGTGTCCACATACTTGGCGATAATAAAGGATTCTGATTATGATTCTAAGCGGACCTGTGTTTATCTTACATCAAAGAGAGGCCTTTAAGGAAAATTAAACCTATTTATTGCATTTCCTTTGCCGTGTGTGAGCTCCAAGACACTTTGTACGACTTTGCTCATTTCCAGGTGCTCAGTGTAAGTTCGGGGTTTTCAAACTTGAGGACTAGCCGGAATCAATACATGGCAGAAAAGAGTTTGAGAATTTTCTGGTGCAAATGCAGCAAGAGAGCGGAAATCACACTGCGGTTTGCTCAGAAGTGTAAATGTATGCTCAAATGAAAGAAAAGAAAATGTGGGGTCCTGTGTGAGTGATTCATCATGAGGCTGGTTTCCTGTGTTCAGTTCTGATGAGGTTAGTGTCTAAAGCAAACCTTTGATCTGGTAGAGCAAGTAACTCCATGGGATGGTTCTGTGTGGAGCAAAGTGTTGAATGGGAGTGGTTGTTAGGAAATCAATGGAGTCATAGAGTAATACTGCTGTCCAGTGGTGTGGTGATATCCACTCCAGACTTTGAGGGTTCACGTCCGGCCGGCTCCTTGCACGCTTTCTGTCCATGCCGGGTTGAGCATCGAGCTAGCAACTCGGCCTTGTAAAAAAGCGGACAAATGCAAGGTTGCCACCCAGTGCTCCACAAGGCATGGAAAGGAATAACAATGGAGTAATACAGGATTGAACAGACCCTTCGGCCCAACTTTTCTATGCCAAACAAGATGCCCATTTTACGCAACACCTTCCAACCTCCCTTCCAGCAATGCCATCAGACTCCTCAAGCCTTATTAGTGGATGAGTTCGAGCAAATAAAATTCTACTCATCTATCTCTAATAACCCACATAACTGGGATGGAAGAAGGCAGTGGGTCATTGTGAATAATCATATGAAATTAAATGTTAGGTTTTCCGAGGGCATTAGAACCAGTGCTCTTTTTGACTTGCACTTGGCTCCTTGGCTTAATATTTCTAACTGTGTTCTGCATTAGTTTTATAAACCTCTATAACATCACCACTCAGCCTCCTATGTTCTAGTGAGAATAACACAACCTACCTACTTTCTCTTTCTAGCTACAACTCTACACCTCTTTTGGGTAAAAAATAAATGGTATAATATTTTAAGGTGATGCTGGTAAAGGATACCTAGACTTGATGTTTAAGAACAAACATTTGGGGTTTTTGACTTCATTAGTAATGGAGCTGGAGTACAAAACAGAAGTTATACTGAGCTTTAATAGAAGCAGTTTGGTGTCAGAAGAGTAATTTGTTCTATTCTAGGCATCGATCCTAAAGATACAAGGTTCTGGACAGGGGCCAAAAGGGAATGATTAAAATAGCATTCCAGCTATGTAGAGAGATTGGGGGATCTGATGGAGTTTTCCCTAAAGCAGAGCTGATTGATAGTAGAATGATATTGTTCCAAATTTTGATTGGTTTTAATTGTGTAAACAAAGAGAACTGTGTTCAGGGACAGATGAGCTGATTGACAGCAGACATAGATTTAAGGTAATTGGAAAAAGGAGCTGAGGAGAGATGAGGAAATAAAACTATGGGTAGGACTAACGGTATAAAGGACAAACAAAAGGCATTCAACATAAATAGTTAGAATTTTTCTAATTTATTCTGAAGTTTCAAAATGGCAACCTATCATTGCTGTAAGTTTCTACTGCAATACTGTGAAAGTATTCAGATAAAAGTTGTTGTTGTTCGTCCATCGTTGACGTCGATGAGGACCTCGACACCATAATGATGGTGTCGAGACTAGCGCGTGATTTGGATTTAAGTGAGGGAGAGTTGTGCAGCGTCAGCCTCACTCTTTCTTCCCAATTCCCATGTGGATCCAGTGGCAAGACGGAGTCTAGACGGCTGGAGATGGGACTAGGTGCAGTGGATGACCAGGACGTCTTCTGTGTCTTGTCCTGCTCTACACATTCCACGACGCTTGCAGAGACCGCCTTCTTGACCGTTGGACCTTCCATTGGTCTCGTCCGCTCAATCCGCCGGAGTCTGTCTTCACATGCTGGGATAGACAACTCCCTATCTCACCGAGGGTTTGAGACCCGTCGGCTACGCTCACCTGGTTTAGCCGGCTTGTCGAAGCCGTTGCCCGGGGTGTGGCTGCTGTTGCATGCAAACAGCTACGGGGAGCCACAGGTGAGAGCTGAGTGCCAGGTGGGAACCAAAGGTGGACTAACCGCCCTGAAAAGGACGCTCCCTGACATCCCATACACCCCAGAAAGAAGTAGAGTATAGAGCTTCTCTGTTTCATGACTAAAGACTCTAGAAATATAATGGAAGGTTAGTTACCCAGTATCTGTGGGTAATTTTCATTTCCCCTGCATCCTACTTTCTACAGTAATCATATTCAAATGATAACATCAGCACATGAATTTTTTAATATATAGGATAGAGTTCACAAATAAGGTTTGGACAAATGAATCGGGAGGGAGTTTTCATCCATTCATTTTTTTTTTAATCATCCGGCTCCTTGCAGGAATATTGATTTAAAAAAACACAAAGGTCCTTTTCACCTGGGATAGCTGAAGATGAATAGTGCCAGTTTTTGTTCAGCCTATTGGTTTTAAAACAGAACGTAGCAGTGTCATGCTGATGAATATACTGCTATGTTTGGAATTGTGCAGTGCATAATTTCATGGGACTGGATAATACTGTGGCTGAAATTCATTGGAAGTGTAGACCAGTGTCAAATTCTGACTGATGGTCTAATTTACCGCCAAAGGTTCCAGCAAACTAATAAGGATTTGATTTTCAGTTCTGATTGTCTCTGGTTCCCTTTATTTACATTCATTTGACAAGAGTGTACATCAGGGACAACTCAAAGTTTGGTGACATACATCCACCTAGTTGGCAAAGAAAGATATGCACAACAGAATAGGTTTTGAAAATTGGGTGAGCAGATCTGATTGAATCATAAAACAAGAGATTCCAGGTCTAGGGATGCTAGAAATCCAGAGCAAGACACACAAAATGCTGGAGGAACTCAGCAAGTCAGGCAGCATCTATGGAGAGGAATAATCAGACAATGCTTCAGGCTAAGACCGTTCATCAGGACTGGAAAGGAAGGGGAATTGGCCCGAATAAGAAGGTGGACGGGGGGGGGGTGAAGGTTCCATCTGGCAGGCGATAGGTAGAACCAGGAGAAATTCTGCGTTTTCTTTTTATTTGTATAAAGAGAGCCATTTTAGTTTCCCCAAGCTCTTCAAGTTCAATATAGAAATAAAACCTACAGCACAATACAGGCCCTTCGGCCCGCAATGCTGTGCTGAATATGTCCTTACTTTTGAAATCACCTAGGGTTACCCCAGCCCTCTATTTTTCTAACCTCCATGTACCTATCCAGGAGTCTCTTAAAAGACCCTATTGTAGCCACCTTCACCAGCCTCGCCAGCAGCCCATTCCATGCACTCACCACTCTCTGCATAAAAAAACTTACCCCTGACATCATCTCTGTATCTACTTCCAAGCACCTTAAAACTGTGCCCTCTCACATTTGGAAGTATGTTCACATTTAAAATGGTTTCCAGTACCTAGCCTTTAATATACTGCAGAAAAGGTACCAAATTGTTTGAGCTCCTTCAATACGGAATCTGCAAGTGGGACTCGTTGAGTCAAGCAGCATCTGTGGAGGAAAATGGATTGTTATTGTTTTTGGTTAAGACCATCAATCAGACCTGAAAGTGGAGACTGTAGAGTATAAATAGGAGATGAGAGGAGAGTGGTGAGATAGGGTTTGTAAGCGATCGGTAGATCAAGGAGGTGTGAAGGATGATGGACAACTGGTGCCAGGTGAGGGGGAGTGGTGAGGAAGGAGAAAGAGGAGGTGGATGATAGGATATAAACAGATGGAAAAAGAAAAGGCAGGTGGATCCAATGCAGAGAGGGGAGGGAGATTAGATGGAACAAAAAGATTACCAGTGCTGGAATCTGATATGGAGGGTAATAAAGGGAATACTTAGGTGAGAGGTGAAGGACAGACAGAATCTGATGAATAAAACAATAATTAAACAAACTGTTTTCTGGCAATGCTAATATAAAGTTAAAATAAATATACAACTTACTTTAAAATGTTTTTGAATTATGTAGAAGGTAAACTTCTGTGCAAGTAGTCTTTCCTGATTATCAAAGAACAAAATGTGTACCATACCCCAGAGGTTAACTTTAACAACACATCCAAAATGCTGGAAGAACGCAGCAGTTCAGCCAGCATCTATGGAAAGGAATAAACAGTTGGTGTTACGGGGCCGAGACCCTTCGAAATGTTGACTGTTTATTCTTTTCCATAGATGCCACACAGCCTGCTGAATTCCTCCAGCATTTTGGATGTGTTGCTCTGGATTGTGGGCTTCTGAAGAATCTCCTGTGTTTATTTCAGCAAAGTGAACTACAGATAGGGAAACCAGAAATAAAATCGGAAGATGTCAGAAAAAAATTGAGCAAATCAGGAAGCAAACTGTAGAAAGACAAACAGTTAAAGGTGCAGTTTGCAGACCCTTTATCAGAACTGAGCAAGAGGGAAAAGAAGGTAGTCTTTGTGGAAAGGTAGTTGGAGAGGGGCAGTGGGTGAAACAAAGAGAATTTCTGTGACAAGGTGGGGAAAAATATTAGAAATGGATTTATTATTGTCACGTGTACCAAGTTACAGTCTTGCACACTGTTCACAGGATCAAGTTTTTGCACTGTGCATTGGGGTAGAACAAGCTAAAGCAATAACAAACCAGAATAAAATGTAGAAGCTGCAGAGAAAGTGCAGTGCAGGTATAAAATAAGATGCAAGATCATAACGAGGTAGACTTTGAGATCAAGGGTCCATTTCATCCCAGAGAACCATTGAATGGTGGTGTACACTTTCAAGCTTTCGTATCTTCTGCTTGATGAAAGAGGGGAAAAAAGAATGCCTGGGGTCAGTGGGGACTTCCATTAAGAAATTGCACTATTTTGCTTCTGTAATGTGTTGTTAATGTTCTAAAGTCTGTGTAATGTTGCCTAATTTGGTTTGTTGGAACGTGTGCAGAAAGATGAAAAAAGGAGGAGAGGAAAACTGCCCGTGTCTGATACCAACAGTAAAAAAATTGAGCAAGTTATCAAAAGTTAGAGACATTGAAATTGAACCTTGCAACTGCAAGCTGCTCGAGTGAATGATAAGGAATGGTTTCTTGAGATTGCATTGGGCCTCATGGTAACAGTTTAGGGGCCAGAGACTGAGAGGTCTGATTGGGACTGGGGTGGGGAGCAGACTACCAGACCAGGTAACAGGTGGACAAAGTCACTGCTGTGGACTGAGCACTGGTGATCTGCAAAGTGATCACTCAGTCTGGGTTTGGTTTCTCCTATTTGAGGAAAGTGTATCTTCTAAGCTTCAAATTTATAAATTCTACTTCACATATCTCTTCTCCTCTACTTGTTAAGAATTTCTCCGTCACCAGTTTTCTTCTCTGCTTCCTCAGCTCTAGGTTGCTAGTAAAGGCAGGGGAAAAATTCTGGCAATGTCCCTAAACTCAAGAACAGCGAAAAAGTGAGGTTCCAGTGTTGAGGGGTATTACCAAAACTTTTCCTAAATCTTTATTGTTCACGGAAGTGACTTGGCGTGTCTATCATTAGGCAAAATGAACACCAGTCTTCTCTCTTTCAACCTCTAGAGATGTACAATTCTGATGGATTGTTATTTTCTGTAATAAAATGGAATTCTCTTCATTTCCCCTTGGATTGTGTTTGACCTAGTTATACTGCCTCAGTGGGGCTCCAGTTGTGATTGACTTTCTCAGCACTGATGTGGTTGCCTGCAAGCTTTAATGAATGAAAAATGACGGGGTAAATCAATTCGTCTCATCAGGCCACAAATACAGTACACGTACTGTATATCAGTCATGCCAGCTGCACCTTCTTTCCTGAATATTGCACAAGATCCCCAGTTAGATTCTGAAAATAATACAGAAAGTTGCTCTTTGACTTTATTGTGTTCAGGTAAACCTCCAAGGGAGCCCATAACTCTTCATAATAATTAGCTACACAACCTCAATAAAAGATCCTGATGAATTAATCACCAAATCAGGTTCAAATCTGGTTCTTCCAGCCCTTTGTGATTTTGCTGCTGATTAAATTCAGTAAGTCGTGTAATGAGCCTTCATTTCTTGTTCATTTTCAGTTCTAGTTAATCAGTGGCAATTCATAAATTACATCCCGATCAGCCAGATAACTTGGAATAATGGTCTGTTGCTGATCCTCAATTTACTTCACCCTTTTGTTGGCAGCATTATTTTTAATCCATCTGGGTCCTGAACTTTGGTATTCCTGGATTAATATATAAATGTGTGTGTGTGTGTCTCTGTCTGTCTCTCTCTCTCTCTCTCTCTGTCACTCTGTCTGTCTGTCTGTCTCTCTCTTCTTAAAATTCACATCATTAAATAAGTCTTCTGTTGCCAATTCCAGTCTCCTTATGTGGCCTAGTATCATCTCATTACATTCTTGTGAGGTGTCCTATAACATATCACTATATTAAAAATGTTCAAGTTCTTATTGATAAATATAAACCCAGTGAAACAGCAACAACAGATAATGTCTATTAGACTAGTTCACTCTCAAATTTGCCTTGAGTATTTAGTCTATTACATCATGAAGAACCTGCTGTCATCAGCCACTATAAATATTAATTTAACTGTTGTGAATCCCCATTGTTAATTTGTTTTTCATCATCATCATCATCATCATCATCATCATCCTCGTCATCAGGTGCCATGCCCAGTTTGAGCTTTGACTGCCATGGCCCACACGTTCCTGTTTCGGGTCAAGTGGATCAATTCATTGGTATTCAGTTCCAGTTCTCTGGCTGCTGTCTCCATCATCATTTGTCTTTGCCTTCCAATTTGTTCTTCAGAGAATACATAAAGCCTTTCTGGGAACATATTTGGATATTGTGAGCAGTTTTGGGCCCCATTTCTAATAAAAGATATTCTGGCTTCAAGAGGGTGGAGAAGAAATTTGTGAGAACTTTCCTGGGAATGAAAAGGTTCTCATCTGAGGAGCATTTGATAGCTCTGGGCCTGTACCTGGCTGAGTTTAGAAGTACGAGGGGGAATTTCACTGAATCCTACCAAATATTGAAAGGGCTAGATAGAGTCGATGTGGAGAGGATATTTCCTATAGAGGCGGAGTCCAGGACCAAATGGCACAGCCTCAGAATAAAAGGACGTCCTTTGAGACCAGAGATGAGGAGGAGTTTCTTTAGCCAGAGGGTGGTGAATCTGTGCAATTTATTGCCACAGATGGCTGTGGAGGCCAAATCATTGGGTGTATTTAGAGCCAAAGTTGATAGGTTCTTCATTAGTAAAGCAGTCAAAGATTATGGGTAGAAGGCAGGAGAATGGGGTGTGAGGAATAATAAATCAGCCCTGATTGAATAGCAGAGTGGACTTGATGGAGATTGATAGCCTTCTTGATTAGTAAGTGCATCAAAAGTTATGGGGAGATGGCAGGTAAATATAGTTGAGAGGGAAAGTATATCAGCCATGACCAAGTGGTGGCGCAGACTCAATGGGCTGAGTGGCCTGATTCTCCTCCTATGTCTTAAGGTCTTAAGGGGTGGCAGGATCTTGTCCAAAGTTACACTGCAAGAATAATCCCAGACATGAAACAGTTCAGAAAAATACTGTCAGCCAGAAGAATCACAGAACTACCAGCAATTTCTGTTCTTAAGTGCTGCCAAGTTCAGGAATCCTGTGGGGTCAATGAACTTGCTGGCCAACTCTTTGCTGACATTTCCCCAAATGCACTCTAATGCTGATTCTGCGATCATGAATCTGCCCATTGAACAGGTGAGCCTATTCCTTTCTATGCAATGGAGTTCCTTTACATAACCAAGGATAGTGTTACATACAAAATGCTGGAAGAACTCAGCAGGCCAGGCAGCATTTATGGAAAAGAGTACAGTTGAATTTTTGGGGAAAGACCCTTCAGCAGGACATATGGCTAAAGGATTGTATTAGGTGATTTACATTTTCTAATTAATTGAGGTTGGTTGAATGCAACACACATAAAAGTTGCTGGTGAACACAGCAGGCCAGGCAGCATCTCTAGGAAGAGGTACAGTCGACGTTTCAGGCTGAGACCCTTCTCAGGACTAACTGAAGGAAGAATTAGTAAGAGATTTGAAAGTTGGAGGGGGAGGGGGAGATCCAAAAGGATAGGAGAAGACAGGAGTGGGAGGGATGGAGCCAAGAGCTGGACAGGTGATAGGCAAAAGGGATAGGAGAGGATCATGAGATAGGAGGTCCGGGAAGAAAGACAAGGAGGGGGGAGGACCCAAAGGATGGGCAAGGGGTATATTCAGAGGGACAGAGGGAGAAAAAGGAGAGTGAGAGAAAGAATTTGTGTATAAAAATAAGTGACAGATGGGGTAACGAGGGGGAGGTGGGGCATTAGCAGAAGTTAGAGAAGTCGATGTTCATGCCATCAGGTTGGAAGCTACCCAGACGGAATATAAGGTGTTGTTCCTCCAACCTGAGTGTGGCTTCATCTTTACAGTAGAGGAGGCCGTGGATAGAGATGTCAGAATGGGAATGGGATGTGGAATTAAAATGTGTGGCCACTGGGAGATCCTGCTTTCTCTGGCGGACAGAGCGTAGTTGTTCAGCAAAGCGGTCTCCCAGTCTGCGTCGGGTCACGCCAATATATAAAAGGCCACATTGGGAGCACCGGATGCAGTATATCACCCCAGTCGACTCACAGGTGAAGTGTTGCCTCACCTGGAAGGACTGTTTGGGGCCCTGAATGGTGGTAAGGGAGGAAGTGTAAGGGCTTGTTCCACTTACACGGATAAGTGCCAGGAGGGAGATCAATGGGGAGCCATCCCTCCCCCTCCTGTCTTCTCCTATCATTTTGGATCTCCCCCTCCCCCTCCAACTTTCAAATCCCTTACTCACTCTTCCTTCAGTTAGTCCTGATGAAGGGTCTCGGCCTGAAACGTCGACTGTACCTCTGCCTAGAGATGCTGCCTGGCACTGCTGCATTCACCAGCAACTTTTATGTGTGTTGCTTGAATTTCCAGCATCTGCAGAATTCCTGTTGTTTGGTTGAATGCCTCATTTTCTATGAGCCAAAAGCCAGGAATGTCATGAAATATTTCCTACTTATGGAGATCAGCATAATATTGTGGGATGAATGGCCAGTCTGGGACTGTACTGTCCTATGTTCTGTGTTTATTTTTATCTGGACCCATGAGGTTCCAAGGAACAGTAGGATGATTACCAAATCACAAGACAAACTAGTTCAAAATCATCGAATTTTAAAATGTATTATACACTTGTGTGGTTAAAAATAGAAATGTTTAAAAACAATCAAAGCATTTAATTAGTCTGAATTGATTTGAAGAAATAAATTATCTGCTGTTTACACAGGAGCACCCCCCCCCCCCCACCCGTGTTAAATTGAATGGAGTTCCTGGCTAAAATGGTACAGATTCAGCCAAACAACAGTGTTAGAAATCATTTACCAGTGTTTACATGCAAAGTGTGGCCCTTTGATCTAAATGTCTTGCAAGTAGCCAACTTGGGTGCTTGTGTAAATTTTGTGGAGGTAATTGTGTCTGCATTTGGCTTTGAATTAATGTATGAGCGTGCTGCAAATAAACAAAGGCTGACACCTTAAAGACAGAGTTTGGGATTTTATCACATTCACAGAGAAGTTGTGAATTGTGGTTATTATTGTTGTGATTTAAATGCCACTATTGGCAGACTTGTGAAAAGAAACAATTTGATCCATTAGCCATTTGGTTGTGTGGCAGGGTCGAGATACGTCTCTACCAAAGGAGGTGTAAGGTGCTGCTTCGCTCCGTTAGACTGCAGGTCACCCTTGGGCAAGGTGTGGCACCTGCTTAGCACCCCCCTCCCACCCAATCAGGGTCATGTGAAACCATGGGAGATAGTTGTAAGAGCAGCTGGTGCATAATACAAGTCCTGGATATGTGACCACTGATGCCAGGCAGACAATCTCTGAAGAATATTGAGAATGGCTGGGGTCACCCATTTTGTAAAGACACTGCCCAGAAGAAGGCAATGGCAAACCACTTCTGTAAAATTTGCCAAGAACAATCATGGTCATGGATAGAGAAGGAAGACCATGTTTTCCCACATCAGTTGACACAGCATATAATGATGATAATGAGCCATTTGGTCCATGACCAAAGCATTGAATGATACAGATCATATTATGCTCTAAGTGGCACTAGTACGGGTAAGGACAATGGTTGGCATGAAGATGATGGACGGAAAGGCCTGTTTTTCTGCTGGTTCATTCCATAACTCTATTGTCCCTGTACTGGATCTTTGAAAAGTATATAAATGTGACCATTCTGTGCCTCTTTCCTTATAAATGTGGTATTTGTATAATAGAACATTTAGCATTCTCTGTGTAAATCAGTGACCCAGATATTAGACTGCATTTTATGCAGCATAACATTTTCTTTCTCACCCTGCGCAACAGTGCTGGACACATTTTATTGAAAATGAACAAAGCTGCTGTATAACAAAACAGGGACTGCTGGAAATATTCAGCGGGTGAGGCAGAACCTGTAAAGAGATTTCAGAGTTAACTCTTTGGTTCATTGATCCTTCATCAGAACTAGGAAAATTCAGAAACAGTATATGTTTTAAGTTGCAGTGAAAGAAAAGGGTTACAAAGGGTTAATGTGAATGTCTGTGACAGGGTACGTTCGGAGTGTGTATCTGGCAGTGATGACAGAGAAGAGAGGTTGGTGAAGGCTTGTTAAAATAGCTGAACTGTTAAATGGGGATGTAGCTTCAATAATCCACTCCCCTATTGTTCAGAAAACCTGATAACTCAGCATCTGGCTCACTGTGTGCTAATTCCCAGGTTCCCTCTCATACTCCAGATCCCAGTACTCTTACTTTCTCTAACACACTGGAGCCCTCATTCCCACATTTCCACATTTCCACAAATTGCCAGAGTCATTGCTTCGGTCTGACTTTCTAATTCACTGGGATACCAGTTCCTGAACATCCTTTTAACCCCAGGGGGCCGAGGTTCCTATGTTCCCTTCTTACTCACTGAAGCCCTGGTTCCTATGTTTCCTTGAATCTCACCTGGTTCTGGCTCTCACGCTCTCTTTAAGCTTAACGTCGGTTTCCTTCTTCACTAATTTCACTGGAGAATCTGTTATACTACTATACTGCATGACATGAAAAAAATTAGAAGTTATGATAGAGTATTAATTGGAATAAAGTCCAACAGTGCAGAAAATTTTAAACATGTGGAAGTCTGTAGATGCTGGAAATCCAGAGCAACACACACAAAATGCTAGAGGAACTCGGCAGGTAAGGCAGTATCTATGGAAATGAAGATAGTCAGTGTTTCAGGCCCGAGATCCTTCTTCAGGACTGAGAAGGAAAGGGAAAGATGCCAGAATAAAAAGGTAAGGGAAGGGGAAGGAGGCTGGCTGGAAGGTGGAAGTTGAACCCAGGTGGGTAAGTCTTCTTTCACTGTTCCCCCTCTGTGTCCTTTCCCACCCACCTGGCTTCACATATCACCTTCCAGCTAACCTATTTCTGCTCCCCCCATCTTTTAATTCTGGTATGTTTCTCCTTCCTTCTCAGTCCTGAAGAAGGGTTTCGGCCTGAAACATCGACTGTCCATTCATTTCTATAGATGCTGCCTGACCTGCTGAGTTCCTCCAGCATTTTGTGTGCAGTGCCAGAAATCTACCAAAATCCAGAGCATGCAAGATTATTCACGTTTTACTGCAGAAGGGAATGCATAAGGACAGAAAAGAGATGGAAAATAAGTAACTGTTGTGTCACATCTCACTATCCAGAATTGATGTGTGTATCTGCACTTCACTTTCTTGGCCCTGCTGTGGCCAATTTTAATGTTTCTTGAGTGCACTCTAAGTGCTTTGATAGATGAGATCTCTCTCTTTCCCATTGATGTTGTGGAAAGATTTTGAAGTACCTTTGAAGTGTTTATGATCCTTTTCTTCCCTTTGTGCAGAAAATAGATATGACAAATCTTGTTTTCCAGATTCAACTTCATACCAAGCATCTTTTTGAAGTAACCAACAGTATCTTTGATAGTCTCTTCGTCTCAGTGAAGTGACTAAACCCAATGATAAAGTTGCACACTGAAACTGGTTTTGTTTTAGTGTGCATCTTAGTGCTCTTTGGCCTAATGTGATGCCTCTTCTCTTTGACAAATGTTCATAGCCATTATCTGGAAAACTGGAGTTCTCAACCCTGTATGATTTTTTTTTTAATTTAGCGATAGTATGGAACAGGCCCTCACAGCCCAAGGAGTCGCACCACCCGACAACCCACTTATTTAACCTTAATCTAATTGCAGTGCAATCTGCAATGACCAATTAACCTACTAACTGGTTTATCTTTGGAAAGTGAGAGGAAACTGGAGCACCCAGAGGAAATCAGTGCATTCCTCAGAGAGGGCATCAGTATTGATCTATGAACTCTGGCACCCCAAGCTATATTAGTGTCGTGCTAATCATTTTGGTGCCATGATGCCTACAGCCCCCCAGTTATATTGGGGGGAAGGTGGAGCTGAATAGCACTGAAGATGTAATAAAGAACAGATAGTCAGGAAAAGATGAAAGGGAGGATCATCTACTCCTGGCTCCTCATACATTTCAGAAAAGAGACTTGCTGCACTTTGCTGAATAATCAATGGGGACGCCATGAAATCTTTAGTGGATGTTTCAAAGGCTCCAGAGGATTAGCTGCAAGAGGGTTGAATCTGAAGATGCAGTTTCCGGGCATGTTGTTTAAGGCAGAGGAAGTCTCCACAACTCACGATCTCCTTAGTGGAGCAATTTCAAACTTCCATTGATGTGTAAATATGTTTAAACTCTAAAGGTTGATTGATGCTAAAAGGTAAATAACTTACCATTATAAATATGAGGTAATATTAAAAGTCCCAGAAAAATTGGTCAGCTTGTGATAGAGGTTGATGCATATCCTAAGTTCTCAGATTGTTCTGCTTTAAACAGCAGTTCCTTTGTTAATTGGTTTGTTATTGTGAAATGTACTAAGATACAGTGAAAAGCTTGTTTTGCATACTGTTACACAGATCAAATCATTACATAGTGAGTTAGACTAGAATAAGTTAAAGTGTAAAAGGTATTGAAAAAGTGCAAGATCATAACAGGGTCAAATGTGAGGCCAAGAATCTATTTTATAATTCAAGAGGCCCTTTCAAGAGCCTGACAACAGTGGGTTAGAAGCTGTCCTCACAGGCTTTTGTAGGTGGGGTCTTTGGTTAAACTGGCCACTTCATTGAAGCAGTGAGAAGAATCAACAGAATCCATAGAGAGGAGGCAGGTTCCTGTGATGTGCTGAGCGACGTCCACAACTCCACACAGCTTCTTGTGATCATTTGCAGGGTGGTTGCCATACCAAGCTGTTATGCGTGTAGGCAGCATGCTTTCCAGGGTACATTGATAAACGTTGGTAAGAGTTTTGTTGACATTGAGGGAATGGTACCATTTCATTGAGCTCTCTATCTCCTACCTGTACTCAGATTCATCGTAATTTGAGAAGCAGCATGCTGACTACAGTGGTATCCTCAAAGTTGTAGGTGGAATTAGAACAGAATCTGGCCATGCAAGTCACGAGTGTACAGAGTAGAGTAAGTGCCTGAAGACACAACCTTGGCGAAGAACATTGAATTTTTAAAAAAGGTATTTGGTCCATCTATCGCCTCCTTTCCACATGTCAGTGCACTTATAATGACACAAGTGGAACCCATTCAACCCATTAGGTCCCTACCAGCTCCCACTGGAGAAATACCATTTGCCCATTCCCTCTCTTTTATCTCACCGCAAATTATTCTGTCTTGAACATACCCATCAACTCCTTCATCTGTACCAAAGTATAACCTATGGTTACTAACTAACCTAATAGAGTTTTGGTATGCAACAGGAAACCCATGTGGTCATGGAGAGAATAGATGTTCTACATTCAGATTGCATCTGAGATCAGAATCAAACCCAGATCTCTGGAGCTATGAGGAAGCAGTACCAATTGCTGCATCAGTGGCTTCCTTCAGTTAGTCCTGACGAAGGGTCTCGGCCTGAAACGTCGACTGCACCTCTTCCTACAGATGCTGCCTGGCCTGCTGCGTTCACCAGCAACTTTGATGTGTGTTGCTGCATCAGTGTGCTGCTCTCATTAGTAATTAGATTCCCTGTTACTGATTCTGCCTTGTGCTTCAGCCTGAAGGATACTTTACAGCATGATTCTTCAAATCGTGTAAGTAGTTGAACATAGCGGCAGAATATTGGCCTAGACTTGCAATAGAATTATTCATCACTGGTGGCTTTTAGTATCCCTCTCCCAGCCAAGAAATGTGCTGGATCTTGCAGGGAAATGCAGGCAAATGATTTTTTGATTGCCTTCTGAAGTTGGCCTCCTCACTGAGACTTGTTGTGGTTTCAGAACTTACTGCCATGGAAAACTACGATGTAATATTTCTATGCTGACTGGTTGTGCTTTCTGATCACTCCATTGCTGTCTACGGTGGGCTGATGTGTCAGGAAAGGGTACAAAACAGCCAGGAGTAGATGGCATCCATACTGATCCCCAATGTTGTCAGCCCTGTAATGCTGAAAGGTTTCTCTGTATACTTATTCTAGTCAAAGTTCTTTGATGCTATGTTCTGTCATTTTGTTCTGTCCCTGCTGTGCTCACCTGACTTTGGTGGAGGTTAGGGGAAAAGTAACGTCTGACAGAATTTCGGTAGGAATTATAATTGTGAAGTTGGAGCATCTCAAACACACCACGCATACACACCCTCCCCCAAATGTTTGCAGTGCTGATTTTGCTAAGAGCCTAATCTTCTTAATCTGTGCTATGGGTCCTTAATAGCATTATTTGTATATTGTATTTTTATTTTCATCTCCCTCGGGCTTTCTTTCACGATCCCGAGTAAATGTTTGTGCTTTTTGTTTCCTGTCATTATTGTGAAGGCTTGAATCACAGCTACACGTTTCTCCCCACAGAAGCAGTTCTGCTTTGGTTTTTATTCCAGATCCCGGCTCTAAGGTTTATTATAATTCATGTTCCATCATTCAGCTGGTAGCCTTTGGGCCTCCAAGTCCTTTGGTAAACGGGTCAAGTTCCTTGCCAAGTTCTTGAAACCATAACCCAGGCTCTTGCCCAGGGCACCTCTGACCATGTACAGCATTTCCAGGAGTGATGTCTTCTAGATGAGATCCTCTTTTACCTCTGTGGAAAAGTAACTTATCCTATCACACTGGAGCAAATGGTTGGTTATCTGCCAGATGGTGGATTTGACAGGGGGTTGGTGGGTGGGGGCTGTTAATTGAATATGATATTTTATCAGGAGTAATCAAGGGTGCCCCATTGTTGTTGCCAGGAGTTTAGCTCGGCAGCTCCCTTGACACTTCCACATTATGATGCAGGTGCCCCTTCAGTGCTGTCCCAACACCTACCACAAAATTGGCCTTGCTGCACCTGCAGTGCTTTCTCAGTGTTAGCCCAGATGATTAGCTCAGTACCTGTAACGTTGAATTAGGTTTGTGGCTCTGGCAAGTGATACAGGAAGCACTCTCTGCGAATAGGTATATTAAACATTTATTTACAAACAGTAAAAATTCGACCAAACATTCATGTCCTCCAAATTACAGACACTACAAAGCTGAATATTCAACGCAGGCAATTAATTAAAAGCGCACGTAGAAAATACCTTGCCTTAATATGTGCTACTTTATATATCCAGGATATTTGAAACTGGACACCAGGCAGTTATCCAATGGGAAAAGCAGCTGCAGCTTCTAAACTGACCAATGACAAATGAAGCGACTTTCGACAATCAGAATAAGGCACACCCCCACAGGACAGTACCATCCTGGGGTCAGCCCAAACGCTCCCTTGTGACCCAATGTGGATCTCAGAACTTCCTGTGTTCTGGCTTGGTGTTTGTTCTGACATTTCACTAGAACGCTGCCTCAGGAAAGTAGCATCAATCTTCAAAGACCCTCACCCTCCAGGCTATGGCCTCTTCTCACTATATTCATCGGGCAGGAGCTGCAGGAGCCTTAAGCCTGATTTATACTTCTGCGTTAACTGGACGCTGTAACCTACGCAAGTGACTAATGCGCGTTGTGAGCATTTATACTTGTGTGTTGGTGTGTCTGTGTCACTCTGCAATTCGCGCACGTCACTCATGCGCACACACCTGCCCGCACAAGGCTTCATGGTCATGGTAGTCTTTCTCGGGGTAAACAAGACGCGAGCGTCTTTTTTCGTAAAAGCGAAATGTATCCTCCATAATTTTGGAGGTCTGTAAAGCTCTGTGGAAAGCATTGCAGCCAGAGTTCCTTCCCTGCCCTTCAGTCACCCAATGGGAAGCTATTGCAGCCTAGGATGACTTGCGATGCTACCAAGCGGACCAATCACAGCTGTTGCATTCTGCATTGCTGCGATGCGCGGTTGCATTTTGGGAGAGGTGCACGTTGCAGCAACGCAGGCTCTCGTGTAGAGGGTCTGCGTCGGCTTTGCGTAGGGTTTGCAGCAACGCAATACTTACGGCAACGCGTTGACGCACAAGTATAAATCAGGCTTAAATCAGGCTTTAGGTTACACCACCAGGTTATCATCTTACAACCATCAGTCTCCTAAATCGAAGTGGATAAATAACTTCGATCACTACTGCTCTGAGCTGCTTCCATGAACTATAGATTCACTTTCAAGAACTCTTTACAACTCATGGTCTTGGTATTTATTTTCTATTTGCACAGTCGCTCTTCTTTTGCTCATTGCTTGTTTGTTCGTCCTTGTCTGTTCATGTATAGTTTTTCGTAAATTCCATTGTATTTCTTTTTACTGCCCTGTAAATACCTGTAAGAAAATTAATCTCAAGGTAGTATCTAACAACATAAAAGAGGCCATTCAGCCCATCAAGTCTACTCTGCCATTCCATCATGGCTGATTTATTATCCCTATTAACTCAATTCTCCTACCTTCTCCCTGCAACATTAATGCTCTCACTAATCAAGAGCATGTCAACCTCTGCTTTAAATATATACAATGACTTGACCTCTGCAGCCATCTGTGGCAACGAATTCCACTGGTTTGCCACCCCATGCTCTGGCTAAAAAAATTCTTCATCATCTCTGTTCTGAATGGCCTTCCCTCCATTCTTGCATAGACACGACGACACTTTGCAAGCAGCAAACAACACTACTAAAATTTAAAATGATATAGTTTCTCAGGACCACCATCACTGCAATCCACAGCCTGTAATTTCCTGCTGGGAGGTCTGCTTTTGAACTGTCTGTTGATGTGGCATTTTCATGCAATCCTGAGTTATTCGGTGAACTGGACTCTCGAGAATGCAGCTATGACCACGGCAGCCATTGCTGGGGCAGACTTGGGGCTAGCTTAAGTCATCAGGCCGGACTGATGCAATGGGGCCTGCAACCAAGAGTGGATAACGAACCGAAGTTTGGCTGATTTAAGCGCAAAGCCAAATTAAAACGATTGGGAAGTCGAGGCCGAGGCTGGAGGACTAACCGGTGTTCAGCTCACTACTCCAGGGGGCTTTACTCGGCTCAGCGCTGAACTGAGACTGCAGCTGCGGCCTGCAGCCATCCGCACTTGGCATAGCGCTGAAGTTGGCTCCACAGCTCTGGCCTGCAGCCACTGGGCTCCTGCAACAGCTGTAGTGCTGAAATGACGAAGTGGTTGTTGTCTTAACTTCGGTACTGTACTCTGTGGTTCGTATTCTGAGGATTGTTCGTTTCCATATTTTATTGCTTGCATGATTTGTTCTTCCTTTTTCACACATTGGATGTATGACATATCTTTCTGGTGTGGGTTTTTTCATGAATTCTATTGTTTCTTTGTTTTGTGGCTGCCTGCAAGAAGATGAATCTCATGGGATATATATTTTGATAATAAATGTACCTTGAACTTTGAGGCTGGTCCTAGATGCCTCCACTATAGGAAACATCCACTCCACATTCACTGTATCTAAGCTTTTCAATATTCAGTACGGTTCAGTGAGGTTCAGGAAACATTATTCTATTATAGTCATTTTCTGTTATGGATTTATTGAGTATGCCCACAAGAAAATGAATCTCAGGGTGGTAAATGGTGACATATATGTGCTTTGATAATATATTTACTTTGAACTTTTAAACTTCGAAGACATAGGAAGAGAGTTAGGCCATTCAGCCCATCAAGTCTGCTCTGCCATTCCAGCACAGTTGGTTTATTATCCATGTCAGCCCCAGTCTCCTGCCTTCTACCCATAACCTTTGATTCCCTGGCTAATCAAGAACCCATCAACATACACATTCTGTGATAATAAATTTACTTTTAACTTTAAACTTTCTCAAATGTCAGGTACTAGAACATTTGAACTTGCCAAGAACTTGATGGGCTTTCAGTGTACAGAACAGGGGAGATCTCCATGGTGTCATGGACACTATTTATTATGATGATTATGATATGATTATGAGGACACACAGTCCCCTTTTATTGTCATTTAGTAATGCATGCATTAAGAAATGATATAATGTTTTTCCAGAATGATATCATGAAAAACACATGACAAACTGACTTAAAAACTAAGAAAAAACACATAATTATAACATATAGTTACAACAGCGCAAAGCAATAGCGTAATTTGATAAGAACAGACCATGGCGCAGTAAAAGTCTCAAAGTCTCTCGAAAGTCCCATCATCTCACGCAGACGGTAAACCTCCAGTGCCACCGACTTGCCGGTGCAGCATCCCAGAAGCATCCGACCGCAGTCCGACTCCGAGTCCGTCCGAAAAACTCCAAGCCTCTGACCACCTATTTGACACCGAGCACCAAGCACCGAGCACCACCTATGCCGAGTGCTTCGACCCCAGCCCCAGCAACAGGCGATACGCAAAGCCGAGGATTTGGGACCTTTGTCTCCACAGATTCTCGATCGCACAGTAGCAGCGGCAGCGAAGCAGGCATTTCAGAAGTTACTCCAGGTGTTCCTCCGCACTTCTCACGGCTGTCTCCATCAAATCCGGATTGTCCACGGCCCCTAGTTACACATAAGATATCATTCGGAAGGGCTGCGCGCACTGCGTCACGTCGCCATCTTCTCTGCCCTCCTTTTATCCAACTAGAATCACTAACATAAACATGTTGTCTCAGATTATGAGATCCATCCATCATTGCTTTTTATGGGTGCTACTGGACTGTGAGGTTTCTTGAATTACAACTTGCAAAAGTTCTTCAATGACTTTGGAAGTCCTGAGATTGCTCTGTAATTTTTTTTTTGTATTTTTTCTTCTTTGCAAAAGCCTCATCAATCCATTTTCACCCTTCTCAAGGTGTTCTGAACAATGTTCTAAATGCATCTCTATTTATGCTCTGCAAGGTTTTAAAAAAAGCTGTTTTTGGCACTTCATCAAATATCCTCGAGATGTGCTGAAAGGCACCATGCTGGATTTTATAATGTAAATTGGATAAGCTCTGGCGTGTGCTTCCTTGTCTAACACAGCATGTGTCTTTACCTAATGTGCCACTCAGATACATTAATTTGATTTAAAAAAATGAGTTTTCTTTTGTGTTATTTGCATTTTATTTTCGGGAGTGTGGAAGAAAAATGCAAAGAGAATAGCTTGCTGTGTGAAGATTACCCATGTAGAATCATAATGTCTGACAATCTCTGTGCTGTACGTCATACTGTGGGGTAGAAGCTGGTGCAAAAGTCTACTAGAATATTTGCTGCTGTCTTGATATTCAGCTAATGCTTCCTGAGGTGGGTGTAAAAGGCCTTGACTGGGTACATGCAGGGATGACAAAATCTCCAGCTAAATTCAAAGTTCAAAGTAAATTTATTACCAAAGTACATATATGTCACTATATAAAACCTTGAGATTCATTTTCTTGCAGGCATTCTCAATAAATCCATAATAGATTAATAACCATAACAGAATCAATGACAGATCGAACCAACTTGGGCGTTCAACCAGTGTGCAAAAGAGAACAAACTGTGCAAATACAAAAATAATTAAATAATAAATAAATAAATAAACAAACAAGCAAGCAGTAACTATCAGGAATGTGAGATGAAGAGCCCTTGAAAGTGAATCCATTGGTTGTGGGAACATTTCAATGATGGGGCGTGAAGTTGAGTGATGTTATCCCCTCTGGTTCAAGAGCCTGATGATTGAGAGGTGATACTTGTTCCTGGCTAAGACCCTTCTTGAGGACCTGATTAAGGGTCTTGGTCTGAAACGTCGACTCTTTACACTTTTCCATAGACGCTGCCTGACCTGCTGAGTTCTTCCAGCATTTTACGTGTGTTGCTTTGGATTTCCAGCACCTGAAGTCTTTCTCATGACTGTGATAACTGTTCCTCACCCTGGTGGTGTGAGCCCTGAGGCTCCTCTACCTTCTTCCTGATAGCAGCAGTGAGAAGACAGCACGTCTTAGGTGGTCCAGGTTGCTCCAAGGTTTCTAGAAACAGGGAACACAGGCTCAAAATAAGACTCAGTAATTCTGCATGGTGAATCTTTGGAAATCTCTCTTTACAAGGCTTGGTCATTGAGGATATTCAAGGCAGAGTTTGATAGGTTAGTATACACTCAGTGGCCACTTTATTAGGTTCACCTTTACACCTGCTTGTTAATGCTAACATCTAATTAACCAATCATGAGGCAACAACTCAATACATAAAAGTATGCAGACATGGTCAAGAGGATTATTTGTTGTTTAGACCAAATATCAGATGGGAAGAAATGTGGTCTAAGTCACTTTGACCATGGAATGACTGTTGGCGCCAGACGGCATGGTTTGAGTATCTCAGAAACTGCAGATATTCTGGGACTTTCACACACAGCAGTCTCTAGAGTTTAAAGTGAATGGTGCAAAAAAACAAAAGAAAAATTCCAATGAGCGGCAGTTCTGTGGGTGGAAACAACTTGTTAATAAGAGACATCAGAGGAGAATGACCAGACTGGTTCAAATTGACAGGAAAGTGACAGTAATTCAAATAACCATGCATTACAATAGTGGTGTGCAGGCGAGCATCCCTGATCACACAACACGTTGAACCTTGACTTGGATGGGCTACAGCAACAGAAGATCAGAAACCTACACTCAGCAGCCACTTTATTAGGTACAGGAGGTACCCAATAAAGTGGCCACTGAGTTGACGTTATCAAATTGAGGAATAAATAGTTAGTACAGGAAACTAGACATGAAGGATTTGCCATAACTTCACTAACAATGTGGTTGACATGAAAGGCTGAACAGCTAACCCCTGCTTCTCAAAAACACAAGAGATTCTGCATGTGTTGGAAATCTGGAGCGGCGCACACAGAATTCTGGAGGAACACAGCAAGTTAGGCAGGATCTATGGAGAAGAACAAACAGATAATGTTTCGGGCCGAGAGACAGCACCAGGATCTGGTGAACGGTGTTGGTCCAAAATGTCGATTGCTTATTCCACTGTATAGATGCTGCCTGACTTTCTGAGTTTCTTCAGCATCTTGTGTGTGTTATCTGGACATTGTCAAAACTTGTGCTTGCCGTATACAAAGAGGATTTGACATTTTTTTTTACATTGTAACAGTATCCGTACATTAAAGTTGTCTCATTGGCTCTAAAGAGATTTAATAATATCTAAGGTTCACAGTTTAAATGTCAAAATAAATCTATTATCAAAATAGATAGGGAGGAGCAGATGGCAGCGTGACGCAGCACGCGCAGCTCTCCGGTGAAGTGATATCGTATCTGTTAAATAGGGGCCGTGGACAATCCTGATTTGATGAAGACAGATGTGAGAAGCAGAGAAACATCTGGAGAAATTTCTGAAATGCCTGGTTTTGCTGCTGCTGCTACTGTGCAATCGAGAATCTCCGGAGGGAAGGCCCCAAAATCCCCGGCTTTGCCTGCTGCTGGCGACCGAGGCTGAGGTAAGCGTTCGGATAGAGATGGTGCTCGGTACTCGGTGTCGGAGGGCTGATCAGAGCTCAAAGTTTTCGGATGACTCAGCGTCGGACTGTGGTCGGGCCTGGCAGGGAGAGCTTTCTTCCTTCTCCCGTCTGCATGAGATGTGGGACTTTTGAGAGACTTTGAACTTTTTTACTGTGCCATGGACTGTTCTTCATCAAGTTATGGTATTTTTGCAGTGTTGTAACTATATGTTATAATTATGTGGTTTTGTTAGTTTTTCAGTCTTGGTCTGTCCTGTGTTTCTGTGATATCACACCGGAGGAATATTGTATAATTTCTTAATGCGTGCATTACAAAATGATAATAAAAGAGGACTGTGTGTCCTCATAATCTAATCTAATCTAATCTAAAATATGTATATGCCACCATACACTACCTGGAGATCGTTCATTTGTGGGCATTCACATTAGAACAAAAAAGGACAATAGAAACAATGAAAAGTTACACACAAAGAATGACAAACAATCAATAGGCAAAAGAAGAGATACTGTGCAAATACAAAAAAAATATTGAGAACATGAGTGTATAGTCCCTGAACCTGGTGGTGTGGAACCTAAGGCTTCTTTACCTCCTTCCTGATGGCAGCAGAGAGAAGAGAGCATGGACTGGATGGTGGTGTCCCTAATTGATGGATGCTGCTTTCTCGTGGCAGTGCTTCTTGTTGATGTTCTCAATGGTAGGGATGGGTTTGCTTTGATGGACTGGGCTGTATCCACCACATTTAGGTCATGTCGTACTTTTCAGAAACGGACATGAAATGCATAACATAAATAAAAATCTTTCTTTCTTTTCATTAATGCTTCTGATTCCTGCTGTTGCACCTGGATACAGTAAATCCTTTTATGACTTAATTTGTTATTTAGAAATTTGGATACAAGATGTTTGACGTCCAAACTGACTAAATCTTAACGCTCTTACATTCATCCATACATTACTCTGATATAATTTTAAAATGCCATCACATTGCAAACTTAAAACAATCCCTTCTGAGTGTGAGTGTGGAGGAAGAACATGGAACAGAGAAACTGCAGAATGAGTAGTCTCAATGATTTGTTATTTGATCATAGGATCTGTTAGGGACTGAAAGGCAGAATTAGTCAATATCATTCCTAGATTTGTGGAAGGACAGAGCATGGGAGGGCATGAACACTTCCAGATAAAAATAGGCCAGAGAGAATGAAAGCATGTGGGAAGGCAGAAACATGTTGATAGGATCAGAAATTTTAGAATAATCTAGCTGGGTATTTTTGTGATTAATAGATTGCTCAGAGGCATCTATTTCTGTTAAAACAATCTGGCTCCCAAAAGAATACTCTGGTAAGGTTCTTGTTAAAGTAGCAATTTTGATTTTAATGACAGTAGCTATTTTGGTTAACTCCTTTATACCAACGATTAAGTAGTTCATCACAATAGATATGGATGTTCTTCACAATTAGATAGTGCAGATGATGAGGTAAATAGCAGTAATGGTGTCAGAAATCCATTTTGTTGCTGTTTAATTTTCTTTTCCTCATGAAATAAAGTTGTAAATTCAAACGCATTGTTTTTAGTTAAGATTCAACTGCTTAAATATTTTTATTTAGAGATACAGCATGTTAACAGTCCCTTTTGGCCTAGTGAGCAAACACAACCCAAATTGCATGTGACCAACCCATATGACTTGGAACGTGGGAAGAAAAAGGAACACCGGGCAGAAACCAATGTGGTCATGTGGGGAGTGTACAAACTCCTCATAGTCAGTGGTGGATTTGCTGGCATTCTAATAGCGCTAAGCCACCATGCCATCCATTTTTATTTGGAGGCTGTATCACTGCAACTGCCATTTCCTGTTTAAGACATTAGTTTCTTTGTCAATGCCTGAAACTGCTGAAGTAAATTTAGTTCAGATTCCCTTTGAGTGAAGTAAGTCCTGTGTGTTGTTGTGTTGTTGCTGTAGCATCTGTGGCCCTGCATTCCTATACATCACATAGATGAACCGCAACCTCTCTCCCCACCCCCACCCCATCCAGTGTGTGTGTTCACGTCAAAGAGAAGTTACTTTTTAGATTAAATTAGATTAGATTCAACTTTATTGTCATTGTGCTGAGTACAGATACAAAGCCAATGAAATGCATTTAGCATCTGACCAGAAATGCAAAGAATACTGTTACTTACAAAATAACTGTGAATAAAACAAGTGCTACAGCACACAAATATAAAAGTACTGAGACAGTACAATACGGCTACAATACTGCTTAGCGCTGTGATGAGAGGTTCAGCAGTGTCACAGCCTCAGGGAAGAAGCTCTTCCTGTGCCTGCTGGTTCGGGAGTGGAGGCTCCTGTAGCGCCTACCGGATGGGAGGAGAGTAAAAAGTCCATGGTTAGGATGAAATGCATCCTTGATAATACTTTTCACCCTGCCCAGGCAGCGTTTATGTTAGATGTTCTCAATGGTGGGCAATTGGGTGCCGATAATCCGCTAGGCAGTTTTCACCGCACGCTGGAGTGCTTTGTGGTCTGATACGGGACAATTGCCATACCACACTGAAATGCAGTTGGTGAGAATGCTCTCAATGGTGCAGTGGTAAAAGTCCGTCAGTATCCTGGGACAGAGGTGAGCTTTCTTCATGCTCCGCAGGAAATAAAGGTGCTGTTACGCCATTTTGATCAGGATGGAGGAGTTCAGGGACCAGGTGAGATCCTTGGAAATGTGGACACCAAGGAATTTGAAGCTTGATGCATGCTCCACTACAGTTCCGTTGATGCAGATGGGGACGTGAGTGTGACTCCTGGCATGCCTGAAGTCCACAATGATCTCCTTGGTCTTCTGGGTGTTAAGGGCCAAATTGTTGTCGGCGCACCACGCATCCGGGTGCTGAACCTCATCCCTGTAGGCCGTCTCATCATCCTGCCTGTCAGGATAGTTACAGCTTGTCCAAATCACTGAATTGAAAACTGTACTGATAATTCTAAGTACATGATGTCTTCCTACCAGGCAGTACTGCAGTTACTTGTCTTAGCAATACTAAGACACAAACTCTCCACAACCTTCACTGGGAAGGCCAAGGACAGCAGAAACGTGGAAGCACACACCATCTGCAGTCTCCCAGTAAATCTGAGTTCACACCGAATCAGCCATGATCTTACTAAATGGTGGAACTGGCTCAATGGGAAGGTGGCCTGCTCCTGATCCTGGTTCTTATGTTCTCCAATGGAGGATGTTATTGGGGGTTGATTTTAGTTCAAAGTTCAAAATAAGTTTATTGTAAAAGTGCATATATTTTGCCAGATACAATACTGTGCAAAAGTCTCGGGGACATATACTGTAGATAGCTAGGGTGCACAGTACAATAGTAATTTTATGTATTGCACTGTACTGCTGCAGTGAAAAAATAACAAATTTCATGATATTTGTGAGTGATCATAAGCCTAATTTGATATAGGGCTCTATTCTGGACTGAGAATTGGAATGGAGCAGGGAAAAGGGAATCATGGTTGGGAAAAGGGGAAGTGAGAGGAGAGGGAGCAAGAAGTACCAGAGAGGCATTCTGTAATGATCAAGAAACCCCAATTGTTTAGAATCAAATGACCTTGCTGGGTGTCTCAGGGCCGGGTGTGTCTACATCCACACCATCCTTGCCCCAGAACTCTTGCCCCTGCCACCTTTCGCAACCCCCCTCCTCCCCCCTCCATGGTGCTGTAACCTCACCAGTCCCAACGTCCTTTGTTCCCGCCAGATTTACAAACTCGTTCTCTGCTTCATGTGACAAATACTGTAAAATACTGTACTGTGCAAAAGTCTTAGGCACCCTAGGCAGCTATATATATATACCTATATACCTAAGACTTATATATATCTAAGACCTTTGCACAATACTCAACTACAATGAAATTCATTTTCTTGCAGGCATTTACAGGGAAAAAATAAATGTAGAATTTATGAAAAACTACACAAGCAAGCAAAGACTGACAAGCAACTAAAGTAATACTGAGAATGAGTTGTAAGGAGTCCTTGAAATTGAGTCTGTAAGTCATAGAATCAGTTCAGAATTGAGGTAAGTAAAGTTATCCATGCTGGTGCGGGACTGTGATAGCTGTAAGGTAACTGTTTCTGAACCTGAGCAAGTTATTGAGCAAGAAGTCTGTGACCTTGCTGAAGTGGTGTACTTTATTGCTGTGTCTGTGACAAAGGGACTCTCATAGCTACTGGCTACAGAGTGGCATAAAGCTAGCTATCAAGACTCATTACTGTGGCAGCTCTAGTATGGAGATTCAGCTGCCATCCCAAAGGAATAGACATCCCTTTGCTACTCCCGAAAGTTCATGGAATAACTGTTTCCTGAATAACTGGCTCCAGTGCAGCCATGGTGTATAAAGATTCTCTGCTGAAAATATGGCATTGCTGGAAATTTGAGGTTTGGCAGGATCTGTGGAGACGGAATCAGAGTTAACATTTCAGGTCAAGTACTTTTTATCAGAGCCACGAATAGGTGAATTGCTGAGGGCACACAGCCTCAGTTTAAGGTTATTGCATGGTAGCGTACGGATTAGCACAATGCTTTACAGTACCAGTGGCCCGAGGTTCAGTTCCCACTGCTGCCTGTAAGGAGTTTGTAAGCTCTCCCTATGACCGTGTGGGTTCTCTCAGGGTGCTCCACTTTCCCCTCACAGTCTAAAGACATACCCATTTGTAGCTTAATTGGTTACTGTAAATTGTTCCTTAGTTCAGCATGGGTTAAATTGGGGGTTGCTGGGGAGCATGGCTCGAAGAGCTGGGAGGGCCTAATGCTGAGCTTTGAGCTACTGGATTTAATAGAAAAATGTGCAAAATCACAGAACTTGAGCATTCAATATTTTCATTACATCCCAACAATTTCACAAAACTAAAAATGGAATTGGACCTCCTTATCACCCTGTGCTAATGCACCTGGTGATAGTGCTCTCCGCAAAACAGTGCAGATTTCATGTGCAGGAACTGTCTTCAAATGAACTTAGATTGTGGATGGTGAAGAGCAGGCATGAAGCAAGGGGATGGAGAGTAGAATTGCTATAATTTCTCTTCCACAAGTTGTTACACTACCTTACTACTGATGAGTTCAGACCAGCCCTAGTTTCCTCTGCCATTTTGTTACTTGAGGCTCCCAAGCTTGAAGTACATCCTGCATTCAGGTCTGGGAAGCATTGTTCAGTACAACTGAGTACACATCAACATGGATGCAGTGTAAATCATTGGGCTGTTCACCACAAATCTGACCTTTTGAACACAAGACACAAGTTCAAATCCCTTCATGGGGATGGGGAATTTAAAATTAACAATGTAATAAAATATGGATTGAAATTTACAGTGTGTAATGGGATAACTATGGGTGGTGGTGAAAGGGGACATCACAAACAGTAGAATGAAAATTGAAAATCCTACAATTGAGCATGATGCCTTTAAGTATAGACTTTCCATGAAGGAATCTGGCAGACAATAATTGGCAGTCTGAGTCTTAAGGGGACAGCATCAACTAATCATACCCTGGAGGAATTGGAGGGTGGAAATTTGGATGCCTGCCACTGTTGAGTCAGGACCATGACATAGTAGTTCCCAGGTTGCATAAGGGTTCTACTCCTGAGAACCATCTGAAAGCCAATTTCTCCATAAGTCTCAAATGTCCAGTAATTAATCAATAACAAATATCAGTATTATTATTACTTGAAAAATACCTTAAAAATGTCTGAGAATATTTTACATAAAGTTGGATTTCCATAAGTCGGGTTATCCATATCCTGGGACTCCTATCTTGTTTGGTAAGTGTCACCAGATTTACTAGAATGTCCAGACTTTCAGTATTCTCTAAAGTAACCAAGTAAATCAATCACTTCATAGAGTCAAAGGGTCAAAATCTTGCAGTTCTTTTTCTCACCATGTTCAGACCAACTGTTGCCCTATCATTACTAATTCCATTTACCCAAATTAGACGTGTAGCCTTCTGTTTCTTATTGATTCAGGTGCTTGTCCATGCACTTCTTAAATGTTGTGAGAGAACTTGCCTCTCAAGGCAAAACATTTCAGATTCCAACCACTCTCTATGTGAAAAAAATCACCCCCTCATATACCCTCTAAACCTTCTATTCATGACCTTTTTTAGACATCTTCATTCTTACTATTATCTCTATCTGCACCCTTCTTAATTTTGTATCTCTCCTGCAGGTCATTCCTCAGTTTCCTCTGCTCCAGGAAAAGAAATCCAATCTATCAGTCTCTCCTTTATAACTGAAATGCTGCAATCCAAGCAACATCTTGGTGAATCTTCTTGCACCTACTAGTCTACTGATGAGTATAGAGGCAGACTTTGACAGCAAATGCTGGGCTTACTGATTCTACATTGACACAAGGGATTCTGCAGATGCTGAAAATCAACACACACAAAATGCTGGAGGAACTAAGCAAGTCAGGCAGCATCCACAGAGGGGAATAAACAGTTGATGTTTTGGGCTGAGGCCCTTCATCGGGTCTCAGCCTGAAATCTCGCCTGCTTATTCCTCTCTATGGGTGCTATCTGATTTGCTAAATTCTCCAGCATTTTGTGTGTGTGTGTTATAAGCAGATTATACATTCCATTTGCACCGTAGAGGACTCAAAGGAGATTACCAGGTTATTTCCTGAGATGGGATGATTCATTGATTGAGGTGAAAAACTGGAGAAACTGAGTGTGTATTTTTGGAATGGACATACGGAGGGATAACCTATTAAAGGTATGCAAAATTTTGAGAGGCACTTATAGGATCGAGCATTTCCTCGAACAAGACATTGCAAACCAGAGGAAACTAGTTTCAAGTAAGGACTAAAAAGTTTAGAAAGGATCTGAGGTAACTTTTCTTCACCTTGTCAATGTATGCAATCTGAAATGGTGAAGGTGAAGCTACAGTACTCTCACATTTTAAAAAAAGTACTTAGAAAGAAAGACACAAGAGGCTGTAGATGCTGACATCTGGAGTGACAAGCAGTCCCTTGGATGAACTCAGTGGGCCAAGCCACACCTGTGGTAGGAAAGGAACTGTTGACATTTCCGGTTGAAACCCTGCAGTGCGGTGCATCTAGAAAGGAATTTGAATTGCCAAAGCTGAAAAAGCTGTGGACAATATAGATGGTCATATTGAGTTGTTTCTGTGCTGTATAACTGGTCCACTTTAAGCCTGTGAAGCTTCACATTCCAAACAAAATGATTCATTATGAGCATCCACGCTTTATTAGTGCTTCCAAATGAATACAAATTAAATGGATACACTGTGGACAAAATCCACCATTTTCTGCTGCCTAAGAGGTTGCCATTCTAGCCAATATCCAGAGAAGTTTTCCAACATAAGTTCCTTTCCTTTCCTTTACCAAACTGCCACATGTGATAGTGATAGTGCCAGGCACATGCCAATCATGTGAATCAGTGTATTCACTTTTGTTTTGGCCGGCAGCTATCCCTGCAGTTAAAATCAGATGATCTCCCAGGGATAAGTCCATGTAGGAGCTCTGTTGGTTTCTTCCTCAGGAGTACATCACAAGCCTTTCTCCCATGTGTTTATCTGGATTTCTCTTAAATACTGCTATCCATAAAGCTTAATTACATTTCTACTTCATGTAAGACAGAATGCTGAATAATATTTATCAGTTTTGATAGACCAGTCATAATGGGGATATGGTGACTTCCCTAAATGTGATATACTTTCTTTGTACAGAAGGGAGTATGCCATGCAAATTTACTCATTATATGGTGGATGCATATTCTATTAAATAAAATTCAGATGCATTGTATTATTACTCATATATTATGTTCTGCACAAGAAATTCTTTCTAATTTATGGTGTGCATTCACAGTGTAATTCATGATAAGTATGAGTGCTGACTTTGAGTACTGGAGCTTCTAAATATCTCTATAAGGCAAGGGAGCAAAATTAGGTCATTCAGCCCTTAGAGTCTGCTGTGCCATTTCATCATGGTTGATCAATTTCCCCTCTCAACCCTATTCTCCTATTAACCTCTCTTCTCATTGTAACTTTTCATGCTCTGACTAATCAATATCCTATCAACCTCCGCTTTAAGTACACCCAATGACCTTGCCTCCACAGCTGCCTGTGGCAAGGAACTCCAGATTCACCACCCTCTGGATAAAGAAGTTTCTCCTCATCTCCGTTCTAAATGGACTTCCCTCTATTCTGAGATTGTGCCATATAGTCCTAGACTTGTCCAACGTCCTCTCCTTATACACTCTATCTAGGCCTTACAACATTCAATGTTTCAATGATAATGCCCTCATTCTTCTAAATTCTAGCTAGTAAAGGCTCAAAGCCATCAATCGCTTCTCATACGGTAAGCCTTTCATTCCCAAAACCTTTCTCGTGAACCTCTTCTGAACCCTCTCCAATTTCAGCACGTCCTTTCTTAAATAAGGGGCCCAAAGGTACTCACAATACTCCAAATAAGGCCTCAGCATTGCTTTATAAAGCCTAAGTAAACATCCTGACTTTTATATTCTAGTCTTCTCAAAATGAATGCTAGCATTGCATTTGTCTTTCTCAGCACTATCTCAACCTGCAAATTAACCTTTAGGAAATCATACACCAGGTCTCCGAAGTCACTTTGCGCCTCAGATTCTTGAACTTTCTCCCCGTTTAGAAAATATTGTGTGCTTTTATTCCTTCTACCATTGTGCATGACCGTACACTTCCCAGCACTGTATTCCATCTGCCACTTCTTTTCCTGTCCCCCTATTCTGTCCAAGTCCCTGCTTCCTCAACAGTACCTGAGCCTCCACCTGTCTTTGTATCATCCATAAATGTGGCCAGAAAGCCATCAATTCCGGCATCCAAATAATTGACATAAAACGTAGAAAGAAGTGGTCCTGTGAAGGTGCTGTTTACCTTACAGCATCTTAACCATATATAACAATCATATAACAATTACAGCATGGAAACAGGCCATCTCAACTCTTCTAGTCCGTGCCAAACTCTTACTCTCACCTAGTCCCACCAACCTGCACTCAGCCCATAACCCTCCATTCCTTTCCTATCCATATATCTATCCAATTTAACTTTAAACGACAACATTGAACCTGCCTCAACCACTTCTGCTGGAAGCTCGTTCCACACAGCTACCACTCTCTGAGTAAAGAAGTTCCCCCTCATGTTACCCCGAAACTTTTGTCCTCCAACTCTCAACTCATGTCCACTTGTTTGAATCTTCCCCCACTCTCAATGGAAAAAGCCTATCCACGTCAACTCTATCAATCCCCCTCATAATTTTAAATACCTCTATCAAGTCCCCCCTCAAACTTCTACGTTCCAAAGAATAAAGGCCCAACTTGTTCAACCTTTCTCTGTAACTTAGGTGATGAAACCCAGGTAACATTCTAGTAAATCTACTCTGTACTCTCCCTATTTTGTTGACATCTTTCCTATAATTCGGTAACCAAAACTGTACACAATACTCCAAATTTGGCCTCACTCATCTTCACAGTTATCAGTTAACAAAAGTTTGTCTCAAAGAATTTAAAAATTTGAATCTATTTTTGTATGGGTTAGAGATCCACATCAAAGTGAGTTCTGTGAATTGCTTATTAAATCAATGGCCAGACCAGAATTTACTGGGTCATCCCTACCTACCATTGAACTACAGGCCATTGTGTCTTTTTGGAGGATGGTTAAGAGGTAATCTTTGGCGTTGATCTGAAGCCACGTGTAGGCCAGACAGAGTAAAGATGACTGGCATCATTCCCTGGAGGTCATTCAATGGGTCTTCGGTGAACAGTGTAGAAAATATCCTTTAAATACCAATTTTGCTGAATAAGCTTTTTTGCAAGAATATCTGGCACTAGAAGCCAGATGCATTGGCATGGATCTCAAAGTGGATTCAATTTCCATAAGACCATAAGACATAGGAAAAGAAATAGGCCATCTGGCCCATCAAGTCTACTTTGCTACTCCTTTATCTCATTCAACCCCATTGCCCTGCCTTCTCCCTGTAACTTTGACACCCTTACTAATCAAGAACCTATTAACTTCTGCTTTAAATAACAACTTTATGATGTCCGTCCAGTGGTACTGTCCACAACAATAATGAAGTGATTTGTGCGGCTGGTTACAGATTGCATTAATTCCCAAACATGAGAAAATCTGCAGATGCTGGAAATCCAAGGCAACACACAAAATTCTGGCTGACCTGCTGAGTTCCTCCAGAATTTTACGTGTGTTGCATTAAATCTTCCTGCTACATTGGACCCTTCCTAGTTTGCTTGTTGCTCAAATTAGTCCGCTGATAATGCTGTAGCCATTGCCTTCCACCCTGTCCTGTCCCACTTCATACACCAGCATGCTGTTTATCAATGTCAGCTTGGTGTTTAACACGATTATCCCTCAGAAGCTGTTGGGTGAACTGTCCTTGTGGAGTCCCAGCAACTCTTTCAGTAAATGGATCTTGGACTTCTTGACAGGGAGACCACCATCAGCCTGTGTATGCAGTGCCATCTCTAGCTCCATCACACTGAACTTTGGTGTCCCGTGGGGCTGCACGCTCAGCCCTCTGCTGTTCGTGTTGCTGATGCATGATGGTACAGTTCAAACCGAATCATCAAGTTCGCTGATGATCCATCAACTACAACGATGAAATGACATACAGAGAGGGGGTAGAGTGGCTGATAAAATGGTGCGAGCACAACAACTTGAGTCTCAATGTGGACAACATTAAAGAAGTGATTGTGAACTTTTAGAAAGCACAAGTTGACTCACTCCTGACTGCACACAAATGGCTCCCCCTTGGAGAGATCTAGGAGCACCAAATTTCTGGGAGTGCACATAATGGAGAATCTGTCCTGGTCCCTTAACACCAGGACAGATCTGTTAGGGTGGAAAACGGCTCCTTCCCCTGGTCTGTGAGACTGCTGAACTCCCTGCCAGTACTCCAGTCTCATTACTTCTGAAGCACCAGTAGACCAAAAGTACTGTTGACTTTTTCACTTGTGTCATAAATCCACTTTGTGCTAAACGTTAATCTTTCAGAATATATTTTATTATTTGTTAATTTATTTGTGGTAATATTACTTCATGTGTTGTGTGTGAGTTATATGTACTGCATTGTACACAGTGGTTATACAAGTATGTGGTTGAATGAGAAAAACATGAACTTTAACATGAAGAATACCATTAATTTAGCTGTCTGTGGCAATGAATTCCACTGATTTGCCACCCTCTGGCTGAAGAAATTCCTCCTCATCTCTGTTCTAAAGGGATGTTCCTCCATTCTGAGGCTACGCCCTCTGACCAAAGCTCCCCACTGTAGGAAACAACCTCTCCACATCCAGTCTATCTAGGCACTGGATATTCGATAAATTTCAATGAGATCTCCCCACATTCATCTAATTTCACTTTCACTCTTTCACCTGGGAAATTACCTCCAAGGGCAAGTAAAATTAATTTAGGATCACAGAAGCAATCACATTGGGATGCAGATTCAAGACTAATGACTATTGAGTGAATTTAATAGACTTAAAAGATTTCAGATCCTTTTTTGTTTGGTTTTGACACCTAGAAATGTAAACAGAGGACATTAAATTAATCCTTCAATTTTTTCAAAAGGACAAAGTCTATGTCTTTTCATGAGTCTTCTGATTTTTTTTATTAAGGAATTTTTTCATTGGCTATTAAATTAACAAGCTGAAATAAAAAATATCTTTTGAACATGATTTGTGTCTCTGTTGCCTCACTTTGAAGCAATTTTCTGATTACTTTCTCTGTCAAATGAAATCTCAGATTGTTCCTATTGTACTGAGGACTCAAGCTGTTTGTACTCGTTAAAGGTAAATGGTGCAGGAGGAAATGGGTAGTGAGATAAATTAACTTACCATGCCAGTGAAGTGACACAATTTCTGCTCTTGACTATGGCTCTTTTGAATTAATAGTGTTTTCAATTAACTAACCACTACTGTTGCCCTTTTGTTGCATGATTATGAGTTGCTGAGTTTGTGCTTTTATATTTTTGGAATAATATCTAATGCTTGCATCTGTAGTATAAAACGTGCCGGGAGCAGTATTGCTGTTTATTGCAGTTTAACCTTCTCTGTTCTATTCATTCTAACAAAAGTTACATGTAACATCCAAATCAGTTTATCAGTCAGATATACTGCATACGGCACAGTCAGACTTGTGAGCAACACTAAAATAAGTAGTAAATATGTGAAATTATCACACTAAGTTTGTATAGATGTAAACATTGGATTTTCTGCATTATAGTCTTGATGTGTACTGGTCAACTATGCTCTGTGTAAGGATAACACAAAGTATCTTTGAAAGGTTAAAGTTTGCTCAGTACTGACTGCGTTTCAGTAATTAGAAATTATAATGGAACTAATAAGAAGAGTAGGGATGGCAAAAGACACCTTTACGAGAATGAAAAGTATACTGACCAACACTAAACTAGGCATGACAACCTGCCTCAGAGTACTGAAATGTTATGTTTATCTAGATATGTTATATGGATCAGAATGTTGGACAATATCTAGTAACATTAGGAAACGAATTGAAGCAGCAGAGATTTTTGAGCAGTGGTTTTTGAGGAGGATGCAAAGATTATCATGGATGAAACAAATATCCAGCGAAGATGTCATGAACAGAGCAAGTGCAGAAAGAGAAATAATATATGAGATCATTAAAAGGCAACGTAACTTCATTGGAAATGTGACTAGGAAAGAGGAGTTAGAATGCCTGGTAATTATGGGAATGATTGAAGGGAAGAAAGCAAGAGGAAGGCAAAGAGAAATGATGATGGAGACAGCAGCCAGAGAACTGGAAATGAATACCAATGAATTGATCCATTTGACCCGAAACAGGAGTGTGTGGGCCGTGGCAATCAAAGCTCAAACTGGGCATGGCACCTGATGATGATGAATGGAACGTCTCATTTTAAGATTGTATCTGATTCAGAAAGGACAGAGAGAGGGAAGGTTTTCCCATTAGTGAATAATTCAAAGATACATTGGTTTAAACGTATTAGACAAAAGATGCAAGAGAATATGAAGGAAAGCCTTTGTATTCAGAGCGTAATTATGCTCAGAAATAAAAACATTATTTTGTAACTTTCTCAGCAGATCAGCCAGCATCTGTGGAACACATACAAAATGCTGGAGGAACTCAGCAGGCCAGGCAGAATCAATGAAAAAAAAGTACAGTCGAGATTTTGCGCTGAAACCCTTTGACAGCATCTTGGAGCCTCTTTGGGTTGCTGAGCCTTCTTCAGAGCTGTAAAAAAAATCAGAGGTTCAACAGGTTTCAATTTTCTGAGAACAAAGAGAAATGTTATAGAAACAACATCAAAGTTCAAAGTACAACGTTTGAAGTAAATGTTGTTATCGAAGTACATCTATGTCACCATATACAGCCCTGAGATTCATTTTCCTGTGGGCATACTCAGCAAATCTGTAGAATAGTAACTATAACAGGAGCAATGAAAGATCAACCAGAGTGCAGAAGACAACAAAAATGTGCAAATATAAACATTACTAAATAATAATAAATAATGAGAACATGAAATAACAAGATAAAGGATTCTTAAAGCAAATAACTCTTGGTTGTGGGAACATGTCAATGGATGGGCAAGTGAGTGTAGTTAGCCCCTTTGTTCAAGAGCCTGATGGTTGACGGTTAGTAACTGTTCTTGAACATGGTGGTGCAAGTCCTGAGGCTATTGTACCTGATGGTAGCAGTGAGAAAATTGCATGGACTGGGTGGTGGGGATCTTTGATGATGTATGCTGCTTTCCTACAACAGCATTTCATGTAGATGGTGCTCAATGGTTGGGAGGGTTTTACTTGTGAAGTACTGGGCCGAATCCACTACCTTCTGCAGAATTCTCCATTCAATGGCACTGAGGTTTCCATACCAGGCTGTGACGCAGCAAGTCAATACACTCTCCACTACACATCTATGGAAGTTTGTTAAAGTTTTAGATGTCATGCTGAATCTCTACAGGCACCTAAGGAATTAGAGGTGCTGTAGTGCTTTCTTCGCAATTGCACTTATGTGCTGGGTCCAGAACAGGTCCTCTGAAATAGTAACAGCCAGGAATTTAAAGTTGCTGACCCTCTCCACCTCTGATTCTCCGATGAGGCCCAGCTCATGAATCTCTGGTTTCCCTCTGTTGAAGTCTGCAATCAGTTCCTTGCTCTTGCTGACATTAAGTGAGAGGTTGTTGTTATGATACCATTCAGCCAAACTTGCAGTTTCCCTCCTGTATGCTGATTCGTCACCTCCCATGATTCGGTCCACTACAGTTGTGTCATCAGCAAACTTGCATGTGTTGTTGGAGCTCTGCCTAGCAACACAGTCATGGGTGTGAAGCGAGCAGAGCAGGGGGCTAAGCACAAGTGCTGTGGTGCAACTGTGCTGATGGAAGATCAAGGAGGAGATGCTGTTGCCAATCTGAACTGACTGGGGCCTGCAAGTGAGGAAATCCAGGATCCAATTGCACAAGGAGGTATTGAAACCAAGGCCTTGCAGTAGTTTTGAGGGGGACAATTATATTAAATGCTGAGCTGTAATCAATAAAGAGCATCCTGATGTACTGTATGCATTTTTGCTGTCCAGATGTTCCAGGATTGAGTGAAGAGCCAATGAGATGGCATCTGCTGTGGCCTTTTGCTCCGGTAGGTGGGAGGAGAGAGAGAGCAGCGCGCAGCCCTCTGGTGAAAAATGATACCGTATCCGTTAAATAGGGGCCGTGGACAATTCTGATTTGATGGAGACAGATGTGAAAGCACAGAGGAACATCTGGAGAAATTTCTGAAACGCCAGTTTGCTGCTGTTGTTACTGCGCGGTCGGGAATCTTCCGGAGGGAAGGCCTCAAAGTGCCCGGCTTTGCCTGCTGTTGGCGACCGAGATTGAGGTCGAATCGTTTGGACAGAGATGGCGCTCTGTACTCGGTGTCAGAGAGCTGATCGGAGGCTTGAAGTTTTCGGATGACAGAGTCGGACTGTGGTCAACATGGCAGGGAGAGTTTTTCTTCCTTCTCCCGTCTGTGTGAGATGTGGGCCACTTGAGAGACTTTGAACTTTTTACTGTGCTCATGGACTTCTTCATCAAGTTATGGTATTGTTGCACTGTTGTAACTATATGTTATAATTATGTGGTTTTGTTAGTTTTTTTAGTCTTGGTTTGTCCTGTGTTTTGTGATATCACACCAGAGGAAATATTGTATCATTTCTTAATGCATGCATTACTAAATGACAATAAAAGAGGACTGCATATCTTCATAATCTAATCTAAATTGTAGTGGATCCAAGTCACCTCTGAGGCAGGAGGTGACATGTTTCATCACCAGTCTCTCAAAGCACTTCATCCCTGTTTACATCGTTGTTTACAAAGTAGAACTGGATAGGTATTTAGATAGGACTTTGATAGGCATTGGATAGACATTTGGCATGATGGCAGGAAACAGCAGGAGAAACAGAACTGGAGTATCCTTACAAGAAGCCAGCATAAAGTTGATGGGCCAAATAGCCTCCTTGTGGCCTGTAGCAATTCTCTGAGTTAGCATTACCATTATAGAAATTCATTAATAATTGCAGGTCAACCATGGGTTATTTCGACCATGTACAGTTAATCAGTAATGAGTCCCTTGTGTCCTGTTTCTACAAATGTTTCCATTGTTATCTTCAGAATCTGCTTTGTCACACAGAATTTAAAATGTTCTTGACATTGATCAGGGTTAGGTGTCCAAAACTAATTTATTATTTGGAAGGAAAATTCAGCTTATCAAGGCCATAGTTAAATTCAGATAGGAGAAACTCAGCTGTATATTTTATCCAAAAACATTTTATCCTTTCACCAAATTATATACCTTCACATTGACTTTCACTGGAACTGACAGTAATCTTTTCCCCTTGCTTTGCTTTATTCCACTGCAGATATGAATGTGAATGTCAGAGATTTATACAAAAAGGGTGACAAAAAGCAGAAAGTTACAGGCTAATTTAGTGTTACATTTATTGTAGGGAAATTGTTTAAAGCTATTATTAAAGATATTATAGCAAGGCACTTAGAAAAATTCAAGATAATCAGACAAAATCAACATAGTTTAGTGAAAGGGGATTGAATGTTTGACTAATTTATTAGTGTTCTTTAAAGAAGTGCTATGAATAAAGGGAGAGTGGTGTAGATAGTGCTGTATTGCAGAGAAGGGGTGGAAAGTAACATTATGACATGACAGAACATTAGCTGACCTACAGGAAATGAAAAGTGGGCAACAGTGGGTGTTAATCTGATTGGCATCTCAGCACCTGATGAATATAGGGGTGGCTTGGTAGCATAGTGGTTAGCCCAATGCTTTATAGTGCAGGTGAGCCGGGTTCAATTCCCAACGCTGCTTGTAAGGAGTTTGTGCGTTCTCCCCATGACCACGTGGGTTTTTTCTGGGTGTTCCATTTTCCTCCTACAGTCCAGTTGGTAGTTTGGTAGATTTGAAGGGTCAGATGGGCCTTATCTCAATAAATAAATAATGGTGTATCACAATAAATAAATAAATGATTGGCAGCATATAATAAGTGATGTGTCAGAGAGTCCACAACCTTTTTCCAATCTATGTAAATAATTAGAATGAAGGGCAGGGGTGCAGTGCTGCTGAAGTTCACTGGAGCACCGCTGTAAAAAAAAAGTCAAAATAAACAAGTAGTCTTTAACTTTTTATATATTTAGAGACTAAACAGGATCTGTATTGGTCTAAACATGTAATACCTGATGTGTGAGGATATTGTGAGTATCGACACTCACAGGTACACTTCCTGTCCAACCTTTTCTGCAAGAGAAATGGTACGAGGCAGAGTTGCCAACCTACTGCTTTTGATACTAATATTCAGCAATATTCGTGGCTTTAGCAATAGTTCATTAGACCTTCTTCTTTTGTACTTGATTACTTGGTTCCAATTTAGGTGGCTAAGAGAGTAAAAAGCTTATTTACTTTATTTCTGTTATTTTTATACCTGCTTTGGAACACTGCTAAGCGCTGCGGGCCCTGCTGTCTGCTCTGACTCAGTCATATCCATAAAGCTAATCTGTGGTGGTCCATGGATTATTTGCTAATACAAAAGTAAATATTTCTCATTAACAACCCTATGGCTTCTAAGCAATGTTAACTTCTTTCTTTTGTAAACAAGCTGAGGAGTGCAAGAAGAATAACGTACAAGAGACTGATAACAGTAAAAGTGACAAAAGCTGTGATAATATTTTATGATAATTAGTGAGTGCGACCGTGCAATACTTTGTCATATTATTACATCAAATATTATATCTTTATTGTACCAGTTATACACTGAAATGTAGTGATAGGCTATAATCTTGTTAATGTCTTAACTATCACTATATTTCTGTGGAGCTCTGGAATTCATACATTTCTTTTAGTCTTGGTTTAGTGCTTGATATTATAAGAAGTCCTATCCATATATATATGTCACACCCAATTTGTGTACCTGCTCAATACATGAATAGGGCAAGAAAGTTGCCCAGTACGTGAAATGAGCAGGTACACAAATTGAGTGTGACATACGAGGGGTGATTGATAAGTTCGTGGCTTAGGGTGGAAGCAGTCAATTTTACAAAACCGGGAAATGTTCAATTATCTGAAACAGAAATACCACAAAAGTTATTAACTTCAAACTTTCTGCATTGTCACGTACCCCATGACGGGGATAAAGAAACCAGCAGAGATGGAAAACACTTTGGAGTCTCGTATCGCTAACAACTAATAATATTTATTAGTAACTACGCAATACAGTAATATAAATGTAGATGAATCAAACAGATTAGCAATTATTATATATAAAAGTAAGTGTGGAATATATATGTATGAAAAAACAAAGCTTCTTTAAGTCTAGGGGTAAAAAGATACAGTCTTATGATGTTGAGTAAAGTTCAGTTCAGTTCAGTTCGTGGTATTTAGTTGAGTAGTGATGGAGAGAGAGAGAGAGAGTGAGTTGAGTCTTCAGGTGAGCTGATGCCGTCGATCTTCTCGTCGTCCTCCGAAATCCTTTACAAGTCACTGACTGTGACTCTAACCAGGGGGACCGGTCTTCTGTGGTGGAGCTATCACCCAGGCGAGAGCGGACACATAGACAAGTCCCCACCAGTCAACCCCTTCTTCACCAATGGAATAGCAATTTCGATCGATCCGCCTGATCGATCCTCCAAAACCCACTTTCTCTGCGGGCACAACAATGCTCATTCAGTGTCCAGATCACGTGTCCTGAGGTCTGTATCATCTGACCTCCTATTTATTTCACCAGGCTGAGCATCACCTGTCATTCAAAGAGTCCCTCCCTCCTTTGTCTGTAAAGGAGTACAAACAGGCAACAAGTCCTTGAAAGTAACATCAACAACCAGCTTTTGGTCATCATAGCAACCTTCGAGCTGCTCGGTGCTGTCCCCAACAAACTCAGTAGAAATCCAAAGTTACTTCCAATGCCTTAAAGCGACAGTCCACTGTTAATCTTCGTCTCTCTCTCTCTCTCTTTTCCAAAAGCAACATATTGGTGGTAAATAACTCTGTCTCTCTCTACTTTCCAAACAAACCATCAGTGATAAATGTCTCTCTCCAAACAGTTAATAGGGGCACTCCTGGATCCCCTCACAGCATAATCACTCAAAGAGTCGAACTGCACGTGCATGTAATGAGAGCTGTATAACCTTAGGCCACAAAACTATCAATCACCCCTCGTACAGCTCCAGCACCTAAAAAATTGGCACTGCACACCTGATGAGGGGTCAGAAGGCATATTTTCTAATTTTTCAGAGAGGCCAAAGAAGGATAGAAACTGAAAGACAGAAATCATTGTTTACAAAGGGGAACTAAACAGGTAATTTAGATAGCAAACACTGCAGATGCAGATGCTGGTAACTTAGTTTGAGAGGTTTTTGGCAGGATGCCAAGAAACAGAGGGGAGAAGAGTTTTAAGTAGGCTTCAAAGGGGTATAGGTTAAGTACGCAAGTGACAAAGATCTGGCAAATAAGCATCAACTTTATTCACCATATATATTCACAAGTATTCAAAATTTGCTATGGTGTATTGGTCAGGGCACGACAACACCATTCATCAATTAAAAAAGAGTAAAGAAGTATGGACAATAATGTGGGGAAATGTGAAATTGTCCTTTCTGCCCAGAAAAATAAAGAAACATATTCCTAAATGGTGAGAGAACTTTGCGAGTCAGAGGGATATTGACATACTAATTCATGATTTGCAAAAGGTTGGTTTGAAGACACAGCAAGTCATCAGAAAATGATTTGAAAGGTTCGTCATGGCTAGAACCAACTTCTACCTCAGCAAGGACCTGGATCCACTGCAATTTGCCTATCACCACAATAGGTCTATGGCAGACACAACCTCAATGGCTCTTCACAGGGCTTTAACTCTCCTGAACAATACAAACACTGATGTCAGGGTGTTGTTCATTGACTATAGCTCAGCGTTTAACACCATCATTCCTACAGTCCAGATTGAAAAGCTACAGAACCTGGGCCTCTCTCCCTCTGCAAATGGATCCTCCATTTCTTAGCCGGAAGACCACAATCTGTATGAATTGGAAATAACATCTCCTCCTCACAGATGATCAGCACTGGTGACCACAGGGCTGTGTGCTCAGCCAACTGCTCTGCACCCTCTATACCCATGACTGTGTAGTTATGCAAAATGTCAATGCCATCTATGAATTTGCTGATGATACAATCATTGTTGGCAGATGGAAACGAGAGGGCATACAGGAGCAAGATATACCAGCTAGTTGAGTGGTGGCGTAGCAACAACCTGGCACTCAATGTCAGTAAGACAAAAGAGCTGAATGTGCACTTCAGGAAAGGTAAGATGAGGGAACACAAACCAATCCGCATAGAGAATCAGAATCAGGTTTATTATCACCGGCATATGTCGTGAAATTTGTTAAATTAACAGCAGCTGTAAAATGCAATACATGATAATATAGAAAGAAAAAATAAATAAGTAAATCAATTACAGTAAGTATATATATGTATACAAAATAGATTAAAAATAGTGAAGAAACAGAAATAATATTTTAAAAATTGAGGTAGTGTTTATGGGTTCAATGTCCATTTAGGAATTGGATGGCAGAGGGAAAGAAGCTGTTTCTGAATCGCTGAGTGTGTGCCTTCAGGCTTCTGTATGTTCTTCCTGATGGTAACAATGAGAAGAGGGCATGTCCTGGGTGATAGAAATCCTTAATAATGGACGCTGTCTTTCTGAGGCACTGCTCCTTGAAGATGTCTTGGTTACTACAGAGGCAAGTACCCTGATGGAGCTGACCAATTTTACAACTTTCAGCAGCTTCTTTCCTTTCTGTGCAGTAGCCTTCCCTCCCCCACACCATACCAGGCAGTGATGCAGCCTGTCAGAATGCTCTACACAGTACATCTTTAGAAGTTTTCCAGTGGTTTTAGTGACAAACCAAATCTCTTCAAACTCCTAATGAAACATAGCTGCATCAATATGTTGTGACCAGGTTTGATCCTCAGAGATCTTGAAATTGCTCACTCTCTCCACTTCTGATCCTTCTATGAGGATTGGTTCATGTTCCCTCGTCTTACTCTTCCTGACGTTTACAGTCAGCTCTTTCATTGTACTAATGTTGAGTGCAAGGTTGTTGCTGCTACACCACTCAACTTGCTGGTATATCTTGCTCCTCTATGCCCTCTCATCTCCACCTGAGATTCTTCCAACAGCAATTTATAGATGGCACTTGAGCTATACCTAGCCACACAGTCATGGGTATAGAGGGAGTTGATCAATGGGCTAAGCACCCACCCTGAGGTGCGCCAGTGTTGATCGTCAGCAAGGAGGAGATATTGGTACCAATCCTTACAGATTGTGGTCTTCTGGTTAGGAAGTTGAGGATCCAATTGTGGAGGAAGTAACATAGGCCCAGTTTCTGTAGCTTATTGATCAGGACTGTGGAAATGATGGTGTTAAACGCTAAGATATAGTCAACAAAAAGCACCCTGACATAGGTCTGGGTTATCTAAGAGCCATAGAGATTGCGTCTGCCCTAGACCCATTGTGTGTGTGTGTGTGTGTGTGTGTGTGTGTGTGTGTGTGTGTGTGTGTGTGCGTGTGCGCGTGTGCGTGTGCGTGCGCCCTCCCTTAACTCCTGGTGGAGTAGTCGGGGCACCATCATGACAAGCTTTTTTGCACCAATCTTTTTGGTGTGCACACTCAACCCAGGCACGGATGGAGAGCGTGCAAGGGAGCCAGCCGGATTCGAACTCGGGACCTCTCGCCCCAAAGTCCAGCGTTGATGCCACTACGCCACCAGCTGGCTCAGACCTATTGTGATGATAGGCAAATTAAAGTGAGTTCAGATCCTTGCTGAAGCAGGAGTTGATAGCCATGATCAACCTCTCAAACCATTTCATCACTGTAAATGTGAGTGCGACTGGATGATAGTCATTAAGGCAGCTCACACTACTCTTCTTAGGCACTAGTATAAATCTGCCTTTTTGAAGCAGTGATAACTTCCAACTGTAGCAGTGAGACATTGAAAATGCCCTTGAATACTCCTGCCAGTTGGTTGGCACAAGTTTTTTGAGCCTTACCAGGTACTCCATTGGTGCTTGTTGCCTTGCAAGAGTTCACCTTCCTGAAAGACAGCCTGATGTTAGCCTCTGAGACAGAGATTACAGGGTCACCAGGTGCAGCAGAGATCTTCGCAGTGCAGTTATATTCTCTGTAGAAAGCATTGTGTTCATCTGGTAGTGAAGCATCACTGCCATTCATGCTACTGGGAGTCACTTTGTCGGAAATAATGTCTTGCCGGAGTTGATGTGCACCCGATGTCACTTCCAACCTCACTTGGAATTGTTTCTTCACTCTTCAAATAGCTCTCTTCAAGTCATACCTGGATTTCTTGTACAGGCCTGGGTCACCAGACTTAAATGCCACAGATCTAGCCCTCAGCAGACGACAAACCTCTTGGTTCATCCATGGGATTTGGTTTGGGAATGTACAGCAAATTTTTGTAGGCTCGCACAGATTTTAATGAAGGTGATAACAACTGTGGCATACCCATCCAGATTCGAAGAGATATCCCTGAATACAGTCCAGTCCAGGGATTCAGAGCAGTCCTGTGCTTCCTTTGTCCATACCTTCTTGGTCCTCACGACTGGTGCTGCAGCCTTCAGTCTCTGCCCATGCTCAAGGAGGGGAAGTACAGCCAGGTGATCAGACTTTCTGAAGTGTGTGTGTGGAATTGCACGGTAGGCATTCTTGATGGTGGTGTAACAGTGGTCTAGTGGGTTGTTTCCTCTGGTACTCCAAATGATTTATTGATGGTAATTATTTAGTGACTTGTTGAAGCCAGCCTGGTTAAAATCCCCCAGGATGATGGTAAAGGCATCAGGGCGTGCTGTTAAGTGCATGGTGATCATATTGCTCAGATCATTGGCCTGAGGTGGAATGTACACTGCTGGAGGGATTAGAAGTGGAGAGAGTGAGCAATTTCAAGTTCCTGGGTGTCAAAAAAAATGTGGCCCCAATGTATCGATCGATACAGCTATAAAGAAGGCAAGACAGCAACTATATTTCATCAGGAGTTTGAGGAGATTTGCTTTGCTACCTAAAACGCACAAAAGCTTCTATAGATGTGCCGTAGAGAGTGTTTTGACAGGCTGCATCACTCTCTGATAAGAGGAGTGGGAGGGGGGACAACTGCACAGGATCAAAAGAAGCTACAGAAAGTTGTAAAATCAGTCATCTCCATCATAGGGGCCAGCCTCCATAGTATCCAAGACACCTTCAAGAAGTGGTGCCTTAGCTAGGCAGCATCCATTATTAAGGACCCCCATCACTCAGGACATGCCTTCTACTTATTGTTATCATCAGGAAGGAGGTACAGAAGCCTGAAAGCACCATTTAGCGATTCAGGAACAGCTTCTTTCTGTCTACAGTCCAATTTCTAAATGGACATTAAACCCATGAACACGACCTCACTTTTTTTTACTTCTGCTTTTGCACTCTTTTTAATTTAACTATTTAATATGCATATATACATACTCATGTAACTAATTTATTTATTTTTTCTATATTATCATATATTGCATTGTACTACTGCTGCTAAATTAACAAATTTCATGACACATGCTGGTGATATTAAACTGGATTCTGAAATTATTTTTTATTGCTAGGGGATTCAATACAAAAGAAGACAGGTAATGTTTCAGTTATATAAATTACTTCAGAAATACTGTGTACAGTATAGGTTTACTTTTTTAAGGAAGGGTGTAAATCTTTGGAAGTTGTTCAGGGAAGGTTGATTACACTGATACCTGGAATGGGAAGGTTTGCCTATGAGGAAAGATTGGACCAGCTAGGTTTTTATCCACAGAAGTTTAAAAGAATGAGAACTGACTTGAATGAAACATGAGATAGGAAGGAATATTGACTGAATGGATAAGGAGAGGACTTTTCTCCTTGTGTGAGAATTTGGAATTGGAGTCACTATTGATTCTAAAAGGACAACTACCCTGTATGAGATTGTTCTTTAAGAGAGTGCTGAGGGATTTTATTCACTTCATTGCAATTGTGTTTCTCAAAGTGCTGTTGAACTTGAATCTTCAGTATTTTAAAGGCAAAGACTTTAAAAGCAAGGAAATGAAAGGTTACAAGGGTGAGTGAGACGGAGAGTGCTCGGTATCCACTCTCTGTACACATGGGCATTTACACATACAGGCACACAAACATTGCCTCATCATATTCTAATTTATGTGTAATCTTAAGTTAAGTTTGTAGGTAACTAAAAATGGTACGTCCTGGTGCCTCAAAAAAACGGGGTGGATCGCTCTCAGTAGGAGAGAGAGAAATCGAGCTGCCAGGAGTTTTGTAAGTATCTTTTTGTAAATATGGGCAGCTTTATTTTGCTATTTTTGTAAGTTTGATTTTGTGACGCACTGAATAAACACCTTTGCGTGAAAGTGCTAAGCGACTCCAGCCGTCTTTTGTTCGGCCACAACCCACATATCATAACATATGGTGGCAGCAGTGGGATATTGCAAACAGGGTCATTTAACTCGCCGAAAAGTGGGAGTGTGGCCCCAAGTCAGGAAACTCTCTGAGGTGAAAAACGAAGCAGATGCCTGGAAAACAGTGGAGACGTCAGAGGAGGAAGAATTCAGTCCACAGCCATGCTCTTCGACCCTTGTTGGAAAAACTGTTCCATGACTTTTTGTTTGCCCAGCAGAAGAGAGATGATAGTTTTAGGAAAGAACTCAAAAGCCTGCGGAAAGGTCCCAAGATGCTGTCTTATCAACAAAGTGATGATATTGTGAACTATCTCCTCAGGATGGTCTGGATATGGCAATGGCCAGAGTGGACCTGCTAGCTAGAGCCACTACTGACGGGTAAAGCTCTTGAGGCCTGCACTGCAATGGATGAAGAGAGGTCCACAATTATCTTGGCCTGGAGGAGGTGCTGCTAGCTAAATCTGATATCTCAGCAGAAACCTATCGTCAACACTCCATCAAGTATTCTGCCATGGGGAGGTAGGGGTCACCCACTGAGACATATCATTGCCCGAAGGGTCTCTACCAGTGATGGATTCAGACCAGAAAACAAGTCCAAGGAGAGGACTGAGGCTATTGTTATGGATAGCTGCTGCAGGTTCTTCAGAACATGGGTCTGAGAGCACGAGCCAGCGGACAGACTCACTGTGGCCCTATTCACCCTGCCGTACCTCAATGCCCATAAGGGGGTGCCAACATGGTCGTCGTTCCAAAGCAACAGAAACTCTTAACACTCCAAACGACACTCAGGAATAACTCGGTGGAATTGGGGAAATGAGAGAAATGCAATTATCAGCAACTAGTTCATCAGTCCTCTGTGTGTCCTCTCAAGAAGCCTAAATTGTCAGGTACAGTATGTGTGATATACCAAGAGAAGGGGAATGTGATGATGATGATGATAAAGGCTGTAATGATTGTGAGTATGGTAATGAAAAAAACAAGCAGAATGTAAGGAAATAGAGCCATGTTTATAATAGGTAAAGATAATGGAAAACTTATTGAAGTTCTTTTAGATTCTGGGTGTTCACAGCCTTGCCCCTGCTTTTGGTATTGACCACAGTCACCAAACACCTATCCATGGTTGCTGGGTGAAAGTGTGGGTGCTGGAGAAACTACCAGATGATATGATTCTGGCGAAAGATTTGCCTGTGTTGCCCAAGATCCTGAGAAGGGGATCATCTGTTAATCCAGGAGTAGATAGTGCTGTTTCGTATTTTGGTGTGACTCATGTTAAAGCCAATGCAATGGCTGGTTACAATCTCTGCCTGACTTGAATGCTAGTCTGTGTGAGGGAGGAACCAAAAGGTCTAGAAGATCATGCTGGCAGTGGCACTGTGAGAAACATGCTGGATCTGCTGCCTCTGTTGATATTTGTACAAGTGATGTACCCATTGATGAAGACTCAGAAGGGGCCGTGGAATCCTGGAAGGGGCCTGGGGATGTTGACCTCTCCTGTCTCGATGGCTGCCATCCAGTGGAGCTGCAGAGGGTGTTTGCTGATTTTCCACAGCTGTTCCAGCCAAGACCAGGGCTGATAAATGTCCTAAAACATTCCATCAGGATCAGACCTGGTCAGGGTTCAGTACGCCAACACTGTTACAGAGTACTAGTGCAACGTGTGGGGGGCCTGAAATTCAGACTATGCTGGACCTGTGAGTCTTCAAAACACTAGATAGTGAGTGGAGCAGTCCTATCACTATTGTCCCCAAGAAAGACGGCACCCTGAGGGTATGCATTGATTTCCATAATTTTCCAAAATGCTCAACACTGATTCACCTCAGGGGTGTGTGCTTAGCCCACTGCTCTACTCTCTGTATACACATGACTGTGTGGCTAGGCATAGCTCAAATACCATCTATAAATCTGCTGATGATGCAACCATTGTTGGTAGAATCTCAGGTGGTGACGAGAGGGCGTACAAGAGTGAGGTACGCCAACTAGTGGAATGGTGCCGCAACAACAACCTGGCACTCAACGTGAGACGAAAGAGCTGATTGTGGACTTCAGGAAGGGTAAGACGAAGGAACACAAACCAATCCTCATAGAGGGATCAGAAGTGGAGAGAGTGAGCAGCTTCAAGTTCCTGGGTGTCAAGATCTCTGAGGATTTAACCTGGTCCCAACATTTTAATGTAGTCATAAAGAAGGCAAGACAGCGGCTATACTTTATTAGGAGTTTGAAGTGACTTGGCATGTCAACAAATACACTCAAAAACTTCTATAGTTGTACCATGGAGAGCATTCTGACAGGCTGCATCACTGTCTGGTATGGAGGGGCTACTGCACAGGACCAAAAGAAGCTGCAGAAGGTTGTAAATCTAGTCAGCTCCATCTTGGGCACTAGCCTACAAAGTACCCAGGACATATTTAGGAAGCGGTGTCTCAGAAAGGCAGCGTCCATTATTAAAGATCTCCAGCACCCAGGGTATGCCCTTTTTTCACTGTTACCATCAGGTAGGAGGTACAGAATCCTGAAGGCTCACACTCAGCGATTCAGGAACAGCTTCTTCCCCTCTGCCATCCGATTCCTAAATGGACTTTGAAGCTTTGGACTCTACCTCACTCTTTTTAATATACAGTATTTCTGTTTTTGTACATTTTTAAATAATCTATTCAATATACATATTTGGTTTACTTGTTTATTTATTATTATGTTTTGTTTTATTTATTGTTAGTATTTTTCTCTCTCTGCTAGATTATGCATTGCATTGACCTGCTGCTGCTAAGTTAACAAATTTTACGTCACGTGCCGATGATAATAAACCTGATTCTGATTCTGAATGCCATTTCTTTGTTTGATGCTTATTTTGTGCCCTGTACTGATGAACCACCAGAAAGGATTGGACAGACAAACCATGTTACTACACTGGATCTTGGTAAAGGCTACTGCCAGGTTCCTTTTAATGACCAATTAAAACCTTTCACTGGCTCCTGCACACCTCTGCATCTGTTTTAATTCATGGTGATGTCCTTTGGTTTTCATGGTGCACCAGCAACCTTCCAGTGGCTGATGGATAAGGTGGTACAAAGCTGTGAGGACTACAGTGCGACCTACCTTGCTGACGTGGTTGTCTACAGCCAGATGTGTTCAGAGCATCTACTATCTGTGCAGGGTCCTGTGCTGGTCTGACCCTCAATCTACAAAATTGTGAGTGGGCAAAAAGGGAAACCTGATACCTTGGCTGCCATTTGGGATTTGGAGAGATTCGATGGCAAGTGGACAAAGTGGGAGTGATCCGCAACAGTTCTCAACCTCACACCAAGAGAGAAGTGAAGTTCTTCCTGTGTCTGGTAGGGTGGAATCGCAGGTTCATTCCCCAATTCGCCACTCTGACTAACCTTACTGGGAAGCTGGCAAGTAATCCAGTGGTGTGCACCAGTGAGTGTGAAAATGCTTTTCAAACCCTTGAAGCTCACACGTGCCCTTTACCTGTTCTCCAGAGCCTAGACTATAACAAATGGTTCCTTGTCCAGCTGGATCCCTCAGGAGAAGGCATTGGAGCAACACTGGCTTATGGAGAACCTGGAGAAGAGTGACCTGTCATTTACCTGAGCCGAAAACTCCTCCCAAAGGAAACGAGGAGAATCCCTTTGAAAAGGAGTATCTGACCGTTAAGCGAACCCTTGGCTACTTCTGGTACTACTTCCTTGGCGGGGATTTTGACCTTTACACAGAGCACAGAGCATTAACATGGATTCAGACAATGAAGGATGGTCATGCCAGAGTGGTATGATGGTAGCTGGAGCTCCAACCCTTCAAAGTCTGTGTCCACCGTAAAGCAGAGAAAGGATATGTTACTGCAGACTATCTGCCTCGGTGGCTAAACATTGTTGCCGCAGGAGAGGAGGGTGGTAAAGTGACGGAGAGCACTCAGTAAATGCACTCCATACACATGTGCATTTACACATACACACAGACCCACAAACACAAACATTGCCTTGTCGGTTGTTCTTGTGACGAAAAACCAAGTTATCAGAAGATTGATGCTGATGAGAGAGATAAGAGAGACAAGGGGAGAAGCGTTCAAAATGTTAATGAGAGAGGAGCAAGATTAACGAAAAGAGACACAGTTCCGAGTATTGACAGACCGGTTGTTTTGAACCTGAACTGTTTGAAGTTTGATGGACAGCCGATACCCCAGCAGGGGGATAAAAGGAACAGGTTCGCTAAGGCAAGACAGACACCACGAGATCACGAGATAATGAGACCCTGGAAAAGCGGTGTGCCCCCACAAGTTGGTAAGAGTTTGGAGGTCCGGTCGCGGGACCGACCATAGACGCACAGGGTGAAAAGGTACGATTGGTGGGAACCTGGTGTGTGTGTCCGCCCTTGCCTGGGTGCCGGGTTCACCGCGGAAGAACGATCGTATCCGGAACGGAGGGGTCACAGTCAGTGACCTCCGAAGACAGTAAAAGGGCTCGCCTGAAAGCTAACTGCGGGGAACATCAAAGGTCTGTTGAATCGAAATTTGCATTTGCTCTCTCTCTCTCCAATGGCACAACAGCGATTGCTGCGAACTGTACTAAGCTGAACTGAACTCTGCGTCACTTGAGACTGATCATTTTACCCCTAGACTGCGATAGAGCTTGATTGATTCCTATTATCCTAGTTCCGTGTACATGTGTGTTTTATCATTGCTAATCTGTTGCATTCATATGATTAGAGTACTGTGTTACTTACTTCTTTAAAAAACTTTCTTAGTTCCGGTTATCCAGACTCCAACTAAGTGGTCCATTTCTGCTGGTTTGGCAACCCAGTTACAGGGTACGTAACATTCTGCTGTCGTTGCGCTGAGTGTGCGCACTTCAATGTCTTCCCCTGGTATATTCTCATGATGGGGTGGTTTTATGGTGCCTTTCCCACCATACATGGTGCAATATTCCATTTCTTTAGTAGTGGAGATATGTAATGCATATATATTGTTTGTATACTGTACTTAAGGTAGTTCCTTCTGTTTATTTTGTAAAATGATTGTAACTACATTATGGGGTGCATCATATTCTGATTCGTGTGTGGTCTTAAGTTAACTTTGTAGGTAACTAAAGATGGTGTGTCCTGGTGCCTCAAAAAACAGGGCAGATCGCTCTTGGTAGGAGAGAGAGAGATCAAGCTGTCAGAAGTTCACACTGGACAAACGTAACATGGAGCTATTTAATGTGTTTTCTGGTAGATAATCTTTTTATAAATATTGGCAGTTTTATTTTCGCTATTTTCGCTCATTTTTGTAGGTTTGATTTTTTGACGCACTGAATAAATACTCTTGCACAGAAGTGCTAAGCGACTCCAGCCATCTTTACTTCAGTCATGACCCATGTACCATGACAGTTATCGAGGAGGGGGGAGTTGAGATTACAGTTTTCTTTTCACTATTTTCACTAATTTTTGTAAGTTTGCTTTTGATGCATCGAATAAACACATTTGCATCTTCTTTTCGGTAATACCCCACCCCGGCCCCATAATCATAACAGTTAGACAGGAGTGGGGAGTTGAGCTGACAGTTCAATTAACCATGATCTTTTTGAGTGGAGAAGTAGGCTTGAAGAAATCGAAGAGCCACTGTTCCCAGTTCCATAAGACATAGCAGGATTGGGCCATTCAGCCCATTGAGTCTGCTCTGTCATTCCATCATGACTGATTTGTTAACCCTCTTAACCCCATTCTCCTGTCATTTGTCAATTCATATAGCCATTTGTACATACATTCGTTAAAAGTCCATTGTCTGCAAGGCATCTAGTAAACTATTGAAGATTTCTAAAAGAAATAATAATTTAGATTTAGTTTATTCATTGGAATTAAACCTAGATGTTTTGTAAATATTATAAGCTATTCAAAGATGCCTTTTCAAAATTGCCATTGCCTTCAGCTACCTGAAGCTTAACATGAGTGAGCTGTCTATTTTATTTATAATAGAATCCACAAATGTCTGGAGGGAAAGATAGAGTATGAAATAATAGACACTGCCAAATGATTAAATTGGACATTCTTTCATGAAGATGTATGAAAAATATCTCTGAATGTTTTCGACTCTGTACAGTCCCGGATGACTCTAAACTTCTTTTCGAAGTGAATGCCCCCCCCCCCACAACGTCCTGTTTAAAGGACTAATCTCATAGTCAAATGTGAAGCCTAATTTCAACTGTTGACAGATAAAGCAGCTTGAATTTTCATTGCAATTTGTATGTAGGAAAATATTCTGAGGCATTTCACAGGAGTGTTGGCAAACAAAATCAGACCTCAAGTCACAGGACGATATTAAGGCAAATGATCAAACGATGGCTTTTAAAGATTTTTCTGCAGGTAGTCATAAAAATAGGACTCATTGAAGACTTAACTTTGTGTAGAGCTGAAGGTGAATATGAACTCTCATCAAGAAAGATCTGAATTATTTTACTCTCAGACACTCTTCACTGTCAGACTATGCAAATTTCATGGCAAACCTTCTGGTAAACTCAAGGACATGGCTTAAATATTACAGCTTTTATATTACAAAAGTGACAGAAATAAGAAATATTGAAGAATGTGTGGTTAGTCAATATCTCATTGACCAGTGTATCACAAGAATACCAGGGGCTTAGGCAGTGAACACAATGGACGATACAGTCTATTACCCTATCCCATCACAAGTCTTCCCATTTCTTCTCTTTGGTCAGCAAGGTCAAAGTCGAAGTTAAAAGTATATTTATTATCAAAGTATGTATGCAGTATAGAACTCTGAGATCCATCTTCCCACTGACAACCATGAAACAAAGAAACACCGAAACGCCATGGACCTCGTTCAAAGAAAACCGCAAACACTCGACGTGCAAAAAAAAAAGAACAAATTGCACGAATGACCAAAAAAAATGAGTGAATAACACACAGAATGTTAAACATCAAACCACAGAGTCCTTGAAACAGACTAGGAACGCTCAGTTCTTGAAACAGACTAGGAACGCTCAGTTCAGTTCATGTCAGTTCAACTTAGAGCTGTGCTGTTTGTCGACTGCAGGTCGCAGACCCAATCCACCGCGATCAAAATCTTGCAAAATAGCGACAAAAAAAGGAATAACTGGAAACCAGAAACACATATAACATGAGCTGCAGAGCCTATAAAAATAAGTCCAATCCTTCAAGGGAAGGGAAGGAGAGAATAAGGGAAGAGATAGTTATAGCCTGATGAATATATGTATCACTGACCTCTAATTATGCTCTTTGCGTTCTTGTGCATCATTAAATTTGCTTTATCTCCAACTTCTTTGCAGTTCTCCAACATGAAATCTTAATCTGTTTCCCTCTCTGCAGTTGCCATCTAATCTACTCAGTGTTTTCAGTATCGTCTGCCTCAGTTTCAGCTTCCAGTTGATTTTGTCTCAGTTCCTTTTTTTTAATCATTCAGCAAGACAATAGGTTCCAAGCAGATTTTAAATTCAAATGTTTTTACAAATCTTTAGTCATAAGGGACACCTACCAAAGATGTTACGGACCCATGTGAAGTTTGAAGAGGCTATAAACAGCTCATGGAAACTGAGATTAGGATGTAGTCTTGAGGTCATTCCCCACCATCTCTTGATATGTAGTCAATGGATAGTTTTAATTATATCTGGAGATACTGCTCACTTTTGTTAATTACCTCACGTACCGGGTGCCTGAGAACACTGGCAACTGTGGTGATCTTATGACCTGTATTTTGAAGTGGAATTGTCTTCAGCTCCACGTTATATCCTACTGGTGGGAGAACAAAGCTACTTTATTGAAATACAGAATAAAACACATTTACATTGCCCTGAACTGGGTTCTCCAGTAGTGAGTGATCCTACAGGGGGCTGTCAACAGTCACAGCTTCCTACAGCTCAAGCCTTCATTCTGACTGGGTCAGACGTAGCATCCTGAGGCATGCTGCACATTAGTCCCACCACAACTGACCACATGGCTCACTTCTGAACTCACCATGAATTTTCAAAGTTCGAAGTACATTTATTATAGTTCTGTTATTATAATATTGTATATTACAACCATATACAACCTTGAGATTCGTTTTCTTGCTGGCAAACACTGTGAATCCCAGAAACACAGTAGAATAAATGAGAACAACCAATGTGCAAAGGGCAATAAACTATGCAATACAAAAGAGATAAAATTACATAAGATTATGAGGACACACAGTCCTCTTTTATTGTCATTTAGTAATGCATGCATTAAGAAAAGATACAATGTTCCTCCAGAATGATATCACAGAAACACAAGACAAACCAAGACTAAAAAAAACTGACAAAAACCACATAATTATAACATATAGTTACAACAGTGCAAAGCAATACCGTAATTTGATAAAGAACAGACCATGGACACGGTAAAAATAAGTCTCGAAGTCGCTTGAAAGTCCCATCCTCTCACGCAGATGGTAGAAGGGAGAAAAACTCTCCCTGCCATGAACCTCCAGCACCGCAAACTTGCCGATGCAGCACCCTGGAAGCACCCGACCACAGCGGACTCTTGAGCCCGTCCGAAAACTTCGAGCCTCCGACACCAAGCACCGAGCACCATCTCTGCTGAGTGCTTCGACCCCGGCCCCACCAACAGGCAATAGGCAAAGCTGAAGATTTGGGGCCTTTCCCTCTGGAGATTCTCGATCGCACAGTAGCAGCGGCAGCAAAGCAGGCATTCCAGAAGTTTCTCCAGATGTTCCTCTGTGCTCCTCACATCTGTCTCCATCAAATCAGGATTGTGCACAGCCCCTACTTAACAAATACGATATTATTTTGGAGCGGCCACGCGCGCTGCGTCGCGTCACCATCTTCTCCTCCCCTGCTCTCAATAAATGATAAATATTGAGATGAGAGGTGAAATGTTCATGAATGTGAGTGCATAGGTTTTGGGAACAGTTCAGCGATGGGGTGAGAAAAGTCATCTCCTCTGGTTCAAGAGCCTCACGGATGAGGAACAATAACTGTTCCTGAACCTGGCGGAGTGGGTACTAATGCTTCTGTACTTTCTTCCTGATGGCAGCAGTGAGAAAAGAGCATGACCTGGCTGCTGGAGGTCCTCGATGACGGATGCTACTTTCCTGTGACAGTTCTCCATGTAGATGTGCTCTGTGGTGGGGTGGGCTTTACCCATGGCGGACTGGACTGTATCCACTACTTTTTGTAGTATTTTCCATTCAAGGGCCTTGATGTTTCCGTAACAGGCTCTGATGCAGTTAGAAATTTTAATAATTCTACCACACATTCTGTAGAATTTTGTTTAAATTTTTGGTGTCAGGCCAGATCATTGAAAACTTCGTAAAGGCACTGCCATGCTTTCTTCATAATTGCACTTATGTTTTTGGGCCCAGGACAGATCCTCTGAAATGATAAGACCGAAGAATTTTAAACCGCTGACGTTTCCCAGCTCTGTTCTCCCGATCAGGACTTGTTCATGGACCTTCGCTTTCCTCCTCCTGAAGTCAATAGTCAGCTCCTTTGTCTTGCTGACATTGAGTGAGGGGTTGTTGCTGTGCACCACTCAGCCAGATTGTCAATCTCCCTCTGATATGCTGATTTGTCACCACCTTTGATTCGGACAATTACAGTGGTGCAATCAGCAAGCTTAAATATGGCATTGGAAATGTGCTTAGCCATTAAACAAAGTCATGCATGGGTGTTCTCCATTAAGGGAATCTACCCTAATATTCCGAATTAAGTCCTATGACAATGAACAAAGGGTGAAAGGGCCAAGGTTATGTGGATCCTGGAACAGCCTCAGCAGTCTCCTGAGGACCCCTTAGGAGAGCATCATATTCAACTTGATCGCACAACTACTAGCCTCTTCGCAGCACTGAAAGAGAGGGGAAGATTTGTTTGATGGTGGAATCTCTTTTAAGGGAATTCGCCTACCGGAGCAACATGTCAATGGCAGATGCCATCTCTCTGGCCCTACATTCCTCCTTCGAACACCTGGAGAATAAAGATGCATACGTAAGGCTCCTTTTCATTGACTACAGCTCTGCCTTTAATACCATCTATTAAACTATTACTAATATCTTTAATATTTAATATTTGTAATCCAGGGAGTGTGAAGCGCAGAATCAAATATCACTGTGATGGTACTATGTTCTAGTACCAATTGTTTGGCGACAATAAAGTATAAAGTATAAAGATGGCAGAATTAGTGAAGAATAATTTGTTTAATGTAGAGGCTGGTACGGTGGAAAATGAAGTCCAACGGAGCTCTATCCTTGTTCTGTACTTGAGAAGGTATGGTAGTAGAAGAGGAGGTGAGAGCAAACATGTGGGAAATAGATGAAATGCCATGGGCTATGTTAACAATAGTAGAGAGGAGGACATGGTTCAGGAAGAAAGAAGACTTTTAAGATGTATCTCTTAGTAAGTCTCATCACTGGAGAAAATATGACAGAAGCAGAGGGACTGGAAGAATGGAGTAGTGTCTTTACAGGATGCAAATTGGAACAAAAAGTAATCAAGATAGCTGTGGGAGTCACAATGTGTAGTAACAGGAGTAGCTAGGCTACTGAGATGGGGACAGAGAACTTCAGAAAAGGTTGGAAGAGTTAGAGGCTGACCATGTGAAGGTGAAAGTGACAGCAAGGGAAATGAACTTGTTTAATTCTGCATGTATACACGGCACCAAAGCAGTCATCAATGCACCTGAAACAAAATTGAGTGTGTGGGCTAAAACAAAGTTTGCTCCACATACTGTATCTCACCAACAGACAGGGACAACTTGGGAGCAAGCAAGTGTCTATCATCACACTTTTGTACTGGAGAAAGTACCTGAAACAGAAGGAGAAGTTTTTCAACATGAGAACACATTCAGCCAGACAAATGAGTATATTGGCAGAGGGGATCTGGGTGACTTCTGCTCTAGAAAGAAGTAGAGGGCTCTCAGATCATCTGGGTGGAGAACCAGAATTAGAACCAGGTTTATTATCACTGACATATGTCATGAGATTTGTTGTTTTGTGGCAAGAAAAATGACGTGAAAGGTTCTTACAGTACATTTAAGGGGAAATTGTACAGGTCCATGAGGAAGAAGGGAAAAGAGAATATGCTCCCATAATTTTATGCACTTTGATTAAATCTCCCTTTAGTTGATTACTTATCAAAGGGAGAAAATATCAGCCTGGTAAATCACACCTTGGAACTAAACTACTTTATCCTTGGTAACATCCTTTCAATTCCTCTCTGAAACCTTTCAATTACTGTCATATCAGCCAACTCACTGCATTATTTCAGATTTAATTTTCAAACTATCTTTGATAGCTGTGCTTTCATCTCCCTCAGAATATAAGTCAATGTTGATGTTCTATGTGATCTTGAAGATAAATGGACACGTGGATAAAAAGGAGAAAAAATGGGAGTAAATTGACTTTGTTTCTTACAAGATGAATAAGCACAGTGAACCATTGCCCAAGTAAGTTGTCTCAAGAATGGAATTGCAATGTGAATTCAAGCTCTATTGAAAGAACACAGTGGTACCAAATTTCGCTGCAGGGGAAGGGAAAGTTAGTCCTAGAAAAATGATTCAGGAGTGAATTTCAATGTGAAATGCAATTGGGAATACTGGCTTCTGTCGATTCAATGTGCAGGGCTGATTTCAGCCAATTCTCTGAACTATATTTAGCACAGTCAAGTTCTGCTCCTGTGATCCTGGCAAGATAGTGAAACACTCAGTGCCATAATGCGATGGAATCCCAACATCAAACATAACTTCCTTTTTGTTCAACAGGCGCATTGTCACTTTTATTATTACTGATATCTGACGTGAAATCTGTTGTTTTGTTGCAGCAGTACAGTGCAAGACATTAAAAAGTTACTAGTAGTTAGGATAAGAAAATTAATAGTGCAAAAGATGAATCCTGAGATAACATTCATGGGTTCATGGACCATTCAGAAATCTGATGGCAGAAAGGAGGAAGCTGTTGCTAAAACGTTGAATGTGTTGAATGTGCAATGAGAAGAGGCATGTCCCAGAAGGTGATGATGGATTCCGCCTCCTTGAGGCACAGTCTCTTCAAGATGCTCTCAGTGGTGGGGAGGCTTGTGCCAGTGAAGGAGCTGGCTGAGCCTACGGTCCTCTGCAGCCTTTTTTGCTCCTGTGCATTTGAGCCTCCATATCAACTGGCAATGTAATGTCAGAATGCTTCCCATGGTACGTCTATGGAAACGTTTTAGAGCATTTAGTGACATACCAAACCTCCTCAAACTCCGAATAAAATTTAGCCACTGGCAATCCTCCTTCATGATTGCATCAATATGTTGGGCACAGGATAGATCTTCTGAGATGTTGGTGCACAGGAATTTGAAGCTGCTCACCCTTTCCAACGCTGGCCCTTACTGACTGACGTCTTTTCAGAGCAACATACGCAAAATGCTGAAGGAACTCAACTGGTCAAGACGCATCTATGAAGGGAATTTGACAGCTGACCTTTCAGGCCGAGACCTGTCACCATGGCTCGACCTGAATTGTCACCCATTTATTCCTCTCCATAGATGCTGTCAGGCTTGCTGAGTTCCTCCAGCATTTTGTGGGCATTGCTCTGGATCTCTGGTGTGCATTTCACCGATTTCTCCTTCCTGATGCTCACAATCCATTCCTTGGTCGTAATAATGTTGAGTGCAAGTGTGCAGTTGTAACAACACTGAACCAGTCAATCTATCTCACTCCTAATTGCTTCTGTGCCACCATCTGAAATTCTGCCAACAGTAGTGATGTCACTGGCGAATTTGTAGATGGTGTTTGAGCTGTGCCGAGCTACAGAGCCATGACCCGGGAAGGAAGGAAATTTTTACATTCTTCTAATGGTCATATTTCTCTTGAATTCTCTTCATGTTGATTAAAGACAGTGCTATGAGTAGGTTGGTGGAATTTGAAAAGAGGGTCCTGGCAACAGAGTCCCAGCCTGCATTGTAGTTCGCATGTTGGCGGAGATTAGTGGCCATGCACTGTGAAAAGCAGTTCAGTACATGTTGCAACAGAACTGCTTGCAGCTCTATTTATGACTGTATTATTTCAGGTGTAATTACCAGCTTGATGAGCCAGCTGATGTGGAATTGGAATAACTGAATTGTGGCTCAGCCATATTAAATATCCATTGTCATGTGATGTCTGTACCCAAGTAAGGTCAACACTAAAGAAGTAGGAAGTAAGGGAGATCCTCCCAGATATTTTGAGATGTGGTTTCATGTTTGCATGACTGGTTTAAAAAGTCCTGTTTGCGGTGAATCTGTGAAATTCATTGACACAGACAGATGTAGAGGGCAAGTCATTGGGGTATATTTAAAGCAGAGGTTGATGCATTCTTGATTAATAAGAGTGTCAAAAGTTACGAGGAGAAGGCAGAAGAATGGGGTTGAGAGGGATAATAAATCAGCAATGATGAAATGGTGGAGCAGACTTGATGGGCTGAATGGCCTAATTCTGCTCCTATGTCTTATGGTTATATGGTAAGGAGTGAAATCTGTGCAGTGGCAATGGGAAGGAAAGTCATTCATCAGTGTGGAAACAGAGTAAGATTACACATTCCTGTGGCCTGACCTTGCCTGCAATGAATATCCATCCCTTTCTGGGTTCTTTCAGAATTCAATGGAGATTTTTTATAATGATTATGTATCAGTTTATACGTACAGTATGTCTTCTTAAAGAGTCATAGAATTATAACAGCATAGAAGGGGATCATTCAATCCATGAATCTCGTGCTAGCTCCAAGGAGAGCAATCCTGTGAATACTGATACATGGTCCAAATCTGAAATGTTAACCATTCCTTTGCTTCCACAGGTGCTGCTTCACCAGATGAGTTCCCCTAGCAGTATAGCAAAACTCAAGAAATTCTGCAGATACTAGAAACCCACATACTGCGAGAAACCCCTAGCAGAATTTTTTCATTCTCTCCAGATTTCTGCAGTGTCTCCCACCCATTCTATTATCTCATGTTTGAGTAACCAGTTTTCTTTTGAAGCCACTGATTCTGCCTGGACCACCCTTATAAGCAGTCAATTCGAAACAAAAATCACACTGAGTACAAATGTTTATCTCCAGTTCGTGCTTACATTGCCTACCCTGGTTCTTGAACAATTTGCTAATGGGAGTACCTTCCTCCTTAGTTCTACCCATCCAGCAATGGTCACGTACTCAACTATCAAATGCTCTCTCTACCTTCTCAACCTTGCCCAGCTTTTTTTTTCATTCTACAGTCATTGGATAGAGGTGCTCTGTTACGACTGCAGTGCCAATAGCTCAGACTGCAATAGGCTAGGATAATATCATCTCCTCTTCATTTCTTGAAGGCTCACATCACACTGACCTCAAGTTGATTCATTGAAGATTGTGGTTTACTGAATTCAAGAGTTCAACTACGAATGGCTTTTTCAGTTTTTGAATTTACTACCCATCCAGCAGAATGCTCTTGATGAATAAAAATTATTCACTTGGTATAAAGTAGAATAACAGCCAGATGTTGAATTGAAGACTCTTCCTTTGACCCAAATTAAAATTCATGGTCAAAGGTATTGCCACCTTCTTCACGTTGTTTCAAGCCTGACAAATTTGATTCACCTCAAGTCTGTGGTAGAAGCTTACCATTCTCACTGAATGCTACATAATTCAAGTGATGTGGTCCAATTAAATCTATATAACTTAGTTTTGTCTTGAGCTGGTTATATTCTGTTGTATTGCAAACACAAAATAAACCATATTCCTTCCTTCTAGTCAGATCCTCAATATCTTTTAATTTTGTCATATCTAACAGAAAAGGCGAGTATTTGTCTTCTATCTTTGATGCCTCCCAGATGTTCCAAAACATTTTTAAATTAATAAAATGTCTGGGGCATTTAACAACATTGCAAATATTTATGCTCTCAAATAAAAATTTAAAAGCGGATAAGAACTTGTTTTATTTTCCAGACGGAATAATTCTGGCATTATGCATGGTAATTCAGTGTAAGCAGTGCGATCCCGTCAAGTTAGTCAGGTCAAAGTAGTGTGCCTACATATAGATTGACAGCATGAATTTCCACATGGTTAGCTCTTCATATGCCAAGGTGAGGTGCCTTTAGCATAACTGTTCCTTGACACTGCGCAAGCAGAATGTCGAATATCATCCAAACACACTTTGTAGTGTTTAAGGAGATGGACACCAAGCTCAAAATAATTACAAGCTTAACTGAAGACCTTGATTCAGGAGTCAAAAATGCAGAGCTTTGGACAATGTATTCTTCTGCATACCTCCTTAACCTTTGGACCAATCATTGAGTAATGACCACCAATCACAGGTCAGAAGAGGAGAGTGAAACAGAAAAGGCTGGTGTAAAACAGCTAGAAAATATGGTGAACACCAAAAGGGAAAAGGTTGTTATAAAGCAGAGGGATGACACCAAAGTTTAGAAGAGGAGAAAATAATTTTAAAGTTGTGCATTAGGAGATAGATTAATGTTCGTGATGTAAGGTTCTACAGGGTTTTATATAGAATGTAACATTTGCTTAATATTTTGTAATCCTATTTGCAATACTTAATCAAACATATACTGTGGTAACTAAATAGGGCTAAGTCTACATCCCACTACGCTGGATAATTTTGAAAACGAAGATTTTTCTCTTCGTTTTGACCTTCCGTCCACACTGAAATGGCGTTTTCATCCCCCGAAAACAGAGATTTTTGAAAACACTCTCCAGAGTGCGTAAATTTGAAAACAATTGTTTCGTGTTGTAGTGTGGACAGGGTAAAAGGAGAGATTTTAAAATGTTGTCATGACAACACCACAACAACAATGCTTTTCCTGCTTCTGCTTGGTACTGCGCAAGCACTGCCGGACGGCTGTTCTTGATTCTTGATCCTCCAAAATATTCCGCATAGAATTTAAACTGGAGGTGGCTTTCAAGCTGGTCCCCTCAGATTCTCTGTTTGCATCTTCTGTTCTTCTGCCCGTACACTCCGGTCTCCCAGTCTGCGGTGGTCGTACCCTCGATCTCCTGTACCCTGGGGTCTCCAAGCCGGCACTGTTGCTGTTATAATGCGCAGTCGGTGTGAACGGCGTGAGAGTTAAATTGTAAAGTGAGCTTTTTTGACTAGATCCCCGAAATTCATTTGATTGAGTCTATCTTTAAAAATATTAATGTCAGAAATACTGCGCAGTTCTGACTGCAGAAGAATCCACTTTCTTGTTGATCTTGGGTAGAGAACGGCTTCATGTGTGTGTTGTTTACTTTATTGTCTACATTAATAGTTTGTTTGGAATTAAACATCTCTACTGCTTTGCTGACTTTGTAGTCGTTTGTAACTCGCAGAAACAGCTCGACTTCATTGTCTGTCTAAACGAAGAAGTCAGGTCTGATTTTCCCAGCGGAGGTTTTCTTTGTATTCCTCGAAGACATTGTTGGTACTCTAGTTTTTGACCAATGAAAATAGCACAACGCCACCGCGGAAACGTAAATATTATACCATTTCCTCTTCGCTTGTTTTCTGTAGATGTGTCTGCGCATGCACAGTGGGAGTAGATTCGCCCAAATATCCATTTTAGTGTGCCAGAGATATTTTGAAAAACGCCTAGTGTGGACGCCTGTCATTTTTACTTGAAACCGGTGTTTTCAAAATTATCCGGTCTAGTGTGGACGTAGCCTTAGTTAAAAAGAAACTACATTCAGGTGGCACTTTATTAGGTACACCTGTACAGCTGCTCGTTAATGCAAATTTCTAATTAGTCAATCACATAGCAACAGCTCAATGCATAAAAGCATGCAGACATGGTCAAGAGGTTCAGCTGTCGTTCAGACATCAATATGGGAAAGAAATGTGATCTACATGACTTTCACTGTGGAGTGATTGCTGGTGCCACATGGGGTGGTTTGAGTATCTCAGGAACTGCTGATCTCCTGGGGTTCTTTTGCATAGCATAAACTCTAAAGTTTACAGAGAATGATCCAAAAAACAAACAGAAAAAAAAAAACAGTGAGCAGCTGTTTGGTGGGCAAAAACCACTTTATAATGAGAGAGGTCAGAGGAGAACGGCTAGACTGGCTGAAGCTGACAGAAAGTAACTCAAATAACCATTCATTGCACAGGTGACGTGCAGAAGATCTGAATGCACAACACGTTGAACCCTAAGGTAGATGGGCTACACATCAGAAGACAATGGACATGCACTCAGTGCCCACTTTATTAGTTACAGGGGATACCTCACAATGTAGCCACCAAATGTATGCCACAGGATGGAATAATTATGTCGGCACAATTCAGAACAATGTATTTGCTGTGTGCAGCAATAATGAAGTCAGTGTCCGATCTACGTATGATCTGGTGATTGATTTAGGATTATACATGATAGAGTGCTTCAAGTATCTTCAAGTTAGTTCATTGCACAGTCTAAAATAAAAGTGAAAGCACTTACATTATTATAATGACTCCTTCAACTCCACTGGACCAAAGTTCCTTTGGAGCCAATTAGTTGGAGTCTACATGCTAATCACTAGAAACATTTTCAGACTTCATATAATCTCTTCATGAAATAGCATAGATGGATTGGTTGCTTCATTTTACTCTGAGGTGTTGCAGTAACGAACCTCCATCTATAAAGTGTTATCTGTTCGCTCTGATTTATTCCTAACCATTAAATGATCCTTCATGGAAAATAGACCCTGAGAATATCCTGAACAGGAGAGATTCTGCAGATCCTAAACACAAGAGATTCTGCAGATGGTGGAAATCCAGAGTAACACACACAAAATGCTGGAGGAACTCAGCAGGTCAGGCAGTATCTATGGAAATGAACAAACAGACAACGTTTCGAGCCGAGGCCCTTCATCAGGACTGGAAAGGAAGAGGGAATAGAAGCCATAATAAGAGGGTCTGAAACATTGACCATTGAGAGCGCCCTGAGAAGCTGCATCTCTATCTGGTATGGCAGCAGTCGAGCATTGGACCAAATGTCCTTACAAAGGACTGTGAGATCAGTTGAGAGGATCATAGAGATCTCCCTTTAATCCATCGGGGACACGTATCAGGAGCACTGCATACACAGAGCACTTAGTGTTACCGAGCATCCCACCCATTCATCCAGCATCCTCTTTGACTTTCTACTATCAGGCAGGAGACTCCGATGCATTAAGACAAGAATATTTAGGATGGAATACAGTTTCATCCTTCAGGACATTTGGCTTCTGACCTCCCTGCCTTGCATTCGAAGTTTCATCCTTCAGGACATTTGGCTTCTGACCTCCCTCCCTTGCATTCGAAGTGTCACCAGTTAATTTGTTCTGCCCCCTCTGATATTTAATTTATGCACTTTGCTTTTTTTATTCTTAATTCATTTGTAGATTTTATTCTTACTTTCCTATGTTAGGTGTGATATGTGCACTACTGTGCTATCACACAATAACATAGGAAAGTAAGAATAAAATCTACAAATGAATTAAGCATAAAAAAAGCAAAGTGCATAAATTAAATATTGTAGGGGCAGAACAAATTAACTGGTGACACTTTGAACATGATGTGGCAGGGAGGTCTGAAGCCTGTGCCTGGAGAAATGTTGTCTCGCTTCACGGTATACATGTATATAGTTAAATGACAATAAACCTGACTTGACTTAACTTGACTTATTCCCTTCCACAGATGCTGCCTAACTTGCCGAGTTCCTCAAGCATTTTGAAATACCTGATCTTTACAGTCATGATCTAAAAAAAGGTTCTTACCTTCAGGATAAGACTGGAAAGAAGAAATTTAATTGCAAGCAATCAGGGTACCATTGTTGAGAACTGTTAGTAAGATGGTTTCTCCTTAATTCAGAAACATTTGTTTTCTGTCATATTGTGTATTGTATTCCTGTACATGCACTTGTTATAATTATTTCATTTAACCATAACACTACTCATAATTAAATTAATGGAGTCATTTGTAACCTTCTGAGCCCCTGTATTGTCATACTCAAAAAAGCATTTAATTATTTCTATAAAGGAAATCGTGTGCCTACAGTGCACCAAATACATAGTTTTCTTCATTATTATGTGCAGGTGGTTCCCATCAGAACTGCTGTTTTACTTCTAACTGCTATTGTTGGGTTCTTGATTGATCCCACAGGCTGCAATACAGAGTCATTCAGCACTTACTCACTGAATTTTACTATCTTGCAATTTGTATAACATCAGTGCTGTTTTAGCGCAGCATCTAGCACAGATAGCAAAGAAAGCTCCATAGCAAAGAATGCCCAGCAGCGTCTCTACTTTCTGTGAAGGCTGAGAAAAGTCCATCTCCCACCCCCCATCCTCATCACATTCTATAGAGGTTGTATTGAGAGCATCCTGAGCTGCTGCATCACTGCCTGGTTCGGAAATTGCACCATCTTGGAGCACAAGACCCTGCAGCGGATAGTGAGGTCAGCTGAGAAGATCATCGGGGTCTCTCTTCCTGCCATTACAGACATTTACACCACACGCTGCATCCGTAAAGCAGGCAGCATTATGAAGGAACCCACGCACCCCTCATACAAACTCTTCTCCCTCTTGCCATTAGGCAAAAGGCACCGAAGTATTCGGGCTGTCACGACCAGACGATGTAACAGTTTCTTCCCCCAAGTCACCAGACTCCTCAATACCCAGAGCCCGGACTGACACCAACCTACTGCCCTCTACTGTGCCTATTGTCTTGTTTATTATTTATTGTAATGCCTGCACTGTTTTGTGCACTTTATGCAGCCCTGGGTAGATCTGTAGTCTAGTGTAGTTTTTGTGTTGTTTTACATAGTTCAGTGTAGTTTTTATATTGTTTCATGTAGCACCATGGTCCTGAAAAACGCTGTCTCGTTTTTACTGTGTACTGTACCAGCAGTTGTGGTCGAAATGACAATAAAAAGTGACTTGACTTGACTTGACTTGTCTTGAGATACAGTTGCACATCTTCTGATCTCAGCTGATATATAGTTTGGAGTCAGTAGGTGCGATCAATCAAGTTGAGTATTGTTGAGTATCCTAAGGGGTTGTCTATTGGTGTGTCCTCAGGTGGCTGTAGAGGCCAGTCTGGGATCCACATATTCTGGTGCAGTGTGGGCAAGAGCAAGTGGTGGCTGTGGTAAGTGGTTGGGTCTTTTGTTTGTTCAGCCTCTCCTTTTGCAGCTGCCGCTTGTTTTTGCTGCCACAGTGGAAGTTGCTGTCATGTAGTGCAGCTCCCACTTGTACAGTTTTCTTCCAGTTATATCTGTTGAGTTGTCCCAGAGTTTAGATATAATGTTGAATTCATTTGGAGTTATCTGAGTGTTAATTGATATTCACTGCATTGGAGATCTGTTCAAGTCAAAAACAAGTGATACACATGTGTAGATTCTTTAATGCAATGTAGCAAAGAATCATATAGTTTATGAAAGAACATAAGAACATAAGAAATACGAGCAGGAGTAGCCCATCGAACCTGTTCTGCCATTCAATAAGATGGTTGTCGTGGCTATCTCTCGAGGTCAAGGATGATGGCCTTCGTTCTGAAGAAGTGGCTCACAGAGTTAAGACACCTGTGCGTGTATTTGTTTAACGTGTACTTGATGTTGCACTCCAAGAAGCACACGATACTTCACAAATCAACCAACTGATTCCAATGGCATGGAAACCACGACGATTGGAGCTGATGGATTTGTTGCAGCCTTCATCCGCCTTCACAGCCTTTGAATTCGAAATAAGTTCATTTGCCTGTTCCACCGTTGAGGTCTTGGTTGGATTGTTCTTTGTCAGGGACCTCACCCTCGACCTTACCACCATGGGTGACCCTACCAAGAGCATAGTTCCAGATGGCATTGCTCTCGGGATCACAGGACCATACAAGTTCCACCACCACGACAAGGTGACAATCCATGGAGAAGAATACGATCATGGCTGATTTGGCCATGGACTCATTTCCACCTACCTGCCTTTTCTCCATAACCCTTAATTCCCCTACTATGCAAAAATCTATCCAACCTTGTCTTAAATATATTTACTGAGGCAGCCTCCACTGCTTCATTGGGCCAAGAATTCCACAGATTCACCACTCTCTGGGAAAAGCAGTTCCTCCTCATCTCCGTCCTAAATCTACTCCCCCCGAATCTTGAGGCTATGTCCTCTAGTTCTAGTCTCACCTACAAGTGGAAACAACTTTCCTTCCTCTATCTTATCTATCCCTTTCATAATTTTATATGTTTCTATAAGATCTCCTCTCATTCTCCTGAATTCCAGCGAGTACAGTCCCAATCAACTCAATCTCTCCTTGTAGTCTAACCCCCTCATCTCTGCAATCAACCTGGTGAACCTGTACCACATTGAAAGCCAGTATATCCTTCTTCAAGTAAGGAGACCAGAAATGCATGCAGTACTCCAGGTTGCAGCACAACCACCCTGCTCTTAAGTTCAATCCCTCTGGTAATGAAGGCCGACATTCCATTAGCCTTCTTGATAGCCTGCTGCACCCGCAAGCCAACCTTTTGTGATTCATGCACAAACACTCCCCAGTCCCTCTGCACAGCAGCATGCTGCAGTTTTTTACCATTTAAATAATAATCTGATCTTCCATTTTCCCTTCCAAAGTGGATGACCTCACATTCACCAACATTGTACTCCATCTGCCAGACCCTTGCCCATTCACTTCACTTATCTATATCTCTCTGCAGACTCTCCGTATCTTCTGCACAATTTGCTTTTCCACTCAACTTAGTATCATCAGCAAACTTAAATACACTACACCCGGTCCCCTCTTCCAGCTTGTTAATGTATATTGTGAATAGTTGTGGGCCCAGCACCAACCCCTGCGACACACCACTCACCACTGATTGCCAACCAGAGTAACACCCATGTTTCTCAACTCTCTGCTTTCTATTAGTTAACCAATCCTCTATCCATGCTACATCACTCCCAACTCTATGCATCCTTATCTTATGGTTAAGTCTTTTATGTGACACCTTGTCAAACGAACGCCTTCTGGAAATCCAAGTAAGTAATGTCTATCTGTTCCCCTCTATCCACTGCGTTCATTATATCCTCAAAGAACTCCAGTAAGTTTGTCAAACAGGATCTGCCTTTACTGAATCCATGCTGCATTTGCCGGATGGGTCCACTTCTTTCTAGATGTCTCGCTAGTTCTTCTTTAATGATAGCTTCAAGCATTTTCTCAACTATAGATGTTAAACTAACTGGCCTATAGTTACCTGCCATTTGCCTACATCCTTTTCTGAACAGTGGTGTGACGTTTGCCATCTTCCAATCTGCTGGGACCTGCCCAGAGTCCAGAGAATTTTGGTAAATCATCACCAAAGCCTCTACCTTAACCTGTCATTTCTTTCAGTACCCTGCCATGCATTCCATCAGGATCAGGGGACTTACCTATCTTCAGGCCCACAGCACTACCTCTTTAGTGATAGCTATTGTATCGAGGTCCTCACCTCCCATCACATCCATAATATTTCTCTTTGGGATGTTAGATATGTCCTCCACCATGAAGACTGACACTAAATAGTCATTCAAAACCTTCGCCATTTCCTCATTACCCAATATCAATTCCCCCTTCTCATCCTCCAAGGGACCTACGTTCACTTTAGCCACACTTTTCCACTTTATATAATTATAAAAACTTTTACTCTCCATTTTTATACTTTTTGTTAGTTTATTATCATAATCAAGCTCCGCTTTCTTTATTGCTCACCTACTGGTACTTTGTTGCTTTTTAAAGTTTTCCCAATCTTCCAGTTTCCCACTACACTTGGGGACTTTGTACGCACAAGCTTTTAGTTAGATACCTTCTTTTATTTCCTTAGCTGTCCACTGTCTTTGCTTTTAACTGGAATATACTTTTATTGAGCACCATGAAAAATCTCTTTGAAAGTCTTCCACTGTTCCTTAATCATCCCGCCATATAGCCTGTGTTCCCAGTTTACACTAGCCAAATTCTGCCTCATCCCGTTATAGTCTACATTGTTTAGGCATAATACATTTGGTTTTAGATTGAACCCTCCATTTGTATGAGAAATTCAGTCATACTGTGATCACTCTTTCCAAGAGGATCCCTAATTACAAGATCACTAATTTTACCTGTCTCATTGCACAGGACCAGATCTAAGATAGCACATACCGTTGTAGGTTCAGTACATGCTGCTCAAGAAAGCCATCACGGATGCATTCTATGAAGTACTCCTCAAGTCTGCCTTGACCAACTTGATTCACCCAATCTATGTGCAAGTTAAAATCCCCCATGATAACTGCTGTTCCATTCTGACATGCCTCAGATATTTCTCTGTTTATTGCCTGTGCCACTGTAATGTTATTATTCGGTGGTCGATAGATAACTCCCACTGGTGATTTTTTCCCTTTACTATTCTTAGTCTCTACCCAGATGGATTCAACATTCTGTTCCTTCGATCTTATATCATCTCTCACTATCGCCCTGATCTCATCTTTAACTTAGAGCGCTACCCCACCTTCCTCATCTTCCAGCCTAGCCTTCCATATTACCTGATATCCTTGGATATTTAATTTCCAATCCTCTCCACCTTGCAACCACGTCTCTGTAATAGCCAGTAGTTTAGCCACTGTAATTCAATTTTGAATCATCGTAATGATTGAATTTTTAGATCATAAAAAATAATTTTCTAGTTGGATTAGGCTTAACTATTGTATCTTGGTGACCATAAATTTAGGATCTTCAAAGGAAAATCACTAAAAGTAAGACTAGTTCTTGCGTACGCGTGTGTGTGTGTGTGTGTGTGTGTGTGTGTGCACGCTCGCGCACAATGATATATTCACTGTGTCGCAGTTAGCTCTGATTATAACAACTATCCACTGTGAATGGTGAAGTGTATTTGTCTGTGGTGAAAGCTCTTATTGTCAATAAACTGTCAAAATAAGTTATCGATAAAGAGTCTTTTCGTTCAATAAAGTGTTGTCCATGGACTGTACAGATCAGTACGTAGTTTTCAATTCCCTGGCTGTGGCATTTACTGAAACCAGTCAATGTTATCATTCAGTGTCAGGGAGGATCCATTGTTTGATCCTTACTTCTAGAGCCAAGCATTATTTTAGTCTCATTTGAAGAATGCATTTTAAGAATTTTCTTGAGCTTTTGAGTGTAAGGGGACAAAGTGCACGTTATCCTGCCCAATTCTTTATCTACTGTTACCTGACCCAGTTTCATGTTGAATGTTTCTCACATATTTTTCTGGTCCATGATGTTGGCCAATGAATTAGACTTGGCCACCATTGTTCAGGTAAAGACAAGTACAGCGACTTTATTCAACTCTCACAATGAATTTTCTCTAGTTTAAAACCAGAAAATGCTGGGAATACTCAGCAGTTCAGACATAATCTGAGGCTACACGAATGTTTCCAGTGCTTGGAGAGACACAATACTTTTGCTTCAATTGTAATCTGTTTATGAACAGGCCCTGGACTTTCTGGAGGGAGAAAAGGTGGAAAGTTGCTGGGGCACTGCTGTTGCTAGAGATCAGATTTTTCTGAGTGAACAGCAATATTCCCATATTGTTCTTGGTGGAGGCTATAAAGGCATGCCTGTGGATTTACTAAATAGGCAAGAGAATTAGAATGAAGTCATGTGCCTGAACATCCCAGCCCCAAAAATATATTCAGGCAATGGCCAGCACTTCCAAGAGAGTTGCAATGTCAACTGACCTTAAATGGCACAAGAAGCTTCTGAGACAGAAGAAATTGTTAGAGTCATAGAGCACTACAGCACAGAAACAGGCCCTTTGGCCCATCTTGACCATGCTTACCCAATCTTCTGCCTCATTCCATCTGCCCAAACCTGTACAATATGTCCCCCCAAACCTCTCTTATCCATGTACCTATCCAAATTTCTCTAAGTGTTACACTTAAACCCATATCTATCCTGATGGCAGCTCGTTCCAAACTCACTCCACTGTCTGGGTGAAGAAACTTCCCCTCTGATTTCCCTTGAATATTTTTACCCTCAAATCTATAACCTGAGGAGAAAATGCTCTGGGCACAGGGCTGCTAACCCACAATAGCAATCCAAAGAGGCTGATCTGGACAACTGGTACAAAAGTGCAGTTTCCACAAAATGCACAGAAATCTCCTGTAATTCACTTTCAACTGCAACTCAAAGGTCCATGACTTATAAGCCTAGTAATTACTCTGAGTGCTGTGTCATAAATACACCACTTGTACTGCACTGCAATCAAAATATTTCTCCCCAATTTTTGAGAAGCCATCAACCCAGTTAAATAAAAAATCTTCACAGCCTCTTGCCTGTTTTTATAATGAAATGTGATACACACACATTTGAAATTGGGCAAAAGGTACCTTAATTCCCAGCTACAGACTTGATCGCCACAAAAATCAGTAAGAGATTGCACAGTGTGTGCTTTGAACGTATTGGCTAAATTCTTCACACATTGCCAGCTCAGTCCATGTCATTTTTCAGAGACAGACACTGGAGGTTTATTTGGCCATTTCTTCCCACTGAGAGTGTTATACTTCTAAACTCCAATCACCTTATTGAGAGGAAGACATCTTCTTATCCAGTCCCCCAATCCTTTGGCAATTCAGACATCGCCAGCCAGATGAGCTGATCATTGTACCCATTTTATATTTAACTATGGTAGTGATGCACCATCAGTTACTCCAAAAGACTAGAAGTAGAGTAAATACTGAAAGGCTTTTATTAGCAGTAAAATGTGATCTCCATCATGCTGAGTATCTGCCCCTGGACTGAGGAGGAGGAGCAATGGCGCAATCGCCTTTATTCAGGGTTCTGTGGGAGGAGCCACAGGAGCAGTCAGCGGAGGGGCGTGTCCAGACAGGTAACCCAGTTACAACATATATATATATGGTTTACCACAGGTAGTGTAGAGGTTAGCACAACACTTTGCAGGCAACCTGGGTTCATTTCCTGCTGCTGTCTGTAAACAGCTTGTACATTCTTCCTGTAAACAACAGGAATTCTGCAGATGCTGGAAATTCAAGCAACACACATCAAAGTTGCTGGTGAACGCAGCAGGCCAGGCAGCATCTGTAGGAAGAGGTGCAGTCGACGTTTCAGGCCGAGACCCTTCGTCAGGACGCATTCTTCCTGTGACTGCGTGGGTTTCCTCTGGGTGCTCCAGTTTCCTCCCACAGTCCAAAGACATACCGGTTGGTAGGTTAATTGGTTGTTGTAAATTGTCCAGAGTGATTTGGCTAGGATTTGATCGGGTGATTGCTGGCGGCATGACTCAAGGGGCTGGAAAGGCCTATTCTGCGCTGTATCTCAATAAATAAAATAAATATAACCTTTAACTGTTGTCTGCTCTCCATTTTGTTACAGATAAAGATGAGTGTGCGAATGGCACACACTACTGCCATGCAAACACTGTGTGTGTGAATGTGCCTGGATCGTATCACTGTGACTGTCTCCCAGGATACACCAGAGTTGATGACTACTCCTGTACAAGTAAGAGCAGTTTAGGAAAAAAAAAGATTCACAGAGCAGATAATTTTTCAGAGAAGAAAGGCATTGATTAATATGCTTTGGAAAGCCACAGATTTGGAGAGAATTAAGCATTTTTTCCAAGAAAGCCCCTCATTCTTCTTTTGTAGATCACTAGGGTACATGAGCCCATTTCATTGGACCCTGCGAATGCTGAGTGTACTTAATTTATGTTATCCTTCAAAGGTGGTGTAGAAAATGATACGATTTAGAATTTGTTTCTGCTGCTGTTGAGCAGCTATTGTTAGAGTTTAAATGAGCAATTTTGAATAGAGTACTTTAATGCTGGTTGCTTGTGTTGGCTGAGATGGTGGTTTCTCTTTAATCTGAAGCATTTCATTGAAGGATAGAACATGACCCAAGCATTGAAGGGAAGACACCTTTCTGCTACTGCAATATAATTTCACTATTTCCATTATCAGTAAGCAGAAGGGAGCCCCAAAGCATCGTCTGTTACTTCTGCCTGTTTATCTGTTGCCATGGAAGGAAGAATCTCCTGCTGTGTGTTGCCAACTGAGCATGCCAAGAGAGTTGAGGCTGAGCACTCTCAGTTAGTTGAGGAGGGTGTGTATGGGAGGTGTCAATCAGTCCAGCAGTTGAAAGGCAATGTTAAATGAAGTCTTATTCATTATTCAATGTGTGAAATGAGCGCTGCATCTTTAATGGAGCCAGATCATAACAGCGAACATGCCGTGAGAAAAGATGCTAGATTTAAAAAAAAACTTGGCAAGTAATTCTCAATAACAATTCAATTGCAAACTTGACATGAAAGCCAAATGAAAATAGCAGTGACGTATTCAAAATCTTTCTTTATGTTTTGCGCTTAACATATTTCCTGTTACGTATTTTCCCTGCACATTTGTCATGAGCTCCTCCACATCACCCTTACCTTAATAGTGTAGATGTAGTTGTGTGGCGTGTGGCCAATTGGTTAAGGCGTCGGTCTAGTGATCTGAAGGTCGCTAGTTTGAGCCCCAGCTGAGGCAGCGTGTTGTGTCCTTGAGCAAGGCACTGAACCACACATTGCTCTGCGTCGACACCGGTGCCAAGCTGTATTGGCCCTAGTGCCCTTCCCTTGGACCACATTGGTAGCATGGAGAGGGGAGACTTGCAGCATGGGCAACTGTCGGTCTTCCATACAACCTTGCCCAGGCCTGCGCCCTGGATCTCTTACAAGACGCAAATCCATGGTCTCACGAGACTAATGGATGCCTATTATTGCTATTATTTATTGTTACTATTAGTCAATAATTGTCGACAACAGGCCACTGACGAAGTTCAGCACCAGACCATATGCAGCCTAAGACAATTTTCAATGTAGAAGGTGTAGACTATCCATCTGTATGAACTTTTCTGCAATGTGGTTTTACACATAAATGTGCAGGCCCCCATGCACAGTATTAGTTCTCAAATACACCCTATCCTTATTATATGCGAGGGATACGTTCCTCGAAGTTGACGCATAATGTGAAATCGCATAATGTGAATAATTGTTTAAATGGAGAAAATAGGGATGCGTTCCAGAGGGCTCCCTAAATATGTTTTATCTGTAATTTATTCACATTTTTATACCAATACGACACAAAAGCAGTACCACAAGGCAACATTTGTATTATATTTAATCAATTTAAGGTAATATTCAATGTTATAAATCATAGAAAGTTAACATCTGAGGGAGTACACCAGGTGTGTTCGCTCCGGGAGATGAGTGGTTGTTGTGCTGTTGGGCAGCCTTACATGGATAAGGTGGGTGGTTGTGGTCGTCAGGATAATATCAAGCACAGCAAGGGGTGAAGGAAGACTCACAGAACTCTTAGAACTGCCGGCAGCAGAAGATTACAGCGATTTGCATAAAGTGGTGAGGGTTGTTTCCTTGGCAGCATTTTGTTTTTTTAGCATAAATTTGCTTGTAGGGAAGAAGAGTTGACAGCAGGGAATGACTGAAATGCTGACTCCGTCCTAAACTTGGGTCCATGTCCATCACCATTTGTGCCAAGTGTTCCGACTTCAACCGTTCCCTCACCATTGGTGAACTCCCGGGATTTTCAAAATCGTCTGTTGCTTGCAGCATCTGAGAGATAGTTCGCGGTAAAACAAAATATGTACACCTTGAATGTGGATCATACCGGTCGAGTGGTTGAATCAGCGATGTTGTGCAGCGGGAAATGCACTGTTATGTTAGGATGAATGCTGTCCAAATGTTTAGGATGGGCTGGCGCATTGTCAAGGAACAAAAGAACTTTAAAGGCAAGATTCTGTTCCCGGCAGTAGCATCCCAGAGCTGTGTTACCTTCAGCTGATGCCGCGCTGTTTATAATTTCCAACATTTTTTCAAGTGTTAAAGCAGTTCTCTGCTGCTCGGCTGACGGCCCAAGACATGACATTGGACGCTTAGGAGGCATAGTTAAATATTTCAAGCACAAAGTCACTGCACCGTAAATAAAACCAACAAAGGTTTAAGATTGCGCATCCACACCTTGCCAAAACCAATGCGAGAGTGGCGGGAGAGAGATTGTGAGGCGCGCACAGCTGACTTGTATTGGCGGGAAAGCGGTGCTTCTCGTCCCAACAGTGAGACTGTGAAGCGTGCGCACGTGACTTGTATTGGCGGGAAGGCAGTGCTCCTCGCGTAACTGTGAATTTTGGATGCATATAAGGAGATGTTAGTAGAAATAGGTTCCTCGCATAACTGTGAATCCGCATAGTCTGAAGACGCATATAACGAGGAGAGGGTGTATTACTTATTTACTATTTGCTGTTTTTTGTATTTGCACAGTTTGTCTTCTTTTGCACACTGGTTGCCTGTCAGTCTCTGTGTGTAATTTCTCCTTGATTCTATTGCATTGAGAAACATAGAAAACCTACAGCGCAATACAAGCCCTTCAGCCCACAATGCTGTGCCGAACATGTACTTGCTTTAGAAATTATCTAGGATAACCCATAGCTCTCTATTATTCTAAGCTCCATGTACCTATCCAGGAATCTCTTAAAAGATCCTATCATATCCGCCTCCACCACTGTTGCTGGCAGCCCATTCCACAGACTCACCACTCTCTGCATAAAAAAGTTTACTCTTGACATTTCCTCTGTACCGACTTCCAAGCACCTTAAAACTGTGCCCTCTCATGCTAGCCATTTCAGCTCTGGGAAGAAGCCTCTGACTACCCACACGATCAATGCCTCTCATCATCTTATACACCTCTATCAGGTCACCTCTCATTCTCTGCCGCTCCAAGAAGAAAAGGCCGAGTTCACTCAACCTATTCTCATAAGGCATGCTCCCCAATCCAGGCAATATCCTTGTAAATCCCTTCTGCACCCTTTCTATGACTTCCACATTCTTCATGTAGTGAGGTGACCAGAAATGAGCACAGTACTCCAAATGGGGTCTGACCAGGGTACTATATAGCTGTAATATTACCTCTCGGCTCCTAAGCTCAATCCCACGGTTGATGAAGGACAATGCAACGTAGGCCTTCTTAACCACAGTCAACCTGCACAGCAGCTTTGGGTGTCCTATGGACTCGGACCCCAAGATCCCTCTGATCCTCCACACTGTCAAGAGTCTTACCATTAATACTATATTCTGTCATCATATTTGACCTACCAAAATGAACCACCTCACATTTATCTGGGTTGAACTCCATCTGCCACTTCTCAGTCCAGTTTTGCACCCTATCGATGTCCCGCTGTAAACTCTGACAGCCCTCCACGCAATCCACAACACCCCTAACCTTGTGTCATCAGCAAATTTACTAACCCATCCCTCCAATTCCTCATCCAGGTCATTTATAAAAGTCACAAAGAGAAGGGGTCCCAGAACAGATCCCTGAGGCACACCACTGGTCACCAACCTCCATGCAGAATATGACCCGTCTATAATCACTCTTTTCCTTCTGTGAGAAAGCCAATTTTGGATCCACAAAGTAAGCTCTCCTTCGATCCCATGCCTCCTTATTTTCTCAATAAGCCTTGCATGGGGTACGTTATCAAATGCCTTGCTGAAATCCATATACACTACATCTACTGCTCTACCTTCATCAATGTGTTTAGTCACATCCTGAAAAAATTAAATCAGGCTCGTAAGGCATGACCTGCCTTTGATAAACCCATGCTGACTATTCCTAATCTTATTATGCTTCTCTAAATGTTCATAAATCCTGCCTCTCAATATCTTTTCCACCAAATTAGCTTTCACTGAAGTAAGACTCACTGGTCTATAATTTCTTGGGCTATCTCTTCTCCCTTCCTTGAAAAAGGGAACAACATCTTCAACCCTCCAATCCTCCAGAACCTCTCCCATCCTCATTGATGATGAAAAGATCATTACCAGAGGCTCAGCAATCTCCTCCCTCACCTCCCACACCTCCCACAATAGCCTAGTACATCTCATCCGGTCCCAGAGACTTATCCAACTTGATGCTTTCCAAAAGCTCCAGCACATCCTCTTTCTTAATATCTACATGCTCAAGCTTTTCAATCTGCTGTAAGTCATCCCTACAATCACCAAGATCCTTTTCTGTAGTGAATACTGAAGCAATGTATTCATTAAGTACCTTTGCTATCTCCACCGGTTCCATACACACTTTTCCACTGTCACACTTGATTAGTCATATTATCTCATATCTTATCCTCTTGCTCTTCACATACTTGAAGAATTCCTTGGGGTTTTCTTTAATCCTGCTCACCAGGGCCTTCTCACGGCCCCTTCTGGCTCTTCTAATTTCATTCTTAAGCTTCTTCCTGCTAGCCTTATAATCTTCTAGATCTCTATCAATACCTAGTTTTTTGAACCTTTCGTAAGCTTTTCTTCTTTCTTGATTAGATTTTCAACAGCCTTTGTACACCATGGTTCCTGTACCCTACCTTCCTTTCCCTGTCTCATTGGAACGTATCTATGCAGAACGCCACACAAATATTCCCTGAACATTTGCCATGTTTCTGCCGTGCGTTTCCCTGAGAACATCTGTTCCCAATTAATGCTTCCAAGTTCCTGCCTGATAGCTTCATATTTCCCCTTACTCCAATTAAACGCTTTCCTAACTTGTCTGTTCCTATCCCTCTCCAATGCAATGGTAAAGGAGATAGAATTGTGATCACTTTGTTTTCTTTACTTTTTGTTCTACTACAAATGCCGGCAAGAAAATGCATCACCAGGTAGTATTTGGTGATATGTATGTACTTTGATAATAAATTTACATTGAACTTTGTGTTTTGAATAAGTACGCACATGCACATGAGCGCGCACACGCGCACACACATGCATGCATTCTGTTATCTCATCTTTCTCATGCACACATTCATATTTTCTCAAATGATCTCTTATGCAAACTCTCTTTCACATACCCACACGCAAATACACACTTTGGCTCCATTCAGCCTAAACTGAGGAAGGAATACTTTTTAGGAAGCTGATTGACAAAGAAATTAACCTTAAGCAACATTAACAATAAGGTCTTGTACAGACAATCCATAAATGTCAGATGCAACTTAGCTTTGTTGGCACCATTGCTAATCATTGTTGCTCCATAAATGATCTTTCCCTTATGTGCACTTAGACCATGTTCCATTTAAGAGAATCATTAGAGATGTTTATAAGTTACTGGTGCATTTAACAATCAGACTGATTGGTAGTTGTATTATAAGGCAAGTTTCTCAATTCCATTTGGAACTTGAACAGTATGAGTGCACAATACCTTATGTATCCATTGTAAAGAGAATACTGATTCTTCGTGTTGTGCGTATATTTGTGTTATGAATGATAATCTGGATATTCCTCAATTTGTTGTTTGTGACGGAATGCTGTACATACTTAGCTGTGATCCTTTTTGCATAACCACAACAATTACAATTTAACTGGAATCCATTGGTTGTTAAATGTTCTGTGATGTTTTCCTGACAATTTAAGAATCATAAAATCATTGAATAGTGGAATTATTATGGCACAGAAGGCCACTTGGCCTATTTAAGTTGGCTCCTGGTGGAGCAGTCCCATCTGTCCAATAAGGCTTGCATTTGATTTTCTCTCCCAAGTGTTTTATCCAGTTTCCATTTGAAGGCATGCATTGATCCTATGCCAAAGTGAATCCACACTCTGAGTTCAAAAAAAAGTTTTCTCGTCCTGTTTCTTTTGCATCATCTGCCTCCATTCCTTTCGCTTTGTATGACTCTTGGGCGGTGGGGGGGGGGGTGCCATACTAGCAATTTGCGCATCACTTTGCAATATCAGCGACAGGGGTTTCTGCTCACCGATATCTGTAAAGAGTTTGGATATTCTCCCCGTCAATGCGCGAGTTTCCTCTGGGTGCTCCGATTCCTTGCCATGTTTCTAAAATGTGCGGGTTAGCATTTTAATTGGTCACGTGGGTGTAATTGGACAATGTAGGCTTGTTGGGCTGGAAGGGCCTGTTACAATGCTGTGTCTTTAAATTAAATTAGGCAGCATGGTGGTGTAGTGTCTAGCACAACGCTTTACAGTACCAGTGACCCAGGTCAGTATCCGCTGCTGCATGTAAGGAGTTTGTACGTTCTCCCCGTCGCTACGTGGGTTTCCTCCAGGTGCTCCAGTTTCCTCCCACAGTCTAAAGATATACCGGTTCAGTGGTTCAAAGGTTCAATTTAACATCAGAGAACGTATATAGTGTTCAACCTGAAATCCTTAATTATTGCAGATATTGGTGGGTTAAATGATCATTGTAAATTGACCTGTGATTAGGGTAGGATTAAATCAGGGGATTGCTGGGCAGTGCAACTCGAAGAGCCGGAAGGGCCTGATCCATCCTGTATATCAATAAATATAAAATAAATAAATGTAAAAATGTAAAATTCTTTTTTAAAATAGGTAAAGCTTCCCTGTGTTTATCTCTGTCAAATAACCTCTTCAACTCTCTTGTCCCATAGAGAACAACATCAGATTTTCCAGTCTAAGGTGTCACTGAAATCCCTCATCTCTGAAAGTATTCTAGTAAATCTGTCCTTCATCTTTTGGGGATCTTCATATCTCTCCCAAATTGTGGTCACTCCATTCGTGAGCCTGCTTCTGTCAGATATTCAACATAAGTATGATTTTTTGTTTCCTTCATCCTTCCCTTTCATTCTTCTGCTACCCATTCCACCATCCCATTGTTGCCAGGTATAAAAATTAGAAAACCGTGGGATAGAATTGCAATGTTGCAGGAATTAAAATAAGCAAGGGACACTAGAAAAGCGAAAGCCAGGAAAATGCAGTTGAGGCATGACTTCGATGAAATATGGTCAGCTGTCAACACACATCAGTTCCACGGGCCCCTTGGTTAATGGTGGCGACCCATGCCATAAAAAAAGGCTGGGAACTGCTTTAGGACAAAGTGGCAGTCTCATTTTTTCTTCCATTTTTTAATGTTTGTGCATGAATATCAGTGCTGAATAGGTTTGCTGCTCTGTTGCTTAAGTATGACTTGTGATTATTGGTCAGGGAGATGGGGAATATGGGCCATATTATGGACCTTCTTGAGATCTGCCGTGTTTTTGGCATGTGTGTGCAAGGGGAGCAGTATATCCTCCCATCATCTGCTGTGATATAACCCAGTTGAACAGTATTGGCACGTTTATACATAAATCTTTGTGCCAAAACTTGTTTTTATTTAGATATACAGTACTGTGCAAAAGTCTTCAGCAAATAAGTATAGGCAGAGTACTTAAGATATTTGCACAGTACTGTAGTAATCTTATATAATGCACTGGACTGCTGCCACAAAAAAAAATAAATTTCATGACACATGTGAGTGATGACAAATCTGATTCAGATATGGGGCTCTATTGTGGACTGAGAGTGGGAAGGGGGCAGGAAGAGGGAAATCATGGCTGGGAAAGGAGGAAAGGGGAGGGGAGGGAGTGGGAAGCACCAGAGAGACATTCTATAGTGATCAGTAAGCCATTGTTTGGAAACAAATGACTTTCCCTTGTGTTTCAGGGCTGTGTGTTTGCAATCGTGCCACTCCCCTGCCCTTGGCACTCCTTCTCTGCCACCTGTCGCACACCCCCCCCGCAGCTCTCCATCCTTGCCGTTCCCAACATATTTTGCCCTTACCAGATTCACAAACTCGCTCTCTGCTTCATATTGACAAATCCAGTATTGTGCAAAAGTCTTAGGCACCCTGGCTCTATATATATATATATATATATGTGTGTGTGTGTGTGTGTGTGCCTAAGACTTTGCATAGTACTTACAGTGGCATGCAAAAGTTTGGGCACCCCTGGTCAAAATTTCTGTGAATAGCTAAGCGAGTAAAAAATGAACTGATTTCCAGTAGGCATAAAGTTAAAGATGACACATTTCTTTAATATTTTAAACAAGATTACTTTTTTATTTCCATCTTTTACAGTTTCAAAATAACAAAAAAGGAAAAGGGCCCGAAGCAAAAGTTTGGGCACCCTGCGTGGTCAGTACTTAGTAACACCCCCTTTGGCTAGTATCACAGCTTGTAAACACTTTCTGTGCCAGCTAAGAGTCTTTCAATTCTTGTTTGGGGTATTTTCGCCCATTTTTCCTTGCAAAAGGCTTCTAGTTCTGTGAGATTCTTGGGCTGTCTTGCATGCACTGCTCTTTTGAGGTCCATCCACAGATTTTCGATAATGTTTAGGTCAGGGGACTGTGAGGGCCATGGCAAAACCTTCAGCTTGCGCCTCTTGAGTTAGTCCATTGTGGATTTTGAGGTGTGTTTAGGATCATTATCCTGTTGTAGAAGCCATCCTCTTTTCACCTTCAGCTTTTTCACAGACGATGTGATGTTTGCTTCCAGAATTTGCTGGTATTTAATTGAATTCATTCTTCCCTCTACCAGTGAAATGTTCCTGTGCCACTGGCTGCAACACAAGCCCAAAGTGTGATCGATCCACCCCCGTGCTTAATAGTTGGAGAAGTGTTCTTTTCATGAAACTCTGCACCCTTCTTTCTCCAAACATACCTTTGCTCATTGCGGCCAAAAAGTTCTAGATTAATTTCATCAGTCCACAGGATTTGTCTCCAAAATGTATCAGGCTTGTTTAGATGTTCCTTTGCAAACTTCTGACGCTGAATTTTGTGGTGAGAACACAGGAAAGGTTTTCTTCTGATGACTGTTCCATGAGGGTCATATTTGTGCAGGTGTCACTGCACAGTAGAACAGTGCACCACCACTCCAGAGTCTGCTAAATCTTCCTGAAGGTCTTTTGCAGTCAAATGGGGGCTTTGCTTTGCCTTTCTAGCAATCCTGCGAGCAGTTCTCTTGGAAAATTTTCTTGGTCACATGGCCAAGTGGTTAAGGCGTTCGTCTAGTTACCTCAAGGTCGCTAGTTTGAGCCTCAGTTGTGGCAGTGTGTTTGTGCCCTTGAGCAAGACACATTGCTCTAGTCTGTGCGAGGCGTGGCGCTCCACACAGAATTCCAAATCTGTGCCTTGTAAGGCGTGAAAATGCCTGACGCAGGCCTCTCATGGTCTGAGTCGACATTCCCCTCCCCCTCCCCCTCCAGACCTCAACTTGACCTTCACCATTCCTGTTAATGGCCATTTCTTAATTACATTACGAACTGAGAAAACAGCTACCTGAAAACACTTTGCTATCTTCTTATAGCCTTATCCTGCTTTGTGGGCATCATTTATTTTAATTTTCAGTGCTAGGCAGCTGCTTAGAGGAGCCCATGGCTGCTGATTGTTGGGACAAGGTTTGAGGAGTCAGAATATTTATAGAGCTTTCAGTGGAGAAAGAAGTAGCATTAATAAGTCAGGTCTTCAATCTTTTGTCAGACCTGAGATCAAATTGATGTTTGCTGCTTAGCCTGCACTAACCCCACTGGGGAGCAAGGTTAAAGCTTCATCGGAGAGAGCAAAACACCAAACAACTCACAGAATTGTTAATTCTGTACCGGACTTGGAATTATAAATGATTAAGAGTATTTTATGTTGATATAAAGGACAATTAGTCACTTAAATAAGAAAGTATTTGTCCTAGTGAGAGATATTAGTTGGTCTGAAATAAAAAATGGCATTTCTATGATATCTATAAAATGCTGAAGTCTTCTCCACACAGATAGATGGATGGATAGATAGAGAGATACTGTACTTTGTTGATCCCAAAGGAAATCACAGTGTCACAGTAGCATTACAAGAGCATAGATATATAAATAACTAGAAGAGAAGTAAGAATGAATTTAAAAAGTTACCTTAAAAATAAGATGTACAAGATTTAAAAGTTCACACTGATAAGATGGTAGTGCAAGAATTACCAAAGTTTTATATAGCAATAGGTGCACATTCATACCATCCAGGTAAGAAGTGATGGTGGCATTGCACAGTATTGCACAGGATATCCGTGATCGCATGGTGTGGTAAACAGAGCTAAACAGAGCTTAATAGCAGTGTAACAAGGGGCGGGAAGGGGGGGGGTCATCGAATCTCGGGCTATAGATTGACTCATTATACAGGGTAGGAATGACCTCAGGTAGCACCTTTGGAGCAACATGGTTATCTTAGTCTATTATTATAAATGCTCCTCTGTTCAGCCAAGGTGGCATGCAGAGGGTGAGAAACATTGTTCTGGAATGCCAGGATTTTCTGGAGGATCCTTTATTTTACCACAACCTCCATTGTGTCCAGTTTGACTTCTATAACAGAGCCAGCCTTTCCAATCAGTTTATTAAGCCTGTTGGGATCACCCGTGTTGATGTCATTGGCCCAGCGCACCACCACATTGAAGATTGTACTGGCAACAACACACTGGTAGAACATATGAAGGAGAGACCCGCATCCTCCAAAGGACCTCAGTCTCTTCAGGAAGTAGAGATGACTCTGGCTCTTCTAGTACACAGCCTCTGTGGTGGTGCTCCATTCAAGTTTGTCATCCTGGTGCACCCCCAGGTACCTGTAGGTCCTCACCATCAGTAGTAACAGGGAACAGTGCAGGCTTAGTCTTCCTAAAGTCCGTCACCATCTTCTTTGTCTCACTGATACTGAGCTGCAGATGATTCAGCTTGCAACATTTGACAAAGTCCTCCACTAGAGCCCCATATTCATCCACCCGTCCTCCTTTTATAATTGCTGAGTCATCAGAGAATTTCTGCAGGTGACTTGACTTAGTGTTATATCTAAAGACTGAGGTGTACAGGGTAAACAGGAAGGGAGCCAATATAATCTCCTGTGCGGCCCCAATGCTGCTTATAGCCAATCTGACACACAAACTGTGGTTTGCCAGTCAGGTAGTCCATTATGCAGGATACAATGGAAGTGCCAACCCACATTGAACGGAGCTTTTTCCCCAGCAATGAGGGCTGTATGGTATTGAAGGCACTTAAGAAATAAAAAAAAATGATCTTCACAGTGCTACCCTATTTATCCAAATAGGAGTAGGCTCTGTTCAGCAGGTAGATGGAAGCATCGTTAACTCCATTGTACTCCTGGTAGGCAAACTGCAGGGGATCGAGGGTTGATCTGACTAGGGGTTGGAGTTGAGCCAGGATCAGCCTCCCTAGGGTCTTCATGATGTGTAAGGTCAGGGCCACTAGGGGGTAGTCATGCAAGACTTCCAGTCAGCCCTTCTTGGGTACCGGGACCATACATGATGTTTTCCACACAGATGGGATCATTTCCAGGCAGAGACTCGGTTTGAAAATGCACTGGAGTTCTCCATTAAACTGCACAGCTCACTCCTTCAGGACCTTGGGACTCACACCATTCAGTCCTGATGCTTTGCTGGGTCTGATTTATCCCAGAGCCCTTCTCACCTGCTCAGTAGTGGACAACAGTCTATTCTTGCAAGCTATTCAGCAAGCCTTTTTCTAAGCAACTTCCTTCTTGTTTGATCTTGCTGTGTGTACGTTGGCTGCTTTGGAGTTTATGGAGGAGACAGTAAGATTGTACTATTGTAGAATGGACTGACACTTTACAAATTCCACCTTTCAAATGTCTGATGTCTATGAACTAATCTTGCCCACTGTTTATTCCTCCAAGGCATGAACTATTCTACAAAGTCAAAGTTTAAGCTTTCTTCCCATTGCTTCATCTTGGAAAACCAAAGCCTGGAATATGTATGGAACCAATATTTTTTCCATAACTTTGTCAAAGCATTATTCTTGTAAATTTTTCTGATTGTGTTGTACGTTCAGAGATGCTCTTCTGCACACCACTGTTGTAAAGTGTGATGAGTTACTGAGTTATTTGAGTGACTGTCATCTTCCAGTTAGCTTGAACCAGACTGGCCATTCTTCTCTGATCTCTCTCTTCAGTGGAAATTTCTGTCAGAAGTATAAAATCGTGACAAATAAATAAAGTTTGCTTTTCTCTGTGCTTTTATATGTAGAATTAATACCAATAACTATTAGTTGAGATGAACACTTGGATTTATGTTACAGTAGTTCACTTTGCTTCAAATTCTGTCATTGCTGCCATGGAAATTCTGAGATTTATGTTAAAGCTTTATCATCGTTATTCATGCCTTCTTCCTTCATTTGGGAGATAATGATAATCTGCTGCCAGTGAGAAGCATCACTTGGAAGACATTTCCAGTGATAGACCCTCAAACTTTGGCTGAAACCCTAATTGGTTCAGTTAAGTAAAGTCCAATTTCAACTGGGAGTTGCAATTTGAAACCCCTTTTAGCTTGAGATAGTTCAGTACTCCATGGGTACAATTACTTTACAGCTAGTTGATTAGTATGGTCCCTTGCAAAGGTACTTAATTTCTGATTTTAGTTTGACATGTACTTTCTGATTTTTCCCTTGGATATGAGGGTTGCTAACAAGGCTTGTAATTAACCTAATTGCCCTAAAGAGGGTTATAGCGAGCTGTCACAAATCATTGCAGTGGAGAAACTTCCTCTGTAGTGTTGATTAGGGAGCTTGGCCAGCACTGATTAAGATACTTCAATGTATTTTGAAGTTAGGTTGATGCTTGTCTCTGGAACAGAAGGTACAAATTATGGTTTTCCACAGCCTCGGTTACTGTTGCTACATTAAGTCACTAAGCTAGTAAACCCAGAGGTACCTCAACATTCTGAGCATGATATAAAGAGGCCTCATACCAGCCATTAATGAGAAATATGTTGTATGTTCCAATGGCTGAATTAAGGAATGAAGGTACAGTGAAGTCTGCCAATTGCAATCCTTAGTTTACTCTGCTGTTTACTACCTTCACTGTTTGGTAATTTGTTATACTAGCATCCCTGGATCGAGCCACATATATCGTGTTGAAGTCCACTATTTTGTGTGTTCCAGTCGCTCTTCATAGAATCAGTACTAAAAGTTGAAAATCTTCAGGGTTTGTGATTTTGCACAATGACCTATCTTTGTATCTAATCGATTGACGCTTAAGAAATTCCAGGAAGTTTTTTGTTTCTTCTCAGTGTGCAAGTATGTTACAGGCGTAGGAAAGAAAATAATTTTTTAGTATACATGTTTTCCTCTATCTATATATCGCTGATTCAATCAATGAAAACTCTTGCTTCGAGGGTGACTACTAGATTCTTTTTATAAGTTTGTTTTCTAGGATATGTTAATTAAATTTGTATGCTGTGAATGTGGTATCTGTCAACCAATAGCAATTTTCCCCTCTTCCGTGTCAATGTATCGTGCTTTTAGAAATATTTTACTCTCTGTTCACATTAATGACAACATGGCAGGAATTGATAATGCAAGCACTGGACTACTGTGCCTTAATACTATATTTTTGTTGTGGCTTATCCTGGTAAACAAGCAAGTTAGAGCTTTTCTAACAAAAGATACGTGAACTGAATTACACTCAATGGCCACTTTATTAGCTACAGAATGAAGTTGAACGAATGGCCGATACCTAATAACCTGGCCACAGAAGAGGAACCCAGAGTGGTCTTCTGTTGCAGTAGCTCATTCACTTTAAGGTTTGAAGTGTTGTGCTTCAGAGATGCTCTTCTGCATTTTGTAACACGTGGTTATGTGAGTTACTGTCGCCTACCTGTCAGCTTGAACCAGTCTGGCCCTTCGACTCCGACCTTTCCTATTAACAAGATGTTTTCACCCTCAGAACTGCTGCTCACGGTATGTTTTTGTTTTCTTCTGCACTATTTTCTGTAAAATCTAGGCACTGTTGTGTGTGAAAATCTCAGGAGATCAGTAGTTTCTGAGACACTCAAACCACCCCATCTGCAACCAATTCTACATTCAAAGTCATGAAGAACAGATTTCTTCCCCATTCCGATGTATGGTCTGAACGACAACTGAACCTCTTGACAATAACTGCATGCTTTTATGCATTGAGTTGTTGCCACATGATTGGCTGATTAGATATGTGCGTTAATGAGCGGGTGTTGAGGCATGACTAATAAAGTGGCCACTGAGAGAATATGTCGCAGGATACTACAGTGCGACCAATTCTTACAATCTGTTAGGTCGCTTAATGTTGGCAAAAAAATGTCAAGTCCACTCTAACTTGCAAACAGAATCCAGAATGCCTGCAGGACTACTGATATGAAATTATGAAAGTCTTTGAAGTGTAAATTCCATTTTAACCTTGATTCAAAATACTAAAGAGCTAATTTCCAAAAAGGACTTCATTTGCTGCAGTGTAGACTTCGGTTTTTTCAGCAATTACTTATCATCAGCAGTGAGTTCAAAGGGATTCCTGATGTCCAGTGACTCAGACAATAGTGATAGAAGTATGATACAATTAAATAGTGCTTAAATTATTGGATTGCCAGTCAAAGACTCAAACTACTAATAAAACAATAATGTTTAAATCCTATCACTTAAATTCAAGTGATTAAATAAAATGAGAGTTAAAAGCTAGTGTGATTAATCGTAATCATGAAACTTCTGAATTGTTACACCATTCTTTTATGTAACAAACAATCTGCTGGAGGAACTTTCGAGCAGCATCTTTGAATGAAAGGAATTGTTGACATTTCGGGTCGAGGCCCTGCATCAGGACTCTATAATGCTTCACTTATGCCTTTTGGGGTGGGAAATCTGCAATTCATATCCCAGTTTGACTAATATGTGACTTTAGCACAACAATGCAGCTGACCATTGACTCTTCTCAGTTTGGGCTCATTTAGGAATGGATGCAAAATGAATCTCGTGAACAAATTAAGAACAGTTTGACCTCCTCGTCACATTGTAGAATTCTTAAGTACAGCAGCAAAGCAAGAAATAAAAAAAATAGAAAACTTGTATTACATTTATATGTTTCATGGAACTCTCATTGAAGATATGCACATTAAATTAGGGTAGAAACAAAAATATTGTTAACTAATTTATTAAAACAAAAGAAAAAAACTAAATATTTTAAAATCCATTACAATTTGAATTGGTTACCTGTGGAAATTACAAAGCCTTGGTACAGGAATAGCTTTAGGACACAGAGAGGCTGCTAAACTATAATTATGATTTAGCATCTCATTAAAAGTTCACTTAACAAAGATTCACATTTTCAGGATAGCTTTCAATAAGAACTACTTGTAAGCACCTTTACCTGTTACTAAATAATTGATTGATGAAATTTCCACTGAAAAAGATTGCAATTCAGGGCACCTGTAGAGAAGCAGAGTTAAGGCTCTATAAGGCACTCATGAGACCATACTTGGAATATTGTGTGCAGTTTTGTGCTCCTTATTTTAAAAAAAGATATACTGACATTGGAGAGGGTTCAGAGAAGATTCACGAGAATGATTCAAGGAATGAAAAGGTTACCATATGAGGAATGTCTGGCAGCTCTTGGGCTGTATTCCCTGGAGTTTGGGAGAATGAGGGGGAATCTCATAAAAACATTCAGAATGTTTAAAGACCTGAACAGATTAGATATGGCAAAGTTATTTCCCATGGTAGGAGAGTCTAGGACAAGAGGGCATGACTTCAGGATTGAAGGATGTCCATTTTGAACAGAGATGCGGAGAAATTACTTTAGTCAGAAGGTGGTAAATCTGTGGAATTTGTTGCCAGAAGCAGCTGTGGAGGCTAAAATGTTGGGTGTATTTAAGGCGGAGATAGATAGGTTCTTGATTAGCCAGGGCATCAAAGGGTGTTGGGAGAAGGCAGGGGAGTGGGGATGATTGGAAGAATTGGATCAGCCCATGATTGAATGGTGGGGAAGACTCGATGGGTCAAATGGCCTACTTTTACTCCTATATCCGATGGTCCTATGTGAGTTGCAGTAAGTTTCACTATTTCACCATCAACCAACAGCAAAATCCAGGTTACTTTCATTCTCTTTAGTTAAGAGTAAGACAATTGGTTTTATAATTGCAGTGCATTATTTAGTTTAACTTGGCATGGTTCATTTGGGAATTTGAGCATCTGTGCTTGACTCAAACATAAATTACCTTTGAGAATTACATTCATGCTTGAAAACTTAGCTCTTTTTTTGGTGAACAAAATGAATTATGACAATACACATGCTCATCCTGCTTTTCAGTACTGGGGCTGATTTATAAATATAACATTCCTTTCTAGGGCAAAATTTTATCAAATTCAGTTCATTCATGACACATTGATTTCAGACTCTGGGCTATATATTTAGTAGGTACTTTTTTTGATTCTGGTTTACTCATTATTATTGTGCTTGATGCTGTGGTAGAACTCCATTCAGACTGAACGCTCAAGGTTTGATCTAACAGTCAGTCCAAGTCTTACAAACGTGATTTTGATTTTTGTACTAACCGCCGAGATTATTCATCTGTTAATAAAGATGCATAAGATGGAATACAACTTTTCTGAACATAGAACACAGAAGATTATAGCACAATGCAGGCCTTTTGGCCCACGATGTTGTGCCAACTTTGAACCTGCTCTAAAATCAAAGTAACCCTACATAGCCCTCCACTTTTCTTTCATCTTTATACCTATCTAAGAGTTTCCTAAATGCTCCTAATGTATCGGTCTCTACCACTACCCTCAAACTTACATCTGACATCTTCCCTGAATGTTCCTCCACTCACCTTAAACAGATGTCCTTTGGTATTGGCTGTTGCTGTCCTAGGAAAGAGGCATTGGCACTCCACTCTATCTTGGCCTCTCATAATCTTAAACATGTCTCTCATCCACCTTCACTCCAAAGCCCGCTCACCCTATCTCCATTGGACATGCCTTCTAGTCTAGGCGGCACCTGGTAAATCTCCTCCGTACCCTCTCTAAAGCTTTTTTTGGCTTATTGGCTATTTATTGTTTGATGATTTGATTACTCTACAATTCAAGTGTGTATTAAAATTACAAGACAGACCTTGACCAAATAATCAATGCAAATGCAATACAAGTAATCTATGTACTTTTAATGGAATTTCTGAGATCGAATCTTGAGATTAGTTCTTGCATTTGGGTCATGACTTAAGCAGAGGTCTAAATATTTCTGTATCTGTGGTTTCATGGAATGCATTTTAATCTTCAGTATTTCTATTTATTTGTTTTGTTTATAATTTTTACAACAGAGCGGTGGTTGCTGATGCCATCATTTTATTGTGGATTGATTTGAATTTAATTTCTCCCATTGTTGTTGTCAGGTTCAAATTTAAGCTTCTCAAATAATTGCCCAGGCATTCCTCCCTAAATACAAAATCTGAAAGCTACCAGCTTGATCTATTAATTTCCAACTCATCTTCCTGAGTTGCACAGACATTTCCTCCATTTCACCAGACCCATGAAACTCAAAGGGATATTCCATCCATGTCTCAATGGCAGTTCACAATGTTTTCAAATAGTATAGGAAGATGTTAGATGAGGTAATTTGCATGTAACAGAAAAAAACTGAATTGCCTTGGTTCCATATAACCATATAACAATTACAGCACGGAAACAGGCCATCTCGGCCCTTCTAGTCCATGCCGAACTCTTACTCTCACCTAGTCCCACCGACCTGCACTCAGCCCATAACCCTCCATTCCTTTCCTGTCCATATATCTATCCAATTTAACTTTAAATGACAACATCGAACCTGCCTCAACCACTTCTGCTGGAAGCTAGTTCCACACAGCTACCTCTCTCTGAGTAAAGAAGTTCCCCCTCATGTTACCCCTAAACTTTTGTCCTTTAACTCTCAACTCATGTCCTCTTGTTTGAATCTTCCCCACCTTCAATGGAAAAAGCCTATCCACGTCAACTCTATCAATCCCCTTCATAATTTTAAACACCTCTATCAAGTCCCCCCTCAACCTTCTACGATCCAAAGAATAAAGACCTAACTTGTTCAACCTTTCTCTGTAACTTAGGAGATGAAACCCAGGCAACATTTTAGTAAATCTCCTCTGTACTCTCTCAAATTTATTGACATCTTTCCTATAATTCGATGACCAGAACTGTACACAATACTCCAAATTTGGCCTTACCAATGCCCTATACAATTTCAACATTACATCCCAACTCCTATACTCAATGCTCTGATTAATAAAGGCCAGCATACCAAAAGCTTTCTTCACCACCCTATCCACATGAGATTCCACCTTCAAAGAATTATGCACCATTATTATTAGATCCCTCTGTTCTACAGCATTCTTCAATGCCCTACCATTTACCATGTATGTCCTATTTTGATTAGTCCTACCAAAATGTAGCACCTCACATTTTTCAGCATTAAACTCCATCTGCCATCTTTCAGTCCATTCTAACTGTCCTAAATCTCTCTGCAAGCTTTGAAAACCTACTTCATTATCCACAACTCCACCTATCTTAGTATCATCTGCATACTTACTAATCCAATTTACCACCCCATCATCCAGATCATTAATATATATGACAAACAACATTGGACCCAGTACAGATCCCTGAGGCACACCGCTACACACCGTCTTTCAATCTGACACACAGTTATTCACCACTACTCTCTGGCATCTCCCATCTAGCCACTGCTGAATCCGTTTTACTACTTCCATATTAATGCCTAACGATTGAACCTTCCTAACTAACCTTCCGTGTGGAACCTTGTCAAAGGCCTTACTGAAGTCCATATAGACAATATCCACCGCTTTACCCTTGCCAACTTTCTTAGTAACCTCATCAAAAAATTCAATAAGATTTGTCAAACATGACCTTCCATGCACAAATCCATGTTGACTATTCCTAATCAGACCTTGTCTATCCAGATAATTATATATACCATCTCTAAGAATACTTTCCATCAATTTACCCACCACTGACATCAAACTCACAGGCTGATAATTGCCAAGTTTACTCTTAGAACCTTTTTTAAACAATGGAACCACATGAGCAATACGCCAATCCTCCAGCACCATCCACGTTTCTAATGATATCTGAAATATTTCTGTCAGAGCCCCTGCTATTTCCACACTAACTTCCCTCTAGGTCCTAGGGAATATCTTGTTCGGACCCGGAGACTTATCCACTTTTATATTCCTTAAAAGCGCCAGTATTTCCTCTTCTTTAATTGTCATACTTTCCATAACTGCCCTTCTTGTTTCCTTTACCTTACAGAATTCAATATCTTTCTTCTTAGTGAATACCGAAGAAAAGAAATTGTTCAAAATCTCCCCCATCTCTTTTGGCTCTGCACATAGCTGTCCACTCTGATTCTCCAAGGGACTAATTTTATCCCTCACTATCCCATTTGCCACTAACATAACCGTAGAAACCCTTTGGATTTATTTTCACCTTACTTGCCAAAGTAGCCTCGTATCTTCTTTTAGCTTTTCTAATTTCTTTCTTAAGATTCTTTTTACACTGTTTATATTCCTTAAGTACCTCATTAACTCCAAGCTGCCTATATTTATTGAAGATTCCTCTCTTTCTCCGAACCAAGTTTCCAATATCCCTTGAAAACCATGGCTCTCTCAAACTTTTATCCTTTCCTTTCAACCTAACAGGAACATAAAGATTCTGAACCCTCAAAATTTCATCTTTAAGTGACTTCCATTTCTCTATTACATCCTTCCCATAAAACAAATTGTCCCAATCCACTCCTAAACCCTTTCGCATCTTCTCAAAGTTAGCCTTTCTCCAATCAAAAATCTCAATCCTAGGTCCAGTCCTATCCTTCTCCATAATTACACTGAAACTAATGGCATTGTGATCACTGGACCCGAAGTGCTCCTCAACACATACCTCCATCACCTGCCCTGTCTCATTCCCTAACAGGAGGTCCAACACTGCCCCTTCTCTAGTTGGTACCTCTATGTATTGCTCCAAAAAACTATCTTGCACACATTTGACAAACTCCAAACCAGCCAACCCTTTTACAAAATGGGCTTTCCAGTCTATGTGTGGAAAATTAAAATCTCCCACAATCACAACCTTGTGCTTACTACAAATATCTGCAATCTCCTTACAAATTTGCTCCTCCAGTTCTCGGTCCCCATTAGGTGGTCTATAATACATCCCTATAAGCGTCACAACACCTTTCCTATTCCTCAATTCCACCCAAATAGCCTCCCTAGATGAGTCCACTAATCTATCCTGCCAGAGCACCGCTGTTATATATTCTCCGACAAGCAATGCAACACCTCCCCCTCTTGCCCCTCCTATTCTATCACACCTGAAGCAACGAAATCCTGGAATATTTTGTTGCCAATCACACCCCTCCTGCAACCACGTTTCACTAATAGCTACAACATCATATTTCCAGGTATCAATCCATGCTCTAAGCTCATCCACCTTTCTTCCAATGCTCCTAGCATTAAAATAGATGCAGTTAAGAAACTCTCCATCTCTTACTCTCTGTTTATCCTGTTTATCCTGCGAACAACTTTGTTATCTTTTTCTTCCTTTTCCCCTACATCAACCTCCCCTCTCCTAGTCTCCTTAATTTGATTCCCTCCCCCCAGCCATTCTAGTTTAAAGTCACCTAGGTAGCCTTTGCAAATCTCCCCGCCAGGATATAGGTCCCCCTAGGATTCAAGTGCAACCTGTCCCCTTTGTACAGGTCACGCCTGTGCCAATAGTGGTCCCAATGATCCAAAAACCCGAATCCCTGCCCCCTGCTCCAAACCCTCAGCCACGCATTTATCCTACATCTCATTGCATTCCTACTCTCACTGTCGCATGGCACAGGCAGTAATCCCGAGATTACTACCTTTGCGGTCCTTTCTCTCAACTCCCTTCCTAACTAACTGGGTTAGATTACCAGGCTACATGACCTATAGACAAACCGCGAACAAGGGAAAATCTACAGATGCTGGAAATCAAAGTTATACATGCAAAATGCTAAAGGAACTCAGCAGGCCAGGCAGCATCTATGGAAAAGAGCAAACAGGTGATGTTTCGGATTGAAACTCTTCATCAGTCCTGAGGGAGGGTTTCAGTCCAAAACATCGACTGTTTGCTCGATTCCATAGGTGCTGCCAGGTCTGCAGAGTTCCTCCAGAATTTTATGTGTATTACAAAACCCATAGTTTGACCTCTGAATTAGTGTAAATTTTAAAGCTAGTATCCAATATTTACTTTGTGGAATTTTGAAATATTGGAGGTGAAAATTATTCTCTATTATATCTGTCAAACATGTAACATAATGCAGACTGTACTTCGGAAATTTGTTTCCATTGCTTTTGGCAACACCTAAATTACCACAAAACATGTTTACCCATAAACTAGCGGGTGATGTAGTGGCATCCACACTGGACTTCAAGGCAAATGGCCCTGCGTTCAAATCGGGCTGGCTCCTTACATGCTTTCCATCTGTGCTGGGTTGAGCGTGGAGCTAGCAAACCAGCCTTGTAAAAATTAGACAAAAGTGTTAAAGAAATGGCAAAGTTGTTGCCCGATGCACTACAAGGCGCAGAAAGGAACAGCAATAACAACAATGTTTACCTGCACAACTAAGGAGAAATTTCAATTCTATTGATGATTATTTTGAGGACTGGGTGCTACACAATAACCAAAATTCACTGTTTTGACCATATGAAATGTTTTTTAATATTTCTGACGATAAGGAAATTGAGGAAATAATCAGCATTTATTACTCATCCCTAATTATTTGTAATTATGAGATAATTACTAGGGTAATTATCTCATAATTACCTGACAGAGTGTTCCCTCGGACCTTGAAGGAGACTAGTGTTGAAATTGCAGGGGCCCTGGCAGAAATATTTAAAATGTCGCTGTCTACAGGTGAGGTGCCGGAGGATTGGAGAGTGGCTCATGTTGTTCCGTTGTTTAAAAAAGGATCGAAAAGTAATCTGGGAAATTATAGGCCAGTAAGTTTAATGTCAGTAGTAGGTAAGTTATTGGAGGGAGTATTAAGAGACAGAATCTACAAGCATTTGGATAGACAGGGACTTATTAGGGAGAGTCAGCATGGCTTTGTGCGTGGTAGGTCATGCTTGACCAATCTATTGGAGTTTTTTGAGGAGGTTGCCAGGAAAGTGGATGAAGGGAAGGCAGTGGGTATTGTCTACATGGACTTCATTAAGGCCTTTGACAAGGTCCTGCATGGGAGGTTAGTTAGGAAAATTCAGTCGCTAGGTATACATGGAGAGGTGGTAAATTGGGTTGGACATTGGCTCAATGGAAGAAGCCAAAGAGTGGTGGTAGAGAATTGCTTCTCCGAGTGGAGGCCTGTGACTAGTGGTGTGCCACAGGGATCAGTGCTGGGTCCATTGTTATTTGTCATCTATATCAATGATCTGGATGATAATGTGGTAAATTGGATCAGCAAATTTGCTGATGATACAAAGATTGGAGGTGTAGTAGACAGTGAGGAAGATTTTCAGAGCCTGCAGAGGGACTTGGACCAGCTGGAAAAATGGGCTGAAAAATGGCAGATGGAGTTTAATACTGACAAGTGTGAGGTATTGCACGTTGGAAGGACAAACCAAGGTAGAACATTCAGGGTTAATGGTAAGGCACTGAGGAGTGCAGTGGAACAGAGGGATCTGGGAATACAGATACAAAATTCCCTAAAAGTAGCATCACAGGTAGATAGGGTTGTAAAGAGAGCTTTTGGTACATTGGCCTTTATTAATCAAAGTATTGAGTATAAGAGCTGGAATGTTATGATGAGGTTGTATAAGGCATTGGTGAGGCCGAATCTGGAGTATTGTGTTCAGTTTTGGTCACCAAATTACAGGAAGGATATTAATAAGGTTGAAAGGGTGCAGAGAAGGTTTACAAGGATGCTGCTGGGACTTGAGAAACTCAGTTACAGAGAAAGGTTGAATAGGTTAGGACTTTATTCCCTGGAGCGTAGAAGAATGAGGGGAGATTTGATAGAGGTATATAAAATTATGATGGGTATAGATAGAGTGAATGTAAGCAGGCTTTTTCCACTGAGGCAAGGGGAGAAATAAACCAGGGGACATGGGTTGAGGGTGAGGGGGGGAAAGTTTAAAGGGAACATTAGGGGGGCTTCTTCACACAGAGAGTGGTGGGAGTATGGAATGAGCTGCCAGACGAAGTGGTAAATGCGGGTTCTTTTTTAACATTTAAGAATAAGTTGGACAGATACGTGGTTGGGAATTGTATGGAGGGATATGGTCCGCGTGCAGGTCAGTGGGACTAGGCAGAAAATGGTTCGGCACAGCCAAGCAGGGCCAAAAGGCCTGTTTCTGTGCTGTAGTTTCTATGGTTCTATGGTAATTAAGGATGGTGAATCTATAGAATTTGTTGCCACGGGCAGCAATGGAGGCCAAGTCATTGGGTGTATTTAAGGCAGAGATTGATAGGTATCTGAGTAACCAGGGCATCAAAAGTTATGGTGAGAAGGCGGGGGAGTGGGACTAAATAGGAGAATGGATCAGCTCATGATAAAATGGCGGAGCAGACTCGATGGGCCAAATGGCCTACTTCTGCTCCTTTGTCTTATGGTCTTATAATCATATATTGCTGCCAGTAAGTGATATCAAATTTAAAATAAATTGTTAATTGTGATCTTGTATAGGAATATCTAAACAAGGGTTCTCGACCTTTTTTATGCCATGGTCCCTTACCATTAAGTAAGGGTCTGAGGACCCCAGGTTAGGGACCCCTGATCTAAAAGAAAATCAATGGGTTGTCGATGTGAACTTTGTCTTCAAGTAATAAATTGCTAGCATGAGACAAGCATATAAGTCTTGTTTCCGTGAGGAAATTATTAGCTGAGATTTGATGTAAGGCGAGCTCCTAATGAAAGTGTTCAAAATCATGGAGGCTTTGATAGAGTAGCTATGGAGAAACAGGTAGGAGACTCAGTAGCCAGAGGCAGACACTTAGGATAATTGGCAAGAAAAAAGACAAAAGGGAAAAGAGATATTTTCCCTTCTCTATGCAGCATGATGATACCTGGAAAACACAGCCTGGAAGAGTAGCAGAAGCAGATTAAATACTGACTTACAAAGGGGAATTAAATATATATTTGAGAAGAAATAAAAAGATGCAGAACTGTGGGGAAAGAGCAGAGGAGTGCAACTAATTGGATAGCTTTTTCCAAGAGCTAGGACAAGTATGATGGGCTCAGCCACCCCCTTCTGTGCTAAACTATTCCATGATTAATTGGGGTCATATACTATTGTATTAATCACCAGAATCTGCCCTGAACATACTTAGCAGGATACCTGAGATACAGAGGGCTGTTGGAGAATGTATGAAATGTACCATGCAGCACTTTAGATAGAGTCTCCCTTTGTATGTTTATTTATGAGCAGACATTCTCTAGTGTATTGCCATAAGATCATTGATTTGAAATAAATTGGTTCCAATTTCTAGCATTGATTCAACAGTTGACTAAATACTCAGTTCAGACATTACACAAAAGTGTAATTCAAGATGAATAGTCTCAATGAATATTTAATAAGGAACCTTCTATTAGATTTTCTCACCTGTCTATTTCATATTTACATTTATTTATGTTATGCGTATGAACTGCATAATGATTCCTTTAAACTGTTAGTAAAGAGACAAATCACACCAGAGTGAAAGAAGATTAATCGATAATTATAAACTCATGCAATACATTATCATCTGTTATGAATTTGCTCTTTAGCTAGCTCCTTTTCAGTCTGGCTGTGACATAAGAACACAAAAACATGTCGGGGCAGGCTGCTCAGCTCCTTAGACCTGTCCTGCCATTTGATACATTCATTGCTGATCTTCCCCAAGCTTCTTCTGGATTACAAATTCCCCATAATCCCTTGTCTTTCAGTAATTTATCTGCTACCTCATTCAGTACCTCTAATGAATTAGCATTATAGCTCTCCTGGAGAATTCTGTGACAGAGAACATATAAGACTACAGCACAGTGCAAGCATTTTGGCCCACAGTGTTGTTCCAAACTTTTGATCTATTCCAAGATCAATCTAACTCTTTCTTTATATATCTGTTAATATATTATTGAGATACAGCATGCAGTAGGCCCTTCTGACCCTTTGAGTCATGCAGCCCAGCAACCCCCCAATTTAACCCTAGCCTAATCACGGAACAACCTACAATAACAAATTAACCTACCAACTGGTATGTTTTTGGACTGTGGAAGGAAACCAGAGCACCCGGAGAAAACCCACATGGTCACCAAGAGAACATACAAACTCCTTACAGGAAGCAGCGGGAATTGAACCTGGGTCACCTGTACTGTAAAGCATTGCTGCACGGAGCCCTCCATTTTTCTTTCATTCGTGCACCTATCTAAGAGTTTTAAAAATTTCCCTAATGTGTCTGCCTCCACCACCAGCCTTGGCAGTGCATTTCATGCACTTACCACTCTCTATGTAAAAAAAGAGTACCTTTGTCATCCCCCTTAGACTTTCCTCCAGTGATATTAAAATTGTGCCTCTCATATTAGCCTTTACCACCCTGGGAAAAAGGCTCTGGCTACACACTCTATCTGTGCCTTTTATCATCTTATGCGTTCCTGTCAAGTCACCTTTCATCCTCCTGCCCTCCGAAAAGAAAAGCCCTACTTTGCTCAACCATTACTCATAAGACATGTTCTCTAATCCTGGCAGAATCCTAGTGAATCTCCACTGCCCCCTTTCTAAAGCTCCCATGTCCTTCCTATAATGAGCCAACCAGAAGTAAACACAATATTCCACCTTCTTAGACACAAGGGATTCTGCAGGTGCTGGCGATCTTAGATGATGAAAGCAGACACAGGAGCAGAATTAAGTCATTAGGCTCATTGAGTCTGTTCCACCATTCCATCAAGGCTGATTTATTTTCCCTCTCAACCCCATTCTTCTACCTTCTCTCTGTGACACCTTGACTAATCAAGAACCTATCCACCTCTGTTTTGAGTATATCCAATGAGTTGGCCTCCACAGCCATCTGTGGCAATGAATTTCACAGATTCACCACCCTCTGGCTGAAAAAATTCCTCCTCATCTCTGTTCAACATGGAGGCCCCTCTATTATGAGTCTGTGCCCTCTGGTCCTAGACTCCCTACTATAGACAACATCCTCTCTACATCCACTCTATCTAGGCCTTTCAATATTTGATAGGTTTCAATGAGATCTAAACTTCAGTGAGTATAGGCCTACCTAGAGCTATTAAATACTTCTCTTACATTAACCCTTTCATTCCTGGAATCATACTCGTGAACCTCCTCTTGACCTTCTCCAATGTCAGCACATCTTTTCTTAGATAAGGGGCCCAAAACCGCTGACAATATTCCAAATGCAGTCTGACCAATGCCTTATTAATCATCAGAATTACATTCTTGTTTTTATATTCTAGTCCTCTCAAAATGAATGCTAACATTGCATTTGCCTTCCTTACCACTGAGTCAACCTACAAGTTAACCTTTAGGGAATCCTACACAAGAACTCCCAAGTCTCTTTGCACTTCTTATTTTTGTACTTTCTCCCTGTTTAGAAAATAGTCCATGCCTTTATTCCTTCTACCAGATCGCTTCCCTACATACATTCCATCTGCCGGTTCTTTGCCCATTCTCCCAATCTGCCCAAGTCCTTCTGTAGGCTCCCTGCTTCCTCGACACCTCCTTCCCTCCACTTACTTTCATATCATCAGCAAACTTGGCCACAAAGCCATCAATTCCATCATCCAAATCATTAACATATAACATGAAAAGAAGCGGACTAAACACTGACCCCTGTGGAACACCACTAGTCATCAGCAGCCAAGCAGAAAAGGCCCCCATTATTCCTAATCTTTGCGTCCAGTCAGTCAGCCAATCTTCTATCCATGTTAGGCCCTGTCCTGTAATACCATCTGCCCTTATCTTGTTAAGCAGCCTCATGTGCAGCACCTGGTCAAATGACTTCTGAAAATCCATGTAAACAACATCCACTATCTCTCCTTTGTCTATCCTGCCTGTTATTTCCTCAAAGAATTCCAACAGGTTTGGTCAGATCTTCAGCAACACACAATAGTGTTGGAAGAAGTTATGAGGTCAGACAGTGTCTATGGATAGAATGGGTACCATAGGACACATGGAAAGATACTGCTGGGATGCTGACTATAATCTCGCTGTCCTCCCTGGTCACAGGGATGGTAGCAGATGGTTGGAGAATGACAAATGTTCTTATGTTGTTGAAGAAAAGTAATGGAGATTATACTGGGAATTTTAGACCAAAGAGTCTTACGTCAGTGGTGGGCAAGCTAACAGAGAAATCTTAGAGGCAGGATTTATGAGCACTTGGAGAAGCAGTGCCTTACTGGGAAAAATCAGCATTGCTTTGTGAGGGGAAACCATCCGTCACAAAATTTACTGAGTTTTTTGAGGTGACAAAATAAACTGATGAATGTAGAGCAGTGGATGTGCTGTGTATGGATTTTAGTAAAGTTCCCTATTGTAGGCTCATCCAGAAAGACATGAGGCATGGAATCTATGCAAACTTGGATGCATGGATTCAGAGTTGGCTTGCTCACAGGAGGCAGAGGGAAGTTGTAGATGGAATGTATTCTACCTGGAGGTCTGTGACTGGTGGTGATTCTCAGAGATCTGTTCTGGGAACCCTGTTCTTTGTGATTTTTATAAATGACCTGGTTGAGGAAGCAGAACAGTGGTTTAGTAAACACTGTTTAGTAAATTTGCAAATGACATGAAAATTGATGGAGCTCTGGATAGTGTACAAGGTTATAGATCATGGTAGGACGTAGACAGAATGCAGTGCTGGGCTGAGAAGTGGATTTCAATTCAGAAAAAGTGATATCCTTTGTGGAGGTCAAACGGAAGGCCTTGGTAAAGAAGGCACATGGAGTGTTGGCCTTCGTTGGTCAAAAGATTGAGTTCAAGATCCCTGAGGTAGTTTGTAGCTCTCTAAAAGTCGGGTTAGATGACAATTGGAATATTGTGTTCAGTTCATTATGTTGCAGTTTTATAAGATGTTGGTCGACTATTGTAGACAGTTTTAATTACCCTGTTATAAGCAAAAAGACCATTAAGCTAGAAAGACTGCAAAGATTTACAAGACTGTTGCATGACCTAAAGGCCTGAGGTAGAAGAAGAGATTGGGCAAACTAGGACTTAATTCACTGAAGTGTGGAAGATTGAGGGGTGATCTTCTAAATGTGTATAAGATCAGGAGGGCTAAAGTAGAATGAATATACAATCTTTTCACCATAGAAAATTAGAGGGCATATGTTTACAGTGAAAGAGGAACTATTTAAAAGGGGTCTGGGGGGGCAGCTTCTTCATGGAGAGGGTGGTGCATCTATAGAATGAGCAGTTGGTTGAGGCAGGTACAATAACAACATTTAAAAGACACTTGGACAGGAACATTAACACAAGAAGTTTGGAGGGATATGAGCCAAATGCAAGCAAATGGGACAAAGTTAATTGGTTGCCGTGGATGAGAGGGATTGAAGGGGCTGTTACTGTGCTAAGTCATAGGTCCACCAGAGAGTAGGAGACACAGGGACACTAAGTGCTGGAAAATGCACACAAAATTGTTGAGCGGTGATCAATACTTGGAAACGGGGTTGAAGAGATCAGTATACAGGTAACAGCAACAAAGGATAGAACATAAATATCTCAGACATGAATCCAAGAAAGTGCAAAAAATTAGAAGTGAAGAATTGAAACTAGAACATTATTAGGAAATAAATTCTGTTCCAGAGAGAAATTTGTCATTCTGAGTGTGTAGGCAGAGAGAGAAGTAAGAAGGGAAAAGGTAGATAAGATGTAAAAGTAGCCTGTTACTCTTCACCACTATTGCCATGTCATTGACACATGAATTGGAACCATCTTTCCCTTTCCCCTTGCCACCACCCCAGCTCTTGGCCAGAATGGTCAACATGCCTTTCTTCGAAGAGTGGAGATGGCGCCACTTGGCAGAATATCCTCCAATTGCTTCCAATTCTCCTGAGAACAGTGTTTCAGGCAATGTGTTACTGAGCCTTATGAGATGTTTTCAGCATGTGTCTGCGATACTCGAACTTGCTTAATATAAGTCATGTGAGCTGGGGAAATCATAATTGATACATTAATTATGCTTGTTGAGAGACAGACTGCGGCAACAGCACTAAGGGAAATCCCCTGCTCTCCCTTCTAAATCATGCCGTGAGACTTGCATCCATCAGAGAGGACAGAAGTCCTGTCCTGAAAGAGACGACGTTCTATCATCACAACGCTGGAGTGCTGACCTAGATTTTGTGCTCAATTCCATGGAGTGGGACCAGAACCCAGAATCCACTCAGAGGTGGGACTGGCATTGTAGCTGGAACCAGTTCAGAGAGAGAAGCTGGTGGAATAAAATGTGGTGTTGTGATTGTGATGAAATGAGTCACTCTTTACGATTTGCCCACATGAGATGGAGATGCTATTTTTTTTGATCAGCTGGATCGCAGCTCTTTGGAATCTTTTCCTATGAGGACGGTTAAAGCAAATTATTTTAATATTTTCAAGACAGAATTGAATAGACACTTGATAAGCAAAGGGATGAAGGTTATCAGGAATATAAAGTTAAAGTTACTATCAGAATAGACACAAGTTTATTAATTGCATGAGCAGACTTGAGTGGCCAATTCTTGCTGCTAAATCATATGTTCCTGTAAGTGCTGTTAGCAGTGATGTTGAGGTGTGAGGTGTGAGCAACTGACGTGAGAATTATAATTCCTATCTTGACAAGTCTAATAATTTTTTTATAATCTTCAGACGATCTGTTCTTTTTGCTGTTGCTATTCAGATTGCTGTCATCTATTCTTTACTGATATACCAGATTTATGACATAAGAGCGATGACATGCCAACTGTGCCCTCACCATCCAAGACCTTGACCTCTTCTGACAGAAGCGTGAGGTGTTGATTTCCTTTCTGTTCTTGATCTGAAATGCCAAGGCACAGACCTTGCTGAAGCCAAGGAAGAGTATCAAACATACCAACAGAAAACAGCCCTAGATAAAGACTACTAACCAATCAGTATCATACGCCTAAGCATTGCATTAAATTACAACCTTTTGAAATTCTGCTATAGGATTTTCAATTTGTCTTTCTGTGTTAGTAGAGGCCCAGCAATCACATTTGAAAGATGTAGATTGATTTAAAAAAAAACAGTATAATTAAATTAAAAACAAGAAAAAGATCTGCATATGCTGAAATTCAAGCAACACGCACAAAATGCTGGAGGAACTCAGCAGGTCATGCTGCATCTATGGAAAGAAAGGCCTAAATAGTCGATGGTTTGGGCCGAAACCCATTACATTTTTTTGGAGTGTGGGTAGACGGAAGTGGATACCGGTGTGTTATTTATTTTCTGTGGGTGAGAATTTGTTCATCTTTGCACCACATGCGCTAGAGTTCTGAATTGGATGCCTCTATCTAGGCATTGTAAAGAGAACAACAGTATTCCATCTATTAGGAGCAGTCACTTGCAAAATGATCAGACAATGAGCCTACAGAAGCATCACAGGCAGGGTATACAACCAGCAACTCTTTTTTGGTGCTCTTGATTTCCAGATAGATTAAAATCAGTTCTAAAAATATAAAATTCACACCTTGTTCATTCAGAAGAGAGATATTTCTGTTACATTAAAGGTAACATTTTGCCCTCTCCTCTCTCAACACACAAGCACAATAAAATGTAAAATTATTTGACAAAATGTAAATCATTTATTACTGATGAAGGCCTCAAATGGAATGACTGATTGCAAAAATTTTACTGCACATTGTTTGAGAGAGATAAATTCAGATTTCTTAATAACATCCCTTGCCTGAATCCCATAGAGTATATGACTCAAAGCAGTGAGAGTAGATTATGAGTTTCTGTGACAGCCAACTTCACACCTACCCCATAACAAGAAAAGTGTAATATTCCTTTGCATATGTGTACCTCTAATGTTTCAGATACTCTGTAATGAATGCCTAATGTATAACATTATCCAAGAACCACAGGAAGAAGAGTATAAACAGCAGAAAGGATTTCCTCTGTGGATTGCCAAGGTAATGCATCTATTCAATAAATATCCTCACAAACCTCAGTTGAGATAGGCTGTTCATTCCAATCACTTCTCTCCAAGACCACCATCATTCTCTGTGCATAAAGCATGGTCACAGACTAGTCAAAGTGTGCAAATGCAATGATGAAAATCAATATCTATCGACATGTGAAGGCATATATAATATTCTCATTACTATGCTGATATAAATAAGGATTATTTATTTATTATTGTTGAAATTTGTTTATTATGATACAGAGCGGAATAGGTTCTTCTGGCTCTTTGAGTCGCGCCGTGCAACAACCTCTGATTTAACACTAGCCTAATCATGGGACAATTTACAATGACCAACTAAACTACTGGTATGTCCGTAGACTGTGGGGGGAAACCCACATGGTCACGGGGAGAACGTACAGACTCCTTACAGGCAGTGGCAGGAATTGAACCTGGATTGTCTGTACTGTAAAGCATTGTGCTAACCACTATGCCACGATGCCACCCAGTGCCTGGTTTTGATTTTACTAATAACGCGATGGAAAATATATCCCTTGTTCCGGGAGCAGAGAAAATTTTAACTAAAGATATGAACCTTCTATTTGGCTGTTGCCAAATGCTTTGGACCTGCAAGGGATCTACATGTTCTTCAGCCTCCCATAAATCAAAATTCAGCCTGATATCTCATTAATAAGCTCTCTTTCTCTCTCTCTCTCTCTCTTTCTTTCTTAATTGGCACCAATTTGTGTTGATCTGCATAGGCGTGGAATAAAATTTCAAGACATCCTGGGGCAACTGACTGTTGAAGACTAATTTGAAAGGGCTGCACCCTGTTGTGGGCTGAAGCAGTGCCGACTGTTGGCATGAAGCGATCAGAATTGGCGCAGTTGTGGAATGCCAATTAAAACTTTCAGACAGAAATGTTGTATCAGAAAGAAAACATTGAACAAAAGAATTGGGCAGCCGACTCAATCCTTACCCCAACACCTTCCCTCATCAATTACACATTCATGATTAGTTTCTTCAGTACAGTGTTAAGTACTTGCAATACATTCTGTAAATGGGCTGTCTGCCAGTTAAAGGCATTTTTTCCAGCTTGATATAAATCCCCTCCATGTGTGTTGGGGTTGGCAACGCTCCAAAATTGCACTTGAGTCTTGAGGAATTGAAAATTAATCTACATCTACAAGCAACCAGTGAAGAAAATCTCAAAGGTATTTTTTGTCTTCTTCATTAAACACTTTTGTTTATTAGTCTTTTGTAAAAAAAAGTGACTGAGAAAGAATGTAAGTGCTTTGGGTGTTTCAAAGCAGGAAGTCTATTGATTAAAGTTTCAAGGAATATATTTAGCAGCATTGGTAAGCTTGTACTCTATGTAGGATCCCTCATATGCTCCGTTCTAATCAGTTATGAACAGTGAGGAGATTTGGAGGAATTCACATGCCCAAATTCACAGAGCCCTGTATGTTCATGAAGGCTGGTGATGTATGTATGTCTGGTGTGTACGCAAATCTTGAGAATTCAAATGGAAGTGCCTGCTATTGCAAGGAATGTTGAAGTGAAAAGTGCCTCAGGCAATGAAGGCTGATGTTAGAAGATTCACCATTGAAAGGCAGTCAGAAATGTTGATTATGTGAAGTGTTGACACTTGTATGCATCAATTCTTGTTTGCTTCAGTTTTTCCATAGCAGCCTTTCTTCATGTCTCTCCAAAGTCTATCCAACAGCTCATTCTTGCAGCTTTCCATCTATAGACCTTCATTCATCGTATTTGATCTGAAAAAATTCCTCTGACCTTCAATATGCTCCCAGAGTCACTTCTATTGAAATTACAGCAAGAATTGTTGTTTTCTCTGCACTTGAATGCATATATCTCTTTACATTCTGTAAGTAATTTTTTTCAAGGCTTAGCTACTCTGTGCCATCTCTGGCGACAACCTCAATTCTTGCAAAATGATTGACACCCTTTTGTCACCACTGCCATGCACAAATATTAGATTGGGGAATGTTCACACACATCCTCAATAAACTGTCAAAAGAGAAATGTACATGTTCCCTTGCCTGCCCTATCATATTAGGGACAAAACAAGAGAGAATCTGCAGATACTGGAAATCCAAACTGCTGCAGGAACTCAGCAGGCCAGGTAGCTTCTATTGAAAATAGTAAACAGTCAATGTTTCCAGCCGAGACCCTTCATCGGGATTGGAGAAAAAAGATGATAAGTCAGAGTAAAGGCTGATTTATACTTGTGCATCAAATGTACGCCGTAGGTACGGCGTAACGGCGTACCTAAGCTGTACTCTATGCTGAACCCTACACCTTAGCCTAATGCGCACCTGTCCCAAAACGTAACTACGCATCACGGCAACGCAGACCTCAACAACTGTGATTGGTCTACTTGGTAGCATCGCATTTCCTCCTACGCTGTAATAGCTTCCCATTGGGCGACTGAAGGGCAGGGAAGGAACTCTGGCTGCAATGCTTTCCACAAAGCTTTACAGACCTCTGAAATTATGGAGGACCCTGTGCTTGATGCCAGTTTGTAGCTAGCTGCTACAGCCTGTTGACTTCCACCTGAAGCTAAAACTCGAATGGTGATTGCCAGTCTCTGAGTATACTGTGCGTACACTGATGAGAAATAAATGGTTGGAGACGATGAACCAAATCGTCAAATCTACCTGCCGATATCCGAAACTATTTGAAATGCATTTCCTCGTCCACGTCACTCAGTAGCTGGACAAGCACAGAAAATTCACTCTCCTTCAATTTCAGTCGCCATTGTTTGAAGTTTGAATTTCTTCATGTTGAGTTTCAACATGAAGAAATTCAACACAGTGGCATAAAAACCCCACCGTCAACTAGCGTTTTGGCGGTGAATTGCAGAGTGATGCTAACACACCAATGCACAAGTATAAATACTCAACAATGGCGTAGCCCACTTGCATAAGCTAGTACGCACAAGTATAAATCAGCCTTAAGGTGGAGGAGAGGAGGAAGAAATACAAGGTTGTAGGTGATAGGTGAAACCCAGAGAGGTGGAGGGGTAAATTAAAGATCTGCGAAGTTGATTGGTGAAAGGAATAAAGGGCTGGAGAAAGGCGAATCTGATAGGAGAGGACAGAAAGCCATGGAAGAAAGGGAAAGGGGAGGTAAAGAGATGAGGTGAGAGAGGGAAATGGGAATGGGGAATGGTGAATGAGATTATGGTGGGGGGTGGCAATTACTGGAAGTTCAAGAAATCTATGTTATTGCCATCATGTTGGTGGCTATTGAGGACAAATACATGCTTCACTCTCCCTGCCCTTTCATAAATCCCATATTAATTCGTCAGACATTTTAAGACCTGCATTTATATCATGTATTCATCTTTTAAATCTTGTTAGCACACTGCATTCGCATTAATGTTCTTAGCATATCAATTATAGGAAAATATGAAATTCTTGAAAGAGCAAGCCAATGTTGATTCGCTTGAACACTGTCATCATCTTCCAGTACGTGCTGCTTTGGAGTGAGGGCTATTGAGTATAAACGACCTTTTTTTTGCACGTAAATTAATTGGGCCTGAGTTTCCCTGAATGTAAATGAATTTATTGTACTGGCCATTCCATTTCCATCTGCAACTTCGGATAGTTTGTTGCTCTGAGAATTATGGGCTTCTGAAGAGCAATCTTCACGTAGAATTCATCTTTTACTGCTTTTAGATTGAATTGGAAACTTAGATAGATTAGTGGTGCTTCTGCTTTGTGCACTGTTGATAGCATCTCTCGGGTAAAAATTTGAGAAAACACATATTGGTGATTATTTCAGTAGAAGGTACTTCAATCTAGCTGTTACTTTCAAGCATTTTTTTTATTATAAACTGAAATTTCTTTCAGAAGATAGGAAATAAGTCTTACCAGCTTGGATATTGCTCTGTGTGTTCAGATAGAGCAGTGGAGGGAGCTCACACTAGCAGAGGGCACCTCAGTATCATAGCTGTTAGCTCGATGCTGTTACAGCTTGGGGCCTCGGAGTTCGGATTTCAATTACAATGCTCTCTGTAAGGAGGTTGTATGTTCTCCCCGTGACCACTTGGGTTTTCTCCAGGTTTCCTCTCACAGTCCAAAGAGGTACTAATTAGTAGGTTAATTGATCATTGTAAATTGTCTTGTGATTAGGCTAGTGTTAAATAGCTGGATTGCCAGGTGGCATGTCTCATTGCACGGGTGGGACATATTCCGTGCTGTATCTCTAAATGAGTAAATAAATAAAAAGGCCCAGAGGGCAAGCACTAATCCAGTAAAAAGTGCATGTTTTTCAGCACAGCCTCCTACCACAATGGGAGCCTTAAAGTCCCTCTTGGCTGCTTTATGGCAGGTTTTTTGCCACAGATGCTGGATGTGAAGAGGAAGTAGGAATCGCATTTTGTTGGAAGTAAGAATCTCTCATAATTAACGATCCTACCAACTCCATTCATTTCTGTCTTCCCACTTCCCCACCATTGGAAAGAAGATATAAAAACTTGTTATGAGACTTTCAAATTGTTCCCTCACACAGTAAGATGATTTTTGACCTCAAGATCTACCTCATTAGACATTTGCACCTTATTGACTGCCTGCACTGCACTCTGTCTCTAACTGTTACACTCTATTGTGTATTTCTGTTATTGTTTTTCCTTGGATAACCTCAATGAATTTTACTGGTGTCATGCAAAACAAATGTTTTCTTTGTACCTTGAGACACATGGCTGTCTAAATTGGCAAATGTCTGGAGGTATAGTAAAATATTGTTTTGTGTGCCATCCGTACAGGTTGTTTCACTACTACATTGCACTGAGGTTGTACAAGGATAGGATAAGTAATAGCAAATTACAGAATAAAGACTTACTGTTACAGAGAAAGTGCAGTGCAGGAAGACAATAAGGTAGAAGATCACAATGACGTAGCTTGTGAGGTCAGGAGTCCAGTTGTTTGCACTAGAGAACTTTTCAATAGTCAGATACCTGCTGGATAGAAGCTGTCCTTGAGCCTGGTAGAACTTGTTTTCAGCATTTTTAATTTGTGCTCAAAGAGAGGGGGCAGAAGAGCGACTGTGGACTGTAGGTGGGATATTTGATTATGCAGGCTGCTTTACAAAAGCAGTTAGAAGTGTAGACAAAATCCATGGAAGTATGACTGACTTCTGTGATGTGCTGAACTGTATTCATAACCCTCAGCAGTTTTTTTCTGTCATGAGCAGAGCAGTTGCCATATCAATCCATTATGTATTCTCATTGGATCCTTTCTATAATGCATTGATAAAAATTGATGAGTATCAAAGGAGACTTGCAAACTCCTTTCATCTCCTGAGGATGTAGATGTGCCGATGAGCTTTCTCGGCCACGTTGTCTACATGGTTGGCCCAAGACAAGCAATTAGTGATGTTCATTCCTCTTAACCCTCTTGACCTTAACATCGTTGATGTAAACAGGAGCATCGGTACCACCACCCTTCCTGAGATCAATGACCAGCACTTCAGTTTTGCTGACTTTGAAGAAAAGGTTGTTGTCATGACTAGACTTTCTATCTGCTTCCTCTACTCCACCATCATTATTTGAGATATGACCCTCTAATGGTGGTATCGTCTGGAGTTAGAGCAGATCTTTGGTCAGGAAGCCGAAGATCCAGTTGCAAGGCACCTGTTGAATCCGAGGTCTGGGAGTTTGGAGATCAGTTTGCTTGGAATTACAATATTGAAAGTGGAGCTGCAGTCAATAAATAACAATCTAACATAGTTGCCTTTAATGCCCAGATGTTCCAGAGATGAGTGTATGCCCAGGGAGATAGTGTCTGCTGTAGACCTGTTTCAGCACTAGGCAAATTGTCAGAGCATCCTACCCAGAGTCCCCACCTTGTTTATTGATAAAGGAAGGTTTACTAAGGAAATATGTACTCTGCCTGAACGTAACATGCGTGGTGTTTGCTGCCTGAACTTCTGAACTCTGGTCCGATGAGGACAAGCTCCTTAACTAGCCCTGGACAGTCTAGTGAAGAGTGTGTTCTTGCTACAGTTCACCCACTGAGATGTCAGTCGAGCATTTACTGCTGAAGGACATCATGGCTACATGCTCCATGTGCTGTCAGAGTCCTGTACACTCAGAGGAGTGTGCTTTAATTTCCCAGAGCAGGCTGTGCATGAAGAGATGTCAATCAAATGCTTTTTAAATGAAATTACTAATGTGTGGAGCCTGAAAATGCTGTGCTTCCTGAAGAATTCTCAGTCTGGCTATTTGCAATTAACTAGATACAAAAGCTTTTGCCCTGCATTCTAACTCACATCAAATCCCACTTGAACGTCATCCTATTGTCCCTATTTCAAATTATCTTACTCTCCCTAGTTCTCTGGACTCAAGGACAATTTTTATCCCACCGTTATGAGACTATTGATTGGATCCTTAGTAAGACAACATTGTTTCTTGGCCTCACAATCTACCTTGTTATGTTCTTGCACCTTACTGCCTACTTCCAGTTAATTTTTTCTGTAGCTGTTGCACGTTATTCTGTGTTCTTTTATTGTTTTAACTTGTACTATGTCAGTGCACCGTGTAATGATTTGATCTGTATGAACAGTATACAAGGTAGCCTTTCACTGTGCCTCAGTACATGTGACAATAATGAACCAATTCTAATTCCAGTATGCACAGACTACAAAGAATTTGTACCCTTTTGACTTTGGTTTCTTGTGCATTCCTCTCTGTCACCGGTAACTATACCTGCAGCTGTCGAGATCCCTTGTCTCAATAATGAACCTGCAAAGTGCCTTTACAAGTACAATATAAATGCACGTTGTTTTATTTTGATGCAGCTTGCAATTTTAAACTAGATATTTATGGTGCACCTCAGTTGAGAAACAAAACAAAACAGCACATGGTGAGGAGGAAGGTTGCTAATCTGTCAGTTCATTTGTAAAATCTTTTCCACATGTCAGTCTATTTCAGGACACTGTTTTAACAATAAAGCTAGTCACTTTCCTCGAGTCAAGAAGAAGCTAAATTTATACTGTCACTTGGTGCTGTAAAAGAGTGACACCTAATTATTAGAGATGAATGCTAAAGTCACAGTTTAATAATCCTATTTTTGTTACTTTACACAATTATTATTTGGTGAAATATGAATCTGTCATTCAAGTTAAAACCTCATGTACCAGATAAATATAAAGTCTGAACTCAAATGAACAAAGTAATGAGCTTCAACTCAGATTAGATATTAGAAGATGGTATTCCGTCAAGCAAGATAATGCATCATAACTTCAGAATGAGCAATTACTGTTACGTTGATTAACTGCTCCAAACAAAAGGGTTTACGTGAGAAAAAGTGCTGGGAGTTCAGCTAATCAGGCAGCATGTGTAGAGAAGGACCACTCATGTTATCTGAGACCAAGGCATTTTTCAGCTTTGTCTTAAATAAACAAGTCCTGATTCTTAAACTGGAAATAGATTCAAAAGAACATAAGAAATAGGAGTAGGAGTAGGCCATCTGGCCCATCAAGCCTGCCCCGCCATTCAATAAGATCATGGCTGATCTGTTCGTAAACTCAGCTCCTTCTACCTGCCTTTTCCCCATAACCCTTAATTCCCCTACTGTGTAAAAATCTATCTAACTGTATCTTAAATATATTTAGGGAAGAATCTTCAACTGCTTCCCTGGGCAGAGAATTCCACAGATTCACCACTCTCTGAGAAAAAGAGTTTCTCCTCATCTCCATCCTAAATCTTCTCCCCTGAATCTTGAGGAAATGTCCCCTAGTTCTAGTCTCACCTACCAATGGAAACAACTTTCCTACTTCTATCTTATCTATCCCTTTCAAAATTTTGTATGTTTCTATAAGATCCCCTCTCATTCTTCTGAATACCAGAGAGTATAGTCCCAGGCGACTCAATCTCTCCTCATAGATTAATCCCTTCATCCCTGGAATCAACCTAGTGAACCTCCTCTGCACTGCCTCCAAAGCCAGTATATCCTTCCTCAAGTATGGAGACCAGAAATGCACACAGTACTCCAGGTGCGGTCTCACCAGTACCCTGTATAGTTGCAGCATGACCTCCCTGCTCTTGAGTTCAATCCCTCTAGCAATGAAGGTCAACATTCTGTTTGCCTTCTTAATAACCTGTTGCACCTGCAAGCCAACTTTTTGCAATTCATGAACAAGCACTCCCAAGTCCCTCTGCACAACAGCATACTGCAATCTTTCACCATTTAAATAATAATCTGCTCTTCTATTATTCCTTCCAAAGTGGATGGTCTCACATTTACCAACATTGTATTCCATCTGCCAGACCTTGGCCCACTCACTTAACCTATCTATATCCCTCTGCAGACTCTCCACATCCTCTGCACAGTTTGCTTTTCCACTCAGTTTCGTGTTATCAGCAAATTTTGCTAAGCTACACTCAGTGCCCTCTTCCAAATCATCAAAGTAAATGGTAAGCAGCTGTGGGCCCAGCACCGACCCCTGTGGCTCCCCACTCACCACTGACTGCCAACCGGAGAAACACCCATTTATACCAACTCTCTGCCTTCTGTTGGTTAACCAATCCACTATCCATGCCAATACACTTCCTCTGACTCCATGCATTCGTATCTTATTTCTCTTGTGCAGCACCTTATCGAATACCTTTTGGAAATCCAAGTATACGATATCCACCTGTCCCCTGTATCCACTGCACTCATTATGTCCTCAAAGAACTCCAGTAAGTTTGTCAAACAGGACCTGCCCTTTCTGAATCCATGCTGCGTCTGTCTAATGGAACCACTCCTTTCATATGTTTTGCTATTTCTGCCTTAATGACAGCTTCAAGCATTTTCCTGACTACGGATGTTAAGCTAACTGGCCTATAGTTGCCTGTCTTTTGCCTACAATCTTTTTAAAAAGTGGTGTGACATTTGCTGTCTTCCAATCTGCAGGACCTGCCCAGAGTCTAGGGAATTTTGGTAGATGATTACCAATGTGTCTACTACAACCTCCGCCAATTCCCTCAGCACCCTGGGATGCATCCCATCAGGACCAGGGTACTTATCTACCTTCAGGCCCCCTAGTTTGCTCATCACTATCTCTTTAGTGACAGTGATTTTATTGAGGTCCTCACCTCCCATTTCATCCATAACATCATTCTTCGGCATATTAGACGTGTCCTCCACCGTGAAGACCGACACAAGATAGTCCTTCAATGCCTCAGCCATTTCCTTATCACTCAATATCAATTTCCCCTTATCATCTTCGAAGGGACATACGTTGACCAAGTTCTCCACCTGTCCCTAAGAAACTTACATTTTTGAATAAGATTGCCTCTCATTCTTCGAAAAATTTAATGAGGTTAGCCCAAACCTACTCCAATGTTACTTATCTTCATCCTAGATATCTTCTCTGAGCTGTCCCCTGTGAATGGAAACACAAGAGTCTGCAGATGCTTGAATCTGGAGCACCAAATAATCTCATGGAGGCACTTAAAGGGTCAAGCAGCATCTGTGGGAGGAAAAGAATTGTTGGCATTTCAGGTCAAAACCAGGACTCAAACCCTGATGTGGAGTTTACAGCCAAACTGTTGACAATTCCTTTCCTTCCACAGATGCCGCTCAATCCTCTGAGTTCCTCCTGCATGTTATGCCTCTTTCAATCCAAAGGCCAGCCAAAACTGTTCAGAGTACTCCAGATGTACACCACTACAAAAATAATTCATTGGCTATGAAGCAATTAGGGATGCCACGCAGACGTGAAGGGTGCTATATAAATTCCTCTTCCTCGTGTGTGGGCCCAGATGTTTACTGAGCCATTTTCGTGGCGAGCTGAGGGAGATGGTGCAAAGTGTGACGTGGCAGTCAACAGCTTGTGATTTTGTAAAGCCCCAAACATATTGGAGCTTCACAAAATTGCAATCCTTTTTCCAAGTTTTGTTCTTGTCATTTAGATCTGTCTGCCCTGTCATGTGTGAATGCCTATAGCTAGTTTCAAGGGATCAGAGAAATAAGATTGTCCAAACATGTCTTAATTGATTTATTATAACTTCAGTGTTAATAATATATAAAATAATAGAAATAAATTGATTTCTAAATGGGATCATTCCTGGATCACATTGCATTAGTTTCATGCTGTGAATGGAGAATCCTTTGTGACTCCTGGTACTGATAAGAGTTAAGATGGTTAGGAATGATTCAATGATAAGGGAAGTATATAAGCACAAGAAATTCTGCAGATCCAGAATCCAAGAGCGAGGAATGACCGGAAGTTTGACCAATTTAAGCACCAGGCCAGATTGAAAAGGTCAGGGTGTTGGGGCTGGAGGCGAGGAACAGGCTGGTTCAGCTCTCTGCTCCGCGAAGCTTACTCATCTCTGCACTGAACTGAGTCTGTATCCTGCAACTCATGGGCTCCTGGTCCAGCTGCATTGACAACTGGCTTTGTGGCAGTGGAGTCATTTTCGTGAACTTCAGTTCTGAATGTTATTCGCTTGCTTTTATTGTTTGCACAGTTTGTTTTTTTTCTGCACATTGGATGTTTTGATGGTCCCGTTTGTGAATGAGTTCTATTGGGGTTCTTTGTTTTGTGGCTGCCTGTAAAGAGACAAACCTCAAGGTTCTATATAGTATACGTACTTTGATAATAAATATACTTTGAACACATACAAAAAGCTGAAAAAACTCAGCAGGTTAGGCAGCATCTCTGGAAAGGAATAACCAATGTTTTGGGCCAAGTCCCTTCATCAGGACATTGATTGTTTATTTCTTTCCAAGAGAAGTAGATATAAAGTTATTTAAATGCATCCACTCTTGGGATTGTGGAGATCACCAATATCTGTTTCTATACTATGCTGCTGCTGAGATAACAATGAGCCACCCACTTAAACTGTTGCTGTCCGCGTGATAAAGACAATCCTTGGGTGGTTAACAAGATATATAATGTTCAAAGGTTCAAATGTTAATTTATTATCAAAGCGTATTTCCATATACAACTCTGAAAATTTTCTTCTTCAGATAACCACGAAACAAAGAAAGAATATGAAAATAGTTCAGCAAGAAATATCAAACCCACCCGCCACCTGCACAAAATGGAACAGGAACATTGACACCCCGCCCCAAGAAAGCAACCCCTCTCCTGCACAATGAAACTAACAGAACACCAACCCCCAAACCCCCTCCCCTTGCACAATAAAATGGAAAAGAAACGGGTGATAAAAAGCACAGAATATAAAAGCCATAAGTCTGAAAAACATGTTAGCCCACAATAGTCAGGGGAGTGAGTTCAAGAGCCACGAGATATTGTTGCCGCTCTACAAAACCCTGGTTTGACTACACTTCTGGTCACCTCATTACAGGAAGGATGTGGAAGACTTGGAGTTGTGCAGAGGAAGTTTACTGGGATGCTGCCTGGATTAGAGAGCATGTCTTATTGAGCATATGCTGAGTGAGCTAAAGCTTTTCTCTTTGGAATGAAGGAGGATGAGGTGTACAGGATGATAAGAGGCATGGCGTGGGCAGCCAGAGACTTTTTCCAGTGGTGTACATGCTTAATATATGGGGCTTAATTTAAAGATTATTGGAGGAAAGTTTAGAGCGGATGTTAGAGGTAGTTGTTTTTTGACATGGGGAGTGGTAGGTGCATGCAATGTGCTGCCAGGGGTTGTAGTAGAAACAGATGCATTAGGTTCTTATTAGCACATAGATGAAGGAAAAATGGAGGGCTATGTAGGAGGGAAGTATTGGATTGATCTTAGAGTAGGCTAAAATGTCAGCACAACCTTATGAGCCCAAGAACCTGTACAGTTTTGTACTGTTGTATGTTTTAAAGAGCTGTCCAGTAGAGTATTTTATGATTTTGATGAGAAATCATGAAAAAAAATGCTGATAATATTCACATGAGGAAGGCTTGTGACTGGTATCCAGTATTTCATATTCTTTCTACCTTTGCTCTTCAACGTGGGAAGGATTGTAGGTGTACAGATGAAGTTGGCTTGATGATCCAGCCACTTATTCTCATTAATATGCATCAAAGTAGCTAGAATATCCTGAATTCACAAGCAATTTCTTCTGGGAACACTGTGGAATAAATGATTCAGAACTTGCAGGAACCCATAAATTCACATAATTAAAGAAGGCTACTTTTCCAGTCATGGTTTACGACGTGCATAAAATGGAGGAGGTGAGGTTTCATGGTAACTAAGAAATAATGGATTAGTAGATAAGAGGCATGAGGAAGCAGAGGGCTTAGACTGGGACTTGATAGATTTAACACAGAGCCTCAGTGAGCAGAGATTCCTCCTGCATAAGATATAATCGCTATTGCATTGCATTTTAACCTTCACTGGCAGTGCACTGATCTGTCACAGTGTATTGCCTATGAATTGTAGAATTTCATCATACTTTAATAGATAGAATATCGATTTCTCCTTCCAGTAAAAAAATTGCCTCCCCCTCCCCTCTTCTTCTATTCCCCATTCTGGCCTTTTACCTCTTCACACCTGCCTATCACTTTCCCCTGGGCCCCCTCCCTTTCCTTTCCCCTATGGTCCACTCTCCTCTTCTATCAGATGCCTTCATCTCCAGCACTTTACCTTTCTGACCCACTTGGCCTCACCTATCACATTCTAGCTAGCCTCCTTCCCCACCCTCCAACTTTTTATTCTGGCATCTTCCCCCTTCTTTTTCGGTCCTGAAGAAGGGTCTCAGCCCGATACTTTGACGGTTTATTCATTCACACAGATGCTGTCTGATCTCCTAAGTTCCTCCAGCATGTGTTGCTTTGGATTTTCAGCATCTGCAGATTTTCTTGTGTTTATGATAAGCCATTCTAGGTTGTGATGGGGATTGGGAGATTCAGGAGTGATGGTGGGTAGTGAGTGTCCTTTTCAGCCATATTTCTGCCAAGGTAAAAATCAACCCCTATGGCAAACAACAGGAATTCTGCAGATGCTGGAAATTCAAGCAACACACATCAAAGTTGCTGGTGAACGCAGCAGGCCAGGCAGCATCTCTAGGAAGAGGTGCAGTTGACGTTTCAGGCCGAGACCCTTCGTCAGGACTACAAACCCCTATGGCGTTTGTTTTCATATTTCCTCATGACACTTCAAAATATAGTCTGCTACATTCTACTTTATCATGATGAACATTATAAAATATAGATCACTTAAATACCTTAGCTACAAAACTTCTAGATAGATAGATAGATAGATAGATATACTTTATTGATCCCGTGGAAAATTGGGTAAATTTGATGTTGTTATTATTAGCATTTGGTTAATTTAATTACCTATCCATAATCTCTGCTCTATACCTATTGCTTAAATAATATGAAATCTTAGTCATCTTGCTATAATGAAATTAGAATTACTATATCATGTAGATTCTGATTGAAAACATTTTGAGGTATGAAAGACCTTTGATACTCTACTGGTACTTGCATTGTATATCACCATTCATGGAGTTATAGAGTCATGCAGCACCACAGCACAGAAACAGGCCCTTCAGCCCATCTAGTCCATGTCACACAGTTATTCTGCCCAGTCCCATTGACTCACACCTGGATCCTAGTCCTCTAGATCCCTCCCATCTGTGTACTTATCAAATCTTCTCTTAAATGTTGCAATCGAACACACATCCTCCACTAATTTCACACTCACACCATCCTCTGAGTGAAGAAGTTCCCCCTCAGGTTCCTCTCAGATATTTCACCTTTCACCCTTAACCTATGGCCACTAGTTCAAATTTCAACCAACTTCAGCGGAGAAAGCCAGCTTACATTTATCTCTTACTATCTCTTCTTTCAGTTAGCCCTGATGAAGGGTCTCGGCCCAAAATGTCGACTGTACCTCTTCCTATAGATGCTGCCTGTCCTGCTGCGTTCACCAGCATTTTTTACGAGTGTTGCTTGAATTTCCAGCATCTGCTGATTTCCTTGTGTTTACATGTATCCTCTCTGTACCCTTTTTAATTTTATATATCTCTATCAAATTTTCCCTCATTATCCTGCAATCCAGGGAATAAAGTCCTAACCTTATCAACCTTTATCACAATAAACATTATAAAATATAGATCCTTATAACTCAAGCCCTACCACATCCTTGTGGGAATATATGAAAACTCAGTCGAGAGAAAATAGGAATGAAGAAACAGGAGTAGACTTCAGCATATTCATGGAGGCTCAAGATACTACAACTGGGGAATATGGAGAATTAACTATTTGTTGGAGGAACTCAGTGGTCAAGTAACATCTGTTTGGGGGGGTGGGATTGTTCATGTTTCTGTTGAAACCCTACAGCAGGATTGAGAGGGGAAATTTAAACACAGGATAATCTGCAGATGCTGGGATCAAACCAACACTCACAACAGTCCCACCCTACCCCACCTTCTTTATAGGGCCTCTGCCCCCTCCCTCTACAGTCCTGACGAAGAGTTCCTGCCGGAAACGTCGACATCGTTTCCACGGATGCTGCCCGACCTGCTGAGTTCCTCCAGCGTGTTGTGAGTGTTGAGAGGGGAAATGATCAGTATAAAGAGAAGGGAGGTGGTGAGACAGGAGTCTGAGGTGATTAATGGACTGAGGGAAGGATGAAAGATGACAGGAAGGTTGTACCTGTTAGGGTAAGGGAGACAGTGGCAATGCATGGTAGATGGAAACAGGCAGAGAGAGAGGTAAGTGGTGATGGTGTTGAGAGCTGTACCTGTAATGGAAATGTCCAGGTCCATTGCTGTCTGACCAGTGTAGGGAAGTGGATGGTCATGCAGCTAGGTAGAAGGAATAAAGGTTATTTTCTAAACAGGGAGAAAATTCTGAAATAAGAGGTGCAAAGGGATTTTGGAGCCCTTGTGCAGGATTCCCTAAAGGTTAACTTGCAGGTTGAGCAGGTGGTAAGGAAGGCAAGTGCAAAGTGAACACCTCTTTTGAGAGGGCTAGAATATAAAAATAAGGAAGTAATGCTGAGGCTTTATAAGGCATTGGTCAAACTGCACTTGCAGCATTTTAAGCAGTTTTTGGCCCCTTATCTAAGAAAGGATGCGCTGGCATTGGAGAGGGTCCAGAGGAGGTTCACGAGAATGATTTCAGGAATAAAGGGATTAATGTTCTGTGACTCTAGGCCTGTACTCACTGGGATCTAGGTCAGGCAGGATCTTATTGAAACCTATCGAATATTGAAGGACCTAGATAGAGTGGGCTTGGAGAGAAAGTTTTCTCTTTTGGAGGAGCCTAGGACCAGAAGGCACAGCTTCAGAATAGAAGACCGTCCCTTCAGAACAGAAATGAGAAGGAATTTCTTTAGACAGAGGGTGGTGAATCTGTGAAATTCATTGCAAAGATAGCTGTGGTAGCCACGTCATTAAGTGTATTTAAGATGCAGGTTGATTGTTCTTGTTTAGTCAGGGCATCGAATGTTTTGAGAAGAAGGCAGGAGAATGGGGCTGAGAGGAATAAAAAATCACCCATGATAGAATGGTGCAGCAGACTCAATGGGCTGTATGGTCTTATGTCTTATACCCTTGGATGGAAAATCTTACAAAAAGTAGTGGATACAGACCAGTCCATCACAGGTAAAGCCCTCTCTACCACTGAGCACATCTACATGTAGCCTTGTTACAGGAAAACAGCATCCATCAGCAGAGACTCCCACCACCTAGGTCGTGCTCTCTTCTTGCTGCTGTCATCAGGAGGAAGGTACAGGAGCCTCATGACTCATGTCACCAGGTCCAGGAACACTTATTACCCCTCAACCATCAGGCTCTTGAACTAAAGGGGATAACTTCACTTAACTTCACTTGCCCCATTATTGAAATGTTCCCGCAACCTATGAACTCACTTTCAAGGATTCTTCATCTCCTGTTCTCAATATTAATTGCTTAATTATTATGATTACTATTTTTATTATTTCTTTCTTTTTCTATTTGCATAGTTTGTTGCTTTGAGCACACTGAATGAATGCCCAAGTTGGAGCGTTCTTTCATTGATTCTATTATGGTTATTATTCTATTATGGATTTATTAAGTATGCCCGCAAGATAATTAATCTCAGTGTTTTATATTGTGACGTGCGCCATTTGATAATAAATTAATATTGAAATTTTTGAACTTTATACTCTTACAGCAGCCTCTGGCCTCCCAGTGTATTGCCATTCCCATGTCAGGCAGAGATTTTTTTTTATATATTTCAAAATATACTTTATTCAAAAATAAATATATACAATAAACCATTCAATAACTTTTCCTCCTTTACATACGTTTCCATTATACTCAGTAAAATATCCGTATCAATAGCCACCCACGTGGCACTCCAGTAGTTCAGCTTAGCATATCATTGTTGAGGGGTATACTCCCCACCCACCGACCCCCCCCACTCGTACGGGTGGAGAAACCTATACTGTGGTCCTTCCCCACCGGGCCCTTGCAGTGGCTGCACTGAGTTTCAGTGCGTCCCTCAGCACGTACTCCTGCAGCCGAGAGTGTGCCAGTCGGCAGCATTCTCCCACGGACATCTCCATGTGCTGGTAGATCATCAAGTTTCGGGCCGACCAAAGAGCGTCTTTCACCGAGTTGATGATCTGCCAGCAGCACCGGATGTTGGTCTCCGTGTGCGTCCCCGGGAACAGCCCGTAGATCAGAGAGTCCTCTGTTACGCAGCTGCTGGGGATAAAACGTGACACTAGCCCGTCCATCCTCCTCCACACCCTCTTTGCGAACTGGCAGTGTGCAAAGAGGTGGGTCACAGACTCCTCCTCACTGCAGTCCTCCCGTGGGCAGTGGGGTGCGGAGACGACGTTCCGGGCGTACAGGAGGGCTCTGACTGGGAGGGCCCCTCTCACCGCCAGCCAGGCGAGGTCTTGGTGCCTGTTGGTGAGATCTGGCGATGAGGCATTTTGCCAGATGAACTGGACAGTCTGCTCAGGGAACCACCCCACTGTGTCCATCACGTCCTTCTCCTGCAGTGCCTGCAGGACACTTCGTGCCGACCACTGCCTGATGGCCCTGTGGTCAAAGGTCACGTGGTCCTGGAAGAACTTTGCTACGTAGGACAGGTATGCCGGCAACGACCAGCTGACTGGGGCGTTGCGCGGGAGTGGGGCCAGACCCATCCTTCGTAGCCAGGGCGACAAGTAGAACCTGGGCACATAGTGGTACTTGGTGCCCACATACCTGGGCTCTACACACAACCTGATGCAGCCACATACGAAGCTGGCCATCAGGATGAGGGCGACATTGGGGACGTTCTTGCCCCCGTTGTCCAGGGACTTGTGCATGATGGTCCGTCTCACCCGCTCCATCTTGGATCCCCAGACGAATCTGAAGACAGCCCGGGTGATTTCCGAGCTGTAGGAGCGGGGGACGGGCCAGACCTGCGCCAAGTACAGCAGCCCTGAGAGCACCTCACACCTGATGACCAGGTTCTTGCCCGTTATCGACAGGGAGCGCCCTCCCCACAGTCCCAGTTTCTGTTTCACCTTGGCAGTCCGCTCCTGCCAGTTCTTGTTGCACGCCTCAGCCCCTCCGAACCAGATCCCCAACACCTTCACGTGGTCAGACCTGATGGTGAAGGGGACGCTGGATCGGTCGGGCCAGTTGCCGAAGAGCATGGCTTTGCTCTTCGTGCGGTTGACCTTGGCCCCCGACGCTAGCTCGAACTGTTCGCAGGTGCCAATCAACCTGCGAACTGACCTCAGATCAGAGCAGAAGACGGTGACGTCGTCCATGTACAGGGAGGTTTTCACTTGGGTCCCTCCACTGCCTGGCAGCGTCACCCCTCTTATGCCCTCATCCCTCCTGATGGCTTCCGCAAAGGGTTCTATGCAGCAGACAAACAAGACAGGGGAGAGGGGACAGCCCTGCCTGACTCCAGACCTGATGGGGAAGCTGTCTGTTTCCCACCCGTTGACCTGGACTGCACTACGGATGTCTGTGTAGAGCAGTCTGATCCAATTCCGGATTCCCTCCCCAAATCCCATTTTGGAGAGCACGTCCGCCATGTACGTGTGCGATATCCTGTCGAAGGCTTTCTCCTGGTCCAAGCTGACCAGGCAGGCGTCCACCCCCCTGTCCTGCACGTAGGCGATGGTGTCCCTCAGCAGCGCGAGGCTGTCTGAGATCTTCCTGCCCGGTACAGCACAGGTTTGGTCCGGGTGGATCACCTGTCCCAGAGCAGACTTGACCCTGTTGGCGAGAGCCTTGGACAGGATCTTGTAGTCCACATTCAGGAGAGAGATGGGTCTCCAATTTCTAATGTCCTCCCTTTCCCCCTTCTGCTTGTAGATGAGGGTGATGATGCCCTTCCTCATGGACTCAGACATACTGCCGGCCAGAAGCATAGCGTTGTACACTTCCAGCAGGTCTGGGCCCATCCAGTTCCACAGAGCCGAGTACAACTCAGCCGGTAAGCCGTCGCTTCCGGGAGTCTTACCCGACCCAAAGGAACGGATGGAGCCTGTTAGCTCGTCCAGGGTCAGTGGCTGATCCAGACTCTCCCGCTTGCCGTCATCTAAGACCTGCGTGATAGACGACAGGAAGTTGCGGGAGGCTGTGGATTCTTTGGCCTTTTCGTCGTACAGACCGGCATAGAAAGACTTGCAGATCCTCAGTATGTCGGTCTGCGAGGACGCGACTGAGCCGTCCTCTTCCTTAAGGTTGTGGATCACAGAGCTCCCCCTGTGCACCTTTTGGAAGAAGAAGCGTGAGCACGTCTCGTCCTGCTCCACGGTTTGGACCCTTGATCGGAAGATGATCTTGGAGGATTCAGCGGCGAGGTGCTGGGCTTGCCGGCCCTTCACCTCTCGCAATTCCTCCCTGACATCCACCCCCTTCGACTGCAGAAGGAGAAGTTGCTGCAACTCTGTCTGGAGTTTATGCAGTTCCCTCTGCTCCTGCCTTGCCTTCTGAATACCCTTGCGGATGAAGAACCTCTTAATGTTCTCCTTGGTGGCTTCCCACCAGTGAACCGGGGAATCAAAGAAGGCTTTCAAGGTTCTCCAACCTGTGTACTCCCTCTCTAGTTCCTCGATGTTCTCTGGGGTCAGCAGCTTTACGTTCAGCTTCCACATCCCCCTGCCTGCCTTCTGGTCCTCCCATAAGCGACAGGTGGCTCTCAGAAGGCAGTGGTCAGAGAAGAACACCGGCGTGATGTCGGTGGACCTGACCGTGAGGGACTCAGACAGGAAGAGGAAGTCGATCCGGGAGCGGGCTGAGCCGTCCGATCGTGTCCAGGTGGCTTGCAGCTGTGCTCCACCTGTGGGGGTGCCAAAGGCGTCGCGCAGCTTGGCTGTCTTCACCGTTTCCCTCAGGAGTCTAGAGGTACTGTCCAGCCTGCCGGGTCCTCCAGCTGCATCAATGGTGCAGTTGAAGTCTCCGGCCAGAACGACCGGCTGGGATGTCACCAGCAGCTGTGGGAGCTGCTCGAAGACAGCCAGCCGCTCGCTCCGCACGGGGGAGGCGTACATGTTGATCAGCCGGAGCGGAGTGCCCCGGTATTTGACGTCTGCTACCAGGAGGCGCCCCGCAACCACCTCTTTAACTTGGGTGATTGAGAAGTTGCCTCCCCGCAGCAGAATCCCCAGGCCGGAAGCGCGACAATCGTTGCCCCCCGACCACACAGACAAACCTTTTTTCCACCACCGTGACCACCTCCGGTAGTTACGGAGATGTGGTAGTCCGCACTCCTGGAGGAAGGTCACGTCGGCCTTTACAGTGTCCAAGTACTGGAGCGTGCTGATGCATTGCCCAGTATTCTTCAAACTTCGCACATTCAAGCACGCCAATTTAAGGTCTGCCATCGTTGTAAGTTTTTTATTTTGGCTGCTCTCCGTCCTCACCCTTGCCATCCTGAGCCTTCATTCCCACCGCCTTTGTGAAGTTTTCCACCTCCTGTGGGCTCAGGTACTGCTGGTAGTACTCCTCCGTGTGTGGCCATTCTGGTTCTGGGTCTGGGGGGTTGTTGACTTCCTGGGCTGCTTCCCCTTCCGGCTGCTGGGTGCCAGCCGTGGCTCTGCTCCCGGATTCCCGGAGCTGTGTGTGTCTGCTGCTCTCCGCCTCCTGTACTTGGGGGGTGGCCAGCAGACTTTCTCCCTCCTCTCTCCTCTTCTCCACCTGTTCTGCCAGCCGCTTCTTCCGCCGGGGCTGCTGGCCTCCCCCAACTCCTTCCTCCTCTGAAGAGGACAGGGTACCAGAGGCTGTGTGGTTCCCTGCCCTTTTCTTGCGTTGCTCCGCCTTCTGTCGCTTGGCCGCCGCCTTTTGGGTCTTTTTGCGTTTTACGACCTTCCATTCCGTTTCCACCTCAGCTCTCCCCTCCTCCATGGACTCCTGCTCGTCATTTGCCTGGTCCTGGAGGGTCTGCAGTGGGGTGGCAGGTCTTGGGGTGCTTGCACCTTCCTCCCTGGTCTCGTCATCCGTCCTGTCGGGTGCCTCATCTGCAGCGCTGGCGGGTACGTCCGCAGCTGCCTGGGCCCTTTCAGGGCCAGCACCTCCCCTGGTCGCCTGTGCGTAGGTGCCCCCACGCTTCGGGCAGGCTCTGTACAGGTGGCCAGCCTGTCCACAAAGGTTGCAGGACTTGGCCTGCGTGCAGTCTTTGGTCAGGTGGCCTTCGATTTTACAGTTCTTGCACATCACCACCCTGCACTGGGCTGCGATGTGCCCTTCCTTGCCGCAGTTTCGGCACACCCTGGGTTGTCCCGCGTACACCATGTACCCTCGGTTCCCTCCGATGGCAAAGACGGAGGGGGGGTGGATGACGCCGCCGTTGGAATCCAACCTCAGCTTCACCTTCACCTGCCGTTTGCTGGTCCAGATTCCCAGTCCGTCCTTCCCGTCCGCTGGTGTTCCTACACTCTCCACATACCGAGCGAGGAACGTAAGGACATCTACCACTGGCACGTGCGGGTTGAACATGTGCACCGTGATTGTCCTTTCCTGTTGCGTAGCCGTTGCAAAGAGGGCCTGTGCTTTCAGCAGCAACAGCGGCGCCTCTGTCCCCTTCAGCTGAAGCTGCTGGTACAGCTTCTGCCACTCTGCAGCCTGCCGGAAAGTGACATCGAAGAAACCTGCGAAGTCCTGGACGCAGTAGATGTCATCGGGCGTAAATCCGCAGCATTCCATCAAGACCTTCCGGATGAAAGTCTCTCGGGTGAAGCCGGTGCCCCCGTTCCGGTCTCGCACTGTCAGCCTGACAGTGTTCTTGATACCCTGGCCTCGAGCTGATGTACTGCTCGCTGCTGCCATCTTCTTCCTCACTGCTGTCGTCGCTGGTATGGGGTGTTAGATTGGAGGCCAATCAGCATTAGGATCCACCCCTGCGTCAGCGCGAACTCTCCTCCTCCGCCTTCTGGTCTGATAAGAACAGATATTACACTTGATCTTAGCCAAAAGGCCGAGAAGCCTTCAGGCAGAGATGCGATGAGTCAGAATGCTTTCTGTTCTTCATCTGTGGAAGTTTGACAGAGTCTATGATGATGTGCCAATATATTGAAGATGCTCACATGCCTTCATGGTTATAACATCTACCCATTAGTACTCTTGTCCTCTCACTTTAATAGCTGGTATTCCTTTAACACTTTTGAGATGGTTTTCTGTATCTGCTGACAATGTTCCATTGATCTTTGTATGTAGCTCACTACTGCTTTGTATGTAGCTCACTATTGCTGAAAAACATATTTTGGTTTTATGCTGTGCTTTAACCCTGTTCGTCAGTAGCCTTCAGGCAACCTTTCTGGCAGCTTGATTTCTTACCCTTACATGTTTTAAGCAGGCTGTGTATGATGAGATCTTTCCTCCACTTGGGTTATGGCATATAGTTTCAAGAAACTATTCTCTGTACATCGTAGAAGCTTACCACCTTTCAAACACGAGCTTGTCTGTATGAATGTTTAAATTCCCCCAGTGAAACCAAGCTCTGCTACATGGTTGTCTGATGCCTGCAGCTATTCACTCTGCTAGAGAGCCTGTATACAGTTCCAACTCCTGTCTTCAATATTTCTCTTTGTTAACTTGAACCACAAGGTCTTTGCTGCTTGATTACCTCTTGTGATATTGACTCAAATCATACTCGAGGAGGTCAGAGCTTTGAGTTAACTTGTCCACAGCTCCCACCACGTCCAAAGTCGCTCTTTAACTTATTTCTGACGCGCAGCTCCTCCAGGGCTATTTGCGGAAGCCTTCCCACAAATTGGAGCAGTCAGTGAATGACAAGTGTGTCTCAGGAGGGGGACCTGCCTCCACTTATGTCCTTTTGACAACCCAGGCCTTTTTTATTGCCTCTAGTTATCTTTGACGATCAGAGACATGAAAGACAAAGTCAAGTTTACTGCCACATGCACAAGGACATGTATGCACAGGTGCAAATGCAAGTTGAAATACCGCAATGCAGTTAAAGCATTTTAAAATTACTAGGTAATAATACATTTATTTAAAATTGTTCTTGTAAATTAATTGGAAATTTTATTATTAACTAGAATAAAGAAAAAATAATCAAACTTCTTAGCTTCACTTGCATTTTCCATTCTGGTTGATGAGCCATTCAAATAATGTAGCTGTGCTTATTGGCACCGGCTGTAGTAATGTAAAGCCAAGGAGCCAGATAGTTTTCACGTCTAGCTCCTGCTGCTTTCTGTGGCAGTGCTTCTAGTAAATGTGCACAGTGGTGGGGAGGGTTTTGTGATCTTCATACGTACAACTCCCCAAACCTTCTGTGATGGAATGTGAAGCACTGGAAAGTCAGAATGTGCTGATAGCAGATAATAACACTGCAGATAGCTAGTGGCTCCCATTGAGCTGCTGGTTCTTCGTCAACTGTTGGTTCATTTCCATAGACGCTGCCTGACCTGCTGAGTTCCTCCACCATTTTCTGTGTGGTGCTTAGTGTTGTCTATCCTGTTCTGTCTTAATGCAGAAGATATTTCACCTTGAATTTCCCTCTTTCATATAAAACAGGGGTTCCCAAACTTTTTTACGCCATGGAGTTTTATCATTAAACGAGGGGTCTGTGGGCCCCTGGTTGGGAACCCCTGATAAACCCCACTTTTTTAATACTCGCCTTTCAACCTCAATAATGGTCTCCTTTGTCCACAAAACCATAAGAAATAGGCGTAGGATATTCAACCTGCCCTGTCATTCAGTAAGATCATGGATGAACCAATATTCCTCATCCACTTTCCTTGTCATTCCCCAAAACCCCAATTTTCCAATAAATGAAAACCGAAAAAAAATTCCCAGATGGTGGAAATCTAAAATAAAAGGAGAAAATGATGGCCAGACTCAGCATATGGATGGACATATCGGAATGGGAAGTGGAATTAAAATGGGTGGCCACTGGGAGATCCTCCTTGTTATGGCAGACGGAGCGTAGATGCTTGGCGAAGCAGTTTCCCAATCTACGTTGGGTCTTACCGATGTACAAGAGGCCACACTGGGAGAACACAGTCATTGACCCCAACAGAGTCATCCATTGCCTCCTCCGCTGTCGTGATGCATTCATGGCCTCCTCCACTGTCGTGATGAGGCTACACTTAGGTTGGAGGAACAACACCTTATATTCCATTTGCATAGCCTCCAACCTGATGGCATGAATATCAATTACTCAAACATCCGGTAATGTCCCCAACCCCACCCCACTTCTCCATTTCCCATCCCCTTGTCCTTCTCTCACCTCATTTCACCAATCAACTTCCAGCTCTTTATTTCATTCCTCCCCCTCCAGGTTTCACTCATCACTTGGTGGTTCTCTCTCCCCTACCCCCACCTTCTAAATCTGCTCCTCAGCTTTTTTTCTCCAGTCCTGTTGAAGGGTTTCGACCCGAAACGTCGACTGGATTTTTTTCCATAGATGCTGCCTGGCCTGCTGAGTTCCTCCAGCATTTTGTGTGTGTTGCTCGGATTTCCAGCAGCTGCAGATTTTCTTGTTTTTTTTTCTCAGCAGGTCAGACAGCACTTGTGAAAGGAGAAACTAACGCACCACGTCAGATCTGGGATCCTTCGCCAAAACTGAAAATGAGAGAAGACAATATCGTTTTCATTTGGAGAGAGGCTGGGATGGGGTGGGTCGAACACAGGGAATGTCTCTGATAGGACATGTCCAAGTGGGTTAAAGGTGCATTTCCAAACACATACGAGTTTTTTCAGTGCAATGTGTCGTTATTGCTGAAGCTTTGGGATATGTCCAACTGGCTGAACTGTACACATGGAATTAGAAAAATAATGACAAGCAGGATATCAACCGGAAATGTCGACAGCTCCTTCCTTCCCACAGTTGCGCTGGGTTTTTCCAGTAGGTTATTTGTTGCTTCATCTTCCAGCAGCTGCAGTTTCTACCTTTGGTAAAAAAGGCAGATGTTGCACCTCCTGTGATTGATGAAGAAGAGACAAAGTGGTTGGTAGGGATGGAAAAGTGGACCAGTGAGTGACAAATAGATCATTTCAAAATGCTGAAAGGATGAGGGTGTAGGGTAGATATATCAGAATCAGGTTCATTATGGCTAGTGATTAAATTATAGAACATAGAACAGTAGAACTCTGTAACAAATTCAACTAATCCCATCTTTTTGCACGCGGGCGCCATGGTAGTGTAGCAGTTAGCACAACACAATTACAACTTGGGGGTGTTCCAGAGTTTGAAGTTCAAGTCCGATGTTGTTCTGTAAGAAGTCTGTCTGGAATGCATAGGTTTTCTCTGGGTCCATAGAACATAGAACATAGAATAGTACAGCACAGTACAGGCCCTTTGGCCCACAATGTTATGCCAACCCTCAAACCCTGCCTCCCATATAAGCCCCCACCTTAGATTCCTCCATATACCTGTCTAGTAGTCTCTTAAACTTCACTAGTGTATCTGCCTCCACCACTGACTCAGGCAGTGCATTCCACGCACCAACCACTCTCTGAGTAAAAAACCTTTCTCTAATATCCCCCTTGAACTTCCCACCCCTTACCTTAAAGCCATGTCCTCTTGTATTGAGCAGTGGTGCCCTGGGGAAGAGGCAGTGGGTATCCACTCTATCTATTCCTCTTATTATCTTGTACACCTCTATCGTGTCTCCTCTCATCCTCCTTCTCTCCAAAGAGTAAAGCCCTAGCTCCCTTAATCTCTGATCATAATGCATACATTCTAAACCAGGCAGCATCCTGGTAAATCTCCTCTGTAGCCTTTCCAATGCTTCCACATCCTTCCTATAGTGAGGTGACCAGAACTGGACACAATACTCCAAGTGTGGCCTAACCAGAGTTTTATAGAGCTGCACCATTACATCGCGATTCTTAAACTCTATCCCTTGACTTATGAAAGCTAACATCCCATAAGCTTTCTTAACTACCCTATCCACCTGTGAGGCAACTTTCAGGGACCTGTGGACATGTACCCCGAGATCCCTCTGCTCCTCCACACTACCAAGTATCCTGCCATTTACTTTGTACTCTGCCTTGGAGTTTGTCCTTCCAAAGTGTACCACCTCACACTTCTCCGGGTTGAACTCCATCTGCCACTCCTCAGCCCACTTCTGCATCCTATCAATGTCTCTCTGCAATCTTTGAAAATCCTCTACACTATCTACAACACCACCAACCTTTGTGTCGTCTGCAAACTTGCCAACCCACCCTTCTACCCCCACATCCAGGTCGTTAATAAAAATCACAAAAAGTAGAGGTCCCAGAACAGATCCTTGTGGGACACCACTAGTTACAATCCTCCAATCTGAATGTACTCCCTCCACCACCACCCTCTGTCTTCTGCAGACAAGCCAATTCTGAATCCACCTGGCCAAACTTCCCTGGATCCCATGCCTTCTAACTTTCTGAATAAGCCTACCGTGTGGAACCTTGTCAAATGCCTTACTAAAATCCAAATAGATCACATCCACTGCACTACCCTCATCTATATGCCTGGTCATCTCCTCAAAGAGCTCTATCAGGCTTGTTAGACATGATCTGCCCTTCACAAAACCATGCTGACTGTCCCTGATCAGACCATGAATCTCTAAATGCCTATAGATCCTATCTCTAAGAATCTTTTCCAACAGCTTTCCCACCACAGACGTAAGGCTCACTGGTCTATAATTACCTGGACTATCCCTACTACCTTTTTTGAACAAGAGAACAACATTCGCCTCCCTCCAATCCTCCGGTACCATTCCCGTGGACAACAAGGACATAAAGATCCTAGCCAGAGGCTCAGCAATCTCTTCTCTCGCCTCGTGGAGCAGCCTGGGGAATATTCCGTCAGGCCTCGGGGACTTACCTGTCCTAATGTATTTTAACAACTCCAACACCTCCTCTCCCTTAATATCAGCATGCTCCAGAACATCAACCTCACTCATATTGTCCTCACCATCATCAAGTTCCCTCTCATTGGTGAATACCGAAGAGAAGTATTCATTGAGGACCTCACTCACTTCCACAGCCTCCAGGCACATCTTCCCACCTTTATCTCTAATCAGTCCTACCTTCACTCCTGTCATCCTTTTTTTCTTCACATAATTGAAGAATGCCTTGGGGTTTTCCTTTACCCTACTCGCCAAGGCCTTCTCATGCCCCCTTCTTGCTCTTCTCAGCCCCTTCTTAAGCTCCTTTCTTGCTTCCCTATATTCCTCAATAGACCCATCTGATCCTTGCTTCCTAAACCTCATGTATGCTGCCTTCTTCCAACTGACTAGATTTTCCACCTCACTTGTCACCCATGGTTCCTTCACCCTACCATTCTTTATCTTCCTTACCAGGACAAATTTATCCCTAACATCCTGCAAGAGATCTCTAAACATCGACCACATGTCCATAGTACATTTCCCTGCAAAAACATCATCCCAATTCACACCCGCAAGTTCTAGCCTTATAGCCTCATAATTTGCCTTTCCCCAATTAAAAATTTTCCTGTCTTCTTTGATTCTATCCTTTTCCATGATAATTATAAAGGCCAGGGATCGGTGGTCACTGTCCCCCAGATGCTCACCCACTGAGAGATCTGTGACCTGACCCGGTTTATTACCTAATACTAGATCTAGTATGGCATTCCCCCTGGTCGGCCTGTCCACATACCGTGACAGGAATCCATCCTGGACACACTTAACAAATTCTGCCCCATCTAAACCCTTGGAATTAATCAGGTGCCAATCAATATTAGGGAAGTTAAAGTCACCCATGATAACAACCCTGTTATTTTTGCACTTTTCCAAAATCTGTCTCCCAATCTGCTCCTCTGTATCTCTGCTGCTACCAGGGGGCCTATAGAATACCCCCAGTAGAGTAACTGCTCCCTTCCTGTTCCTGACTTCCACCCATATTGACTCAAAAGAGGATCCTGCTACATTACCCACCCTTTCTGTAGCTGTAATAGTATCCCTGACCAGTAATGCCACCCCTCCTCCCCTTTTTCCGCCCTCTCTATCCCTTTTAAAGCACTGAAATCCAGGAATATTGAGAATCCATTCCTGCCCTGGTGCCAGCCAAGTCTCTGTAATGGCCACTACATCATAATTCCATGTATGTACCCAAGCTCTCAGTTCATCACCTTTTTTCCTTTGTTCCTGTCCTCCAGTTTCCTCCCACAGTCTAAAACAAGCAAGCAAATTTATTTGTATCGCTCTTTTCAAACACAAGGCAATTCAAAGTGTGTTACATAGAACAAGATATAAAAATCAAACATCAAATTTCAGACAATATATAAGAGAATGAAATCACACAAAAATAGATATGATAAATAGAAGTTACAGTGCAGGGTATTCTAATTAAAAGCTACAGCGAAAAGAAAAGTTTTAAGCCTCATTTTAAAACAGCTTTAAGTTGGACAGACTTCAGATCCTCTGGAGGACATAGCGGGTAGGTTAATTGGTCATTGTAAATTGTCCCGTGATTAGGTTAGGGTTAATCGGATTTGTCGGGGGTTTCTGGGGCGGCGTGCCTCAAAGAGCCAGAAGGGCCTACTCATTGCAATATCATTAAAATAAAAAATTAAAATGATCCATATCACTCCAATCCTTACATGTTCATATGCCTGTCTAAATGCCTCTTAAACTCCACCGTTGAGTCTGCTTTCACTACCATCCCTGGCAGGTGTTTCCGGATACCCATCTGTTGTAGCGTGGATGAAATCACTAGAGACAGAGTCACCGGTAGATAGAAAGCAGCTTCTTTATTCGACACAACAAGCAGGCATCATACGGACGGAGACGCTTTCGGTAGAAAGGTCTGCTAGCCCAATGCGGGCTCGATATTTATATGCTAAACACAAAGGCAATCGCTACTTAAAAGTTATAGACAATGCATAGACAATGCTTCCTATTGAAGCCGCATACAAAATATCACACCACCTAACTTCATCCCTTCCTTCCGACGCCAACATGTCTGGGTTGGTATCCACAGCCTTTAGGAATGCAATTAAATCCACAATACATTTATTTGGCATTTCACATGCTAACATAGAAGACAACTAATATTTATAATGTATAGATAATACTGTCTTCGAAACTACAGCATCAGGTCAAACTACAGCGCCAGAAGCATCTGGTATTCACAACTTTTTAGGAAGTGCATTGTTGTGGACTCAATCCACAGTGTTTTGTTAAACAGTCAAATAGAAGTCTGGTGGCCAAAGTCATTTAGACAATAGACAATAGGTGCAGGAGTAGGCCATTCAGCCCTTTGAGCCAGCACCGCCATTCACTGTGATCATGGCTGATCATCCACTATCAGTATCCAGTTCCTGCCTTATCCCCATAACCTTTGATTCCACTATCTTTAAGAGCTCTATCCATCTCTTTTTTGAAAGCATCCAGAGACTTGGCCTCCACAGCCTTCTGGGGCAGAGCATTCCATATATCCACCACTCTCTGGGTGAAAAAGTTTTTCCTCAACTCCGTTCTGAATGGCCTACCCCTAATTCTTAAACTGTGGCCTCTGGTTCTGGACTCACCCATCAGCGGGAACATGCTTCCTGCCTGCAGCGTGTCCAATCCCTTAATAATCTTATATGTTTCAATAAGATCCCCTCTCAGCCTTCTAAATTCCAGGGTATACAAGCCCAGTTGCTCTAATCTTTCGAAGTATGACAGTCCCGCCATCCTGGGAATTAACCTTGTGAACCTACGCTGCACTCCCTCAATAGCAAGAATGTCCTTCCTCAAATTTGGAGACCAAAACTGCACGCAGTACTCCAGGTGTGGTCTCACCAGGGCAGAAGGACCTCTTTGCTCTTATACTCAATTCCCCTTGTTATGAAGGCCAGCATGTATTAGCTTTTTTCACTGCCTGCTGTACTTGCATGCTTGCTTTCAGTGACTGATGTACAAGAACATCTAGATCTAGTTGTGCTTCCCCTTTTCCTAACTTGACTCCATTTAGATAATAATCTGCCTTCCCGTTCTTACCACCAAAGTGGATAACCTCACACTTATCCACATTAAACTGCATCTGCCATGCATCTGCCCACTCACCCAGCCGGTCCAAGTCACCCTGCATTCTCATAACATCCTCCTCACATTTCACACTGCCTCCCAGCTTTGTGTCATCGGCAAATTTGCTAATGTTACTTTTAATTCCCTCATCTAAATCATTAATATATATTGTAAACAGCTGCAGTCCCAGCACTAAACCCTGCGGTACCCCACTGGTCACCGCCTGCCACTCTGAAAGGGACCCGTTAATCACTACTCTTTGTTTTCTGTCAGCCAGCCAATTTTCAATCCATGTCAGTACTCTGCCCCCAATACCATGTGCCCTAATTTTGCCCACTAATCTCCTATGTGGGACTTTATCAAAGGCTTTCTGAAAGTCTGAAATTTAAGTGTAAACAAATCATCCACCCAAAAAAAACTCACTCTAACACCATCCCTCTCTGTTTACAGCAACTTACCCTGTACATCGCTTTAACCTTCTATCCTCTCACCTTAATGCAGGTATTTGACATTTTCATCCTTGGAAAAATACTATGACTATCTGCCCTATCTGTACCTCTCATAATTGTGTTAACTTATAGATCTTTCCTAAATCTTCAAATGTGTATGTCTGATAAAATAGCTACTAGCCTCCCTCAGAATGCTGAATCAGTACCAGTGTGCAACAAGCCCAGGTATACAGTGCCTAGAAAAAGTATTCACCCCACCCCTTTGGAAGTTTCCAGGTTTTATTGTTTTACAACATTGAATCACAATGGATTTAATTTGGCTTTTTTGACACTAATCAAAAGAAAAAGACTCTTTTGTGTCAAAGTGAAAACAAATTTCTACGAAACAACACTCCAAGCAACTCCACAAAAAGGTTATTGAAAAGCGTAATCAGGAGATGGATACAAGAACATTTCCATCGAAGTCACTGAAAATCCCTTGGAGTACAGTTAAGCCAATCATCAAGAAATGGAAAAAATATGGAACATCTGTAAATCTGCCTAGAGCAGGCCATCCTCAAAATCTGAGTGACCATGCAAGAAGGGGACTAGTGAGAGAGGCCACCAAGAGACCCATGACAACTCTGGAGAAGTTACAAGCTTCAGTGGCTGAGATGGGAGGGACTGCGCATGCAACAACTGTTGCCCAGGTGCTTCACCAGTCACATTTTTATGGGCGAGTGGCAAAGAGAAAGCCACTGTTGATAAAAACTCTCATAAAATCTCAGATAGGGTTTGCCAGAGGGCATGTGGGAGACTCTGAAGTCAGCTGGAAGAAGGTACCAAACCCAAAACTGAGCTTTTTGGTCATCAGACTAAACACTACTTTTGGCGTAAGCCAAACACCGCACATCATTATAAACACACCGTCCCTACCATGAAGCATGGTGGTGGCTGCATACTGCTATGGGGATGTTTCACTGCAGCAGACCCTGGAAGGCTTGCGAAAGTAGACAGTAAAACAAATATAGCAAATTACATGGAAATCCTGGAGGAAAAATGAAGCAGTCTGCAAGACAGCTGCATTTTGGGAGAAGATTTGTTTTCCAGCAAGACAATGACTCCAAGCATAAAGCCAAAGCTACACAGGAATGGCTTAAAAACACCAAAGTTAATGTCCTAGAGTGGCCAAGTCAGAGTCCGGATCCCAATCCAATTAAGAATTTGTGGCTGCACTTGAAAAGGGCTCCTCACTCACGATCGCCATGCAACCTGACAGAGTTTGAGCAGTTCTGTAAAGAAGGATGGGGAAAAATTACAGTGTCCAGATGTGCAAAAACCAATAGCGACCTATCCACCCAGACTCAAGGCTGTAATTGCTGCCAAAGATGCATCTACTGACTTGAAGGGGGTGAATACTAATGCAATCAATAATTTTGTGTTATATATTTGTAAATAATTCAGATAATTTGATAATTTTGTAGAGGTCTGTTTTCACTTTGATACGAAAGCCTCTTTTTCTGTTGACCATTGTCAAAAAGGGCAAATTAAATCTACTGTGATTCAATGTTGTAAAACAATAAAATATGAAAACTTCCGGGGGAGGGGGCTGAATACTTTTATGGGCACTGTACCTGCAAACAATATTTATAGTTTATATAGTTTGTTACGTACCCCGTAACTGGGTTGCCAAACCAGCAGAAGTGGATCACTCAGTTGGAGTCTGGATTACTAGATCTAAGAAAGTTTTATTAAAGAAACAAGCAACACAGTAATCGAAAGGGTAATAAATGCAACAGTTCAGCAATGATAAACACACATGTGCACAGAATTAAGATAACAGGATCAATCAAGCTCTATCATTGTCTAGGGGTAAATGACCAATTTCAAAGTGACACAAAGTCCAGTTCAATTTAGTTCAGTTCGCAGTAATCGTTGCCATGGTGATGGACAATGTGGGGGGAAGGAGAGAGAGAACAAGAACGAATGATCATTCAAAACGGCTTCCACACACAGACCTGCGATATTGCTCATAAGCAGCTTTCGGGCGAGTCCTTTGTGATGTCACCTGAGGTCACCGACTGACCCCTCCTCCAGATGCGGTCGATCCTCTGCAGTGAACCTGGCACCCCAGGCAAGGGCGGACACACACCGGGTTCCCGCTGACCGTACCTTTCCACTCTGTGCGTCTAAGGCTTGGTTCCGCAACCAGCCTTCCAAACGACTCCCGCCACTTGCGGGGGAGGGGGGGGCTCCACTTCCAGGGTCTTGTTACCTCGTGGTGTCGTGTGTGTTGCCTCAGCGAACCTGTCCCTTTTTATCCCCCTGCTGGGGTATCGCCTGTCCATCACTTCAAACAGTTCAGGGTTCAAAGGGGGAGCCGCCCTTGACAATACCCAGACTGATGGCTCCTTCATTAACATCTCCAAATGCTGCTCATTGTGTTCCTTATCTCTCCCTCCCCTGAGGACAGGTGGCAGACCAACTGCTGATGCCACTGGTGCTAGCCCAGGCCAGCAAACATCTTAATTTATGTGTATTCTCGTCACACTTCCCCCCTTTAAGGATTTTTACCGGGGTAAAAATTACAAACGTGAGTACATTATTTGATACACACAAATATACATCTTTATCAGCTATTTGGCTAATACAGAGAATTTGAAGTTGTCAACACCTGACAGACAGTCAGCAATCACATTTTCCGTCCCTTTTATATGTGTTATTAATAATCCCTTAGACCAGGCTCCAACTCAGCAAACTTCATAGTGGCCAAAAACACTGATGAATTGCGATCAATGTAACCTCTCATTTGGTTTTGTCCCGGACCACAATAACAAGGGTCATCCCATTCCGACTTAGTTTTCTCTCGCAAGGGCTTAGTAGGAGGGGGAGGGGTAGTGACCGCAGAGTTATTGCAAAACTTCCTACGGTACCCCACCATCTCCAAGAGCCTTCTGAGGGCCCTCTTGTCTGTCGGGGTTGGGAGGTCAGCGATAGCCTGCACTGTAGCTTGCATCGCTGCCAGCTGCCCCTGTGTCATCACAATTCCCAGGTAAGTGACCTTCATTTGGCCGAACTCATTTTTTTCAAGGTTCACGCTCAAGCTGGCTTCAGACAGCCATATTAAATTGCCAATACACACCTCTGTGTTCGTCAGCCCTTTAGTCACTGAATTACTCATTCTAATTGGATATTGCTTACTAGGTTGACCTATTGTAGCAGACACCACCCAATGTCCCAGTTCTTTGCATCGCCTCGGGACAATCAAACACACAAGTGCGAGTCGTTTAATTACTTCTCCTAAAGAGTCGCTTTGTTCGGGGATTAAGGGAGAGACCTTATCAGCAGTCCTGGCCAAAACAATAGCCTTCTCCCATCTGGTCGATACCATACTCATCTTTTCAAAATGGTTTTTCTCTCTTATCGGGGGGACGCTAGCTTCATTGATGTCCACGCTAACCCCGACTAGGTTTGTTAGCATATCAAGAGCCTGTGACCGTCTCAGTTCACATCGGCCATAATCAATAACATCCTCCCCACTGGGCAGCCGGTAAACCTCTTCCATGGTTCCACCAACTGTTCCCTCCAGTATGCAAAATGTCCACCGGGGGGTACCTTGTGGGCCAGGCTAAAAACCTCATCCTCATAACTCTTTTGCACCACCCCCAATTCCTCATCTGCGGGTACTGTACTTGATTTCCCTTTCTTCCTTAGCACTTCCTCCTCCGCACAATAGCCTACTAGTTCCCTTGTCAAGTCTGTGTCAGAGAGAGCTCTCTCTGCCAAAACCATCAGCCCCTCGTCTCGCTCCTGCGTCTGCACAAATTCTTTCCTGGCTACTGCTATGTCTGTCCCAGCTCCCTCACTACCTCTTGTCTCACTACACTCCTTCTTTTCATTTTCTACCCCCGTCTCGTACAAGACTGGCAGAAACTTCTCAGCTAAATTCACTACCGCGGTCCCGTGATGAACCTGTGAGTCCATGGGCGGGGCCTCAATGCTGGCAGGCTGACCTGTCAATCTAACGACTGGGAACACTATTCCCTCGGCGATGTCATTACCGAGCAAGACTTCCACGCCTTTCATCGGTAATTCAGACCTCACCCCGATCGTGACTAGTCCAGAGACCAGGTTGCTTTGTAAGTGTATCTGGTGCAAAGGGACTGACTCTGTCCCTTCCCCAACACCTTTGACCTTGACCTCCCCAGTCTGGGTCTCTGAGCTAAACTCTAATACACTCTTCAGTATCAGTGACAGACACGCTCCCGTGTCTCTCCAGATCCGCACTGGAACTGGTTTTAACCCCTCCTTCACTGACACCAATCCAGCCGAGATAAACTTCTCACGCCCTTCCTGAACTTTGGCAGACCTGTCCTTCCCTAGCGGTTCGTGTACCAGCTCGATACAGCCAGTCAAAATCGCTGTCTTCCCTTTTCCCATCTCCTTCTTTGGGGCAAAGCACCTGGATGCAAAGTGTCCGACTTTCCCACAATTATAACAGACGACCCCAGGGGACTGCCTACCAGACTGCTCCCGGTCTACCTTATCCTTTTCACTAGTCCCTGGCTTACTTTCTGACTTTTCCGGCGGACTCTCCCCGCCATCCTGACTACCCTTCTGGTAGCCTTTACTCAGGGCAAACTTCATTTTATGCGTCAACGCATACTCATCCGCTAACTTAGCAGTTGCGGCTAACGTGGCTGCCTCTTTCTTATCTAGGTAGGGTCTTATACCCTCAGGGACACAACCTTTAAACTGCTCAATCAGGATCAGCTGTAGCAGTCTGTCATAATCCCCCTCTACCCCCTTCGAGGTGCACCAACGCTCACAATATGTCTGCATCTCACGGGCAAACTCCAAATACGTGCGGTCCCACTGCTTCCTCGCATTCCGGAACCTCTGCCGGTATGCCTCCGGGACCAACTCATAAATCCTGAGGATGGCCTCTTTCACCACCTCGTACCTCCGGGCATCTTCCGCGGACAAAGCTGAGTAAGCTTCTTGGGCTTTCCCTTTCAGTACACTCTGAAGCAAAACAACCCACTTATCCCTTGGCCAGTCCTGACTTATAGCCACTTTTTCGAAGTGGAGAAAGTACCGATCCACGTCGGTATCGTCAAATGGGGGAACCAGCCTAACCTCCTGGGTCACTCGGAACCCTCCACCTTGGTTCGGCACGAGCCCCTGCTCTGCCCTTAACCTTAACTTCTCCAGCTCGAATTCCCTTTCCCTCTGTTTCTCCAACTGCCTCTCTTCTCGCTCCAACTGCCTCTCTCTCTCTTTCCTTTCTAACTCTCTCTCCTGCCCTTCTCACTGTAACTGTCTGTCCCTCTCTTTCTCTTCTCGCTCCAACTGCCGTACCCGGAACTCGTGCTCGAGTCTCAGTTTTTCAAGCTGCACCTGTACCGCGTCTCCAGCAGGTTTTCCAATAGACACCACCTCCAGCTCGCCTTGGGGAAACACACCTTTTGATACATAGTGCTCTACGATAGCTCTGTGTATCTCCTCTCTCCTCACTGTCGACTTCCCCTTAGCAAGATTCAACCGTTTGGCCACAGCTACCAATTCCGATTTCCTGGCATCCTCTAATGCCTCCAAGGTCGGCGCCTTTATAAATTCCTCAGCTTCCATTTCTGCTGTTTGTCTTTTCTTTCTTTCGGGAATTTTGACCCAATCAATTTACTCCGTCCCAAATTTAGCATTCAAAATCACGGACGAGAACCCCACTTATGTTACGTACCCCGTAACTGGGTTGCCAAGCCAGCAGAAATGGATCACTCAGTTGGAGTCTGGATTACTAGATCTAAGAAAGTTTTATTAAAGAAACAAGCAACACAGTAATCAAAAGGATAATAAATGCAACAGTTCAGCAATGATAAACACACATGTGCACAGAATTAAGATAACAGGATCAATCAAGCTCTATCGTTGTCTAGGGGTAAATGACCAATTTCAAAGTGACACAAAGTCCAGTTCAATTTAGTTCAGTTCGCAGTAATCGTTGCCATGGCGATGGACAATGTGGGGGGAAGGAGAGAGAGAACAAGAACGAATGATCATTCAAAACGGCTTCCACACACAGACCTGCTCATAAGCAGCTTTCGGGCGAGTCCTTTGTGATGTCACCTGAGGTCACCGACTGTGACCCCTCCTCCAGATGCGGTCGATCCTCTGTAGTGAACCTGGCACCCAAGCAAGGGTGGACACACACCGGGTTCCCGCTGACCGTACTTTTCCACCCTGTGCGTCTAAGGCTTGGTTCCGCAACCAGCCTTCCAAACGACTCCCGCCACTTGCGTGGGGAGGGGGGGCACCGCTTCCAGGGTCTCGTTACCTCGTGGTGTCATGTGTATTGCCTCAGTGAACCTGTCCCTTTTTATCCCCCTGCTGGGGTATCGCCTGTCCATCACTTCAAACAGTTCAGGGTTCAAAGGGGGAGCCGGTCTTGACAATACCCAGACTGATGGCTCCTTCATTAACATCTCCAATTGCTGCTTCATTGTGTTCCTTATCTCTCCCTCCCCTGAGGACAGGTGGCAGACCAACTGCTGATGCCACTGGTGCTAGCCCAGGCCAGCAAACATCTTAATTTATGTGTATTCTCGTCACAAGTTTATATGCAGTATGTAATTGGAGAGCAGGGTGAAGATATATCTCTGCCAAAGGAGGTGTAAGTCACCCTTGGGCAAGATGTAGCACCTGCTTAGCCTCCCCCCCCCACCCGCCACCCCGATCAAGTTCATGGGAAGTCATGGTATCAGGTGGTGGATGGTCGTATGAGCAGTTGGTGCACATGACAAGGCCTGCCTATGTGACCACTGACACCAGGCTCTGAAGAGTATTGGTAATGGCTAGGGTCACTCGTCTTGTAAAGACACTGCCCAGAAGAAGGCAATGGCAAAACACTTCTGTAGAATTTGCCAAGAACAATCATGGTTATATTGTCCACGTCATACAACACGGCACATAATGATGACAGTGTATAAAAACAATCAGGAGAAACTCAGCAAGAAGACAATAACTGCTCATTCACACTGTAAGCCCACTGGACTGCGCATGGCTAGAGTTCAGTTTTGTAAACAACAAGTTTTTTTTTTGCTTCGCTGAAGGGCTGGTTAAGCTAATCGTATTTCTGTCACCATGCATCTGTGTGTAGTAGATACAAAGAACTTGCCCGGGACAATTGAGTTTGTTCCCAGACATCCTGTCCCTAACCTAATTTCCAAATGCTGACATCTGTTTGCATCTACAAATGGCAACCGGATTTATTATTCCTGAACAATAAACTGTCAGCAGCTTCAAACTTTAACATGATTTACAGTGTCCAATTGACAGCAAATGATTCTTATGGAAACAAAATGCCATATTATTGTGTCAGAGTTTTATTCTGTGGATTTCTGCCAGCCAACTCATTTTACCATTCAAGGCTGTTTTGTACGACGCAGGTCCGTAGAATTCTGGTGCTCCAATTTACCAAGTATCTATGGTCTTAGTATGAACTGCTAATTATTTGTGATTTAACATTAGCACTGGTGAGAGGAATCCAACCAGTCTTCAGTCATTATCTAAAGACAGTCCCCGTCTGGCAATTGTGATTGTGTCTGAATGTATGAACTCAGTTCTCCCAACTGAAAAGAAGCCCATATGACTATTTGTAGTGTGCTTTTAGGTGATAAATGTAAATTCACAGCTTTTCTGATGGTTTCTAATCTACATGTGAAATGATTCACTGCAGAGAGAGACTGTTTTTCTTTAATCATATGAAACTCATTTATTTCTTGCGCTTCTTTCCAGATGCATCAAGGTGATGATATAATCTATGGATTTGACTGTCATTCATTTTAAATGGTATTTTCTGCCTTTATTTCAGAATGTGCATTTAATGTTAATTAACTGTGAAAAGCCTGCAGCGTCAACCTATCCCCTCGTGCCTCTCAAATGGACAGAATAGAATTATAATCACCAATCTACAAAAGGAGGAAAAGCTGATGAACAGCAGCCAAAGAAGCGACAATTCAAAAAGCAATGTGTGGAATTCTGTACCGCAGAAATTCAGATCATTGTATTTCTGCTGTTTCTTTAAATAAGCTGTCCCAATCTGTAACATTTATTTATTTTATTTATTGAGACACAGCATGGAATAAACCCTTCTGGCCCAATGGGCCGCACTGCCCAGCAACCCCCGATTTAATCCCAGGCTAATCACAGGACAATTTACAATGACCAATTAACCTACGAGCCGGTATGTATTTATTGTCAAAGTACATTTATGTCACCATGTACTACTCTGAGATTCATTTCTTTCAGGCATACACAGCAGAACAAAGAAATACAATAGAATGAATGAAATGCCACACACATAAACTGACAAACAACCAATGTGCAAATGACAACAATCTGTGCAAATACAAAAAAAAGTAAACAAATAATACTGAGAACAACAGATGTAAAGTCATAGAAAAACATAGAAACACAGAAAACCTACAGCATAGTACAGGCCCTTCGGCCCACAAGGCTGTGCTGAACATATCCCTACCTTAGAACCATCTAGGCTTTACCAATAGCCCTCTAGTTTTCTAAGCTCTATGTAGCCATCCAGGAGTCTCTTAAAAGACCCTATTGTTTCTGCCTCCACCACCACTGCTGGCAGCCCATTCCACGCACTCACCAATCTCTGCGTAAAAAAAAACTTACCCCTGACATCTCCTCTGTACCTACTTCCAAGCACCTTAAAACTATGTCTTCTCATGTTAGCTATTTCAGCTCTGGGGAGAAACCCCTGATTATCCACATGATCAATGGCTCTCATTATCTTGTACACCTCTATCAGGTCACCTCTCATCCTCCGTCGCTCCAAGGAGAAAAGGCTGAGTTCGCTCAACCTATTCTCATAAGGCATGCTCTCCAATCCAGGCAACATCCTCGTAAATCTCCTCTGCACCCTTTCTATGGTTTCCACGTCCTTCATGTAGTGAGGTGACCATAATAACTGTCCCTGAACCAGGTGGTGTGGGATCTGAGACTGGTCTATCTCCTCCTCCTTCCCAATGGGAGCTGTGAGAAGAGCTGGATGGCCTGGATGGTTGGCGTCCTTGACAATGGATGCTGCTTTCTTGTGGTAGTGCTCCATATAGATGTGCTCAATGATGGGGACGGCTTTCCTGTAGTGGACTGGGTTATGTCGACTACTTTTTGTAGGCTCTTCCATTAGCTGTTGACTGTTTACTCCCTCCCATAGATGCTGTCTCACTTGCTGAGTTTCTCCAGCTTTTTGTGTGTGTTTATTAAATTTGTTGGATTGCAAGATTCCTAAATGGTTCATTTCTTCCTTTTGACCAGTCCGGTTTATATGTGAGCCCAGAACAACAGCATCTGGTTGATACTTAGCTGTCCATTGAAACCATCAGGCCAGCAGCTTGGTTCAGGGGCAATTAGGGATGGGAAAGTAGGGAATAGTTGTCCAACCATTGGCATACACGTCTTGTGAGCAAAGAAAATAAGATTGTTCAATTGTTATTGTATATGAAATACAGCATGCCTATCACCACAAATTTGAAATAAAAGACTTTAATCTTCATCTTTAATCTAAGTAACAGAGATACAAATGATTATCAGCACGAACATCGAGTAGGTCTCGGTACCATTTGTCTCAATGACAGTTTCCTTTTCACAATCAGGAAAAAGTGCATCAGAAATAGATTGCACATAGAAGCTACATTAATAGAAATGACAGCACATACAGCAGCTCTTGTGAAGACAACATCTTGCCTTTGCAGAGAGATTATCCTTAATATGTAAATTCCCACATATTGAGTTGAGCAGATTAAGAAACCAAAATTTGTCTGAGTGACATGCTGCACCAGCAAGAATCAGAATCAGGTTTATTATCAGTGGAAAACGTTGTTCTGCAGCTGCAGTGGTACCGTGCAATACATAAAATATACCATAAACTACAATAAGAAATGTGTATAAAAATAAGTCAGTAGCGCAAAAGGAGAACGAAGATAGTGAAGTGGTGTTCATGGGTTCATTGTTGATATGTTTTGTAACTCCAAAACATAAAACAAACCGAAAGAAAAACATGGACTTTGGAATAATATGTACGCATCTAGTTTTTACTTTTTAGCAAGGTGTGCATTTACGACATGATGGTGTAATGATGTAAGCCAATCATGGAATTCTACATATAATCCATAGTGAATTATTTAAACAAACAAAGTATGCTTTATCAAACAATATATTTACGGTACACTATGTAATACAACTACTACACTGTATAGACATCTACAGCATAGTAAATTTTAAACTGTCCCATTCAGACCTAAAGACGTAATCACTGTAGAGGATTTCTCACTCTTGTGGGATAACGTCTTTCCTGACGGGGGTGGGGGGGGTGGTTACTCTGTTCAGCAGGTTGGACTTGTGGCTGTGAAACCATCTCAGGTTCTGAGGCCTCCTCCGTGGCAATTGTGAGCATTGATAATGGGCCTGCAGGAAGTGATATGGACAGCTCTGGGCACTTCTCTTCTCTAACAGCTGATTCTGCTCTCCTGAACTGACTGATGTGTCATCTCCTGATGACATCAGATGCAATCTCCACTGCGCAGGATGGTGGGCCAGTTTTGTCCTTAATCTTTCGATACACCCACTTTTGATCACCTCTGTAGTCCCTCGCCAGGAATGAAACATCAAACCTCCTTGTTTGAGGAGCCCTCAACTTGTCTCAGCTGTTTCCCCGCATACACCTTCTGAGATTGAGTTTGAGCAGATCCAAGCGTGAACACAAGGGATGACCCAGGAACAGGATAGCTGGTGAGTTGTTGGCAGTGGAGTGTGCTGCATTGTGATATGCAAAAAGGGAATTGGAGAGCTTCTGATCCAGTGTTAGTGAAGTGTATTCCGCTGACATATCGAATGGTGAAAGCTCTTGATAGAGTGGATGTGGAGGGGATATTTCCCATGGTTGGAGAGTCTAAGACCAGAGGATATAGCCGCAGAATAGAGGGGTGTGCTTTTAGAATGGATATGAGGAGGAATTTCTTTAGCCAGAGAGTGGTGAACCTGGGGAATTCACTGCTACAGACATCTGCGGACGCCAAGTCTTTATGCATATTTAAGGCAGAGGGTGATAGATTCTTAATTGGTCAAAGCATGAAGGGATACATGAGGTAAGGAGAGGTGGGGGCAGGCAGGATATTGAGGCTGAGAGAAAAAATGGATCAGCCATGATCAAATGGTGAAGCAGACTCAATGGGCCGAATGGCCTGCTTTTGCTCCTATATCTTATTATAATCATCCATACCCATATGAACCCATAAATTTTGTTATTTTTCTGCCACTTCTTTGACTCGACCATCTTCTCTTGTGAAGAAAGCACGCTGCGCCTTCTTAAAAACTTTTACAGCCTGCCGTGCTTCATCGGGTAGGTAGTTGTCTCAGTTTCATTTTAAAACTTACTTGATGCCAGTGTTATGTTTTGTAACTCCAAAATATAAAACTAATTGATTGAAAAACACAGAACCGGGAATAACGTGTACATTTCTAGTTTTTACTTTTTAGCGAGGCGCACACTTATGACATGGTGGTATGATGACATATGCCATTCATGTACTTTTACATATAACCCATAATGAATGATTTAAATATAAATTTAAACAACATAATAAACAATATATTTGCAATATTACTCAAAATTACTGAAGTATGAAATACATAATAGTTTCTTCAGAAATCTGAAGGTGAGGGGGAAGAATCTGTTCCTGAAACATTGAGTGTCTGTCTTCTGGCTCCTGTACCACCTCCCTGATGATAGTAATGAAAAGATGGCATGTCCTGGGTAGTGGGGGTCCTTAATGATGGATGCTACCTTTTTGAGCCATTGCCTTTTTAAGATATCCTTGATGCGGTGGGGGGAGGGGGGCAGTGCGTCTGATGGAAATGGCTGTGGTTTTTACACTCAGCAGATTTTTCAGATCCTGTGCAGTGTCCCCTCCATACCAGACGGTCATGCAAACAGTTAGAATGATCTCCACGGTACATCTGCAGATATTTGCTGGAGGCTTTGTTGACATACCAGATCTCCTCAAACTCCTAGTGAAATATAGCTGCTGGTTGGCTTCTTCATAAGTGCCTCAATATGTTGGGCCCAGGATAGATCTTCAGAGATGTTGACACTTAGCAAGACTCTCACAAGGATACCATTGAAACACACTTGACTATGTTTTCTCTTAACACACATCGAAGTTGCTGGTGAACGTAGCAGGCCAGGCAGCATCTCTAGGAAGAGGTACAGTCGACGTTTCGGGCCGAGACCCTTCGTCAGGACTAACTGAAAGAAGAGTTGGTAAGAGATTTGAAAGTGGGAGGAGGAGGGGGAGATCCAAAATGATAGGAGAAGACAGGAGGGGGAGGGATTCACCAGCAACTTTGATGTGTGTTGCTTGAATTTCCAGCATCTGCAGAATTTCTCGTGTTTATGTTTTCTCTTATCCCCTTTTGGAAGCTAAACCATTCAGGGAAGAGTGGGTCCCTACTGTGGATTACTAAATCCTTCAGCTAAAAGTAAAATGCCTCTGATAACTAGTATCATGTACAAACGTACTTTTAGATTGTCCACCAAGATTTTTGTCAATACCTGTGAAAAATTCCTTCCGAGATTCCTTTGTTCCTGTGATTTGAAATGGAGTCCACAATGTATTATTTTGCTGGCGGCAATGTTTAATCATTTGTTAGTGTACTAGGCATAACAGTGGGTTAGAAGAGAGCTGACTCACATCGAAAAATTGACCTTCAATGGTAAACTGGCAGAAGTGATGAAAGTTTTATTTGTAATTTTTGCAGCTTGCATGAGTCTCAAATGAAGTAAGTTTCTGCAGTCTTAATACAACTGCAAGAGGGACTAGCTATAATTCACTAATTGGCACAAGCCTGAGTAATCTTACTTGGACAGACCCAACATGAAAGGTAGCCTGGGAAATCAAAATGTCAGAAACGTGCAGCCGGGAATGTTTCTCTGAAATTTTATTTAAGCTTTGATTTTTATTTAGAAGGTCTTTGTTGTATTGTCCTTTGTCACTCTTGACCAAGGATTGCTGTAGCTTTTGTACAATTTTCCAGCATTTGTACAAAAACCTTTTATTTTCTGATGTAAAAATATACCAGTGTGTTTTGAAGTGTTGATCAACTGATCATTTGTGTCAATTGAGAAATTAACTCAGTAATTGTGTTTGTATATCAGCAAAGAAAATGGTTGGGCTTTTTTCAGACAAAAGCTTACGAACAACTTGGAGTAGAAATTGCTGTATTTTTCCCCTGAAAAATGTGATTCAAAGCATTTTAACATCGCAAGCGTAAAGTTGAAAGAAGTGTAGGTCCAGCTGGCATTATGCTCATTAAAGATGTGATTCAGATTTATTTATTTATTTATTGAGATACTGCGCAAATAGGCCCTTCCAGCCCTTTGGCCCACACTGCCCTGGAAACCCTGATTTAACCCTAACCTAATCATGGGACAATTTACAATGACCAATTAACCTGCCAATCGGTATGTCTTTGGATTGTGCGCAGAAACAGGATCACCCAGTGGAAACCCAAACGGTCACGGGGAAAAGGTACAAATTCCTTGCAGACAGCAGCAGGAATTGAACCCGGGTCGCAAAGCGTTGTGCTAACCACTACATGACTGTGCTGCCCACACGCATATTAAAACATAGAGTAAAATGTGTCATTTGCGTTAACAACCAACACACCCCAGGATGTGTTGGGGGCAGCTGGTAAATTGTGCCACGCTTCTGGCACCAACCTAGCATGCCCACAATGTTTAACGTCCAACAGAGCACTTAACATGGAAGAACTCACGCAGTCCCATCAACAGAACAGAACGAGAAAACTACAGCAGAACAAACCTTTTCACACCCTCTCACCCCTTCACACACACAGGCTTCCAACCTGCATGCACAGACAGGTACTCCGCAGGCTACTAATAACTGAAGTAAGATCGTATGATTTTCTGGATCATCAGAATCAGCTATTTTATCACCAGCATGTGATGTGAAATTTGTTAATCATCACTCTCTTGTGGAACAATTTTACTCTCTACAGAATTACTGAAAGTTACAGTCGGAGCAGCCTCAAATAGATACTTAAGTAATAATTATCAGGCTTACTTAGGTTAGAGTTTATCAAGCTGAACTGAATGAAAGTGGAGTTAAGTTAAAGTTAAAGTTAAAGTCTGTCCAGAGCCTTATAGGCTCATCAGGCCGGTGCTTATGCCGGTTTCCGTGGCGTGAAGTGACTGAGAGTACGAGAATCCTCCCCCCCCCACCCACCCCCCTGGATAGGACGTCAGTCTATCGCAAGGTTAACCCCCAGCATTTTGCCGGCACCCATTTTCAGCTGGGTGGACTGGAGCAGTGTGTGGTTAAGTGCCTTGCTCAAGGACACAATGCACTGCCTCGGCTGGGGCTCGAACTCACGACCTTCAGATTGCTGGTCCAAGGCCTTAACCACTTGGCCACGCACCACTTCAGAAGTGGAGAAAAGTGTCAATTGATTGCACGAAGAAAACATGCAGCATCTATGGAGGTAAAGAGATGGTCAACGTTTCAGGTGAAGACCCTGCATCATAACTGAGGATGTTAAGAGGAAAGATCACCAGTATATAGAAGTGAGAGAAAGGAGTAAGAGAGAGGCAGGTAGGTGATTAGTGAAAGAAGATGGGAGGGAATGACGGAAAGATGAACCCAGGTGCGAGGAGGAGTGAGGGGATTGTTTAGACTGGGCTTGAGGTGACAGGTGGAAACAGATAAGGTTATTTTCCCTAATGTGTCACTCCACTCTTTAAGAAAGGGAAGAGGCAAAAGACAGGATATTATAGGCCTCTTAGCCCGACTTCAATGGCTGATAAAATGTTAGGGTCCATTATTAAAGATGAGTTTTAGGGGTTCTTGAAGGGACATGATAGGTCAAAGTCAGCATGGTTTCCTGAAGGGGAAATCTCGCCTGAAAAATTTGTTGGAAATATTTGAGGAAATAGCAGTTAAGATAGACAAGGGAAAATCAGCAGATGTTGTTGACTTGGATGTTCAGAAGACCTTTGACCAGTGTTGCACAAGAGGCTGCTTTACAAGACAAGAGCCAGTGGTATCAGGGACAGATGATTAGCTGACTGGCAAAAGGAAAAGAATAAGAATTAAGGGGACCATTTCTGGTTGGCTGTCAGTGACTAGTAGTGTTCTGTAGTGGTTGGTGTTGGGTCTGCAACTTTACAGGTTATATAATGATCTGGATGATGGAATTGATGCCATTGTGTCCAGGTTTGTGGACATCATAAGGATAGGTGGAGTGGCAGGTAATGCTGGGGAAGTAGGGAGTCTGTAGGACTTGGACAGATTAGGAAAATGGGCAAAAAGGTGGCAGAAGGAATACAGTGTAGACAAGTGTCACAGTAGCAGCCACACACAGCTGCGGAGACACATTTAAAGCAAAGATTGTCAGGGTTTTGAACAGTAAGGGTGTCAAAGATTATGGGGAGAAGGCAGGAAAATTAGGTTGAGAGGGAAAATCAATCAGCCATGATTGAATTATGGGCTGAATCCCATCTTCCCCATCTTCCCCACCCCACCCCAAGCTGGTTCCACCTACCCATCATTGTCCCCCTCTCATCCGGTTCCTACCTATCACCCGCCAGCCTCTTTCTCACTCGTCACTCTCACTTCTATACACTGACTCTCTTGTATTAAAACATATTTTTCAGCACACTGGAATCTTTGAAGAGAGAACTTCCTTTTGTGTTTGGACATAATATTTTTTTCAGGACACTGCTAACAAAGACAGCATTCATGACTCATCCTGAATTGCCTTTTCGAAAAGGGTGCTGAGCTACTTTCTTGAACGTCTGCAGTCCTGCTGCTGCTGCTGCTGCTGATGATGATGATGATGCAATCCCATGATGTTCTAAGATTCATAAGACCATAAGGTCATAAGACACAGGAGCAAAATTAGGCCATTTGGCCCATCAAGTCTGCTCTTCCTGAGATCACAAGACCATAAGACTTAGAGCAGAATTAGGCATTGATGTCTGTTGTACTAGTCCACCATGGCTGATTTATTAACCCACTCAATCACATTCTCTTGCCTTTTCCCTGTAACCTTTGACTCTCTTACTAATAATGTGCCTATCAAACTCCATGTTAAATATACCCGATGACTTGTCCTCGACAGTGGTCTGTGGCAATAAATTCCGCAGATTCACGGCCTTCTGGCTGAAGAAATTCCTCCTCATTTCTGGTCTAAAGGGACGTTCTTCTTTTCTGAGGCTGATTTGCTTTCACTTTTGGTATTCCCACTGGCATTCAGCCCAGTGATGAGGAAATATTGGCAATATGACAATGGGAGACTAGAAGGGGAATTCTTAGGTAGTGCTGCTGACATGCATCTACCGGCTGGAGTTCCTTGGAGGTGGAGGCTGTAGATAAGTAACTGCAGATAATACTCCTGTTGCCACCGTGTGTCGGTGGTGGAGAGGTGAGTGCTTAAAGTGGTTGAAGGAGAGTGAATCAATTTGTCCTGGATAGTGTCAGACTTCTTGTAGTTGCAAGCATTCAGACAAGTGGAGGGTATTCCATCACCCTCCTGATTGTGCCTTGCAGATGGTGGGAAATCATTAGGGTTTCAGGAATGAGTCATTCACAACTGGATACTCTGTATCAGACCAGCTCATGTAGCTACCATTATCTGAGACAAGAACAGCTGAGTTTCTGATCCTTGGCAATGGATCATTGATGATAGAGGTCTTAGTGATGTTTATGCCCTAATCTCTAATAAACAAAGCCATTTAATTGGATCATCAAATTTGTGGATCATGCAAAGATTGGGGTGTAGTGGACAGTGAGTAAGGATATCAGAGCTTGCAGTGGGATCTGGACAAGTTGGAAAAATGGGCTGAAATATAGCAGATAGAATTTAATACAGGCAAGTGTGAGGTGTTGCACTTCAGTAGGACCAACTACAGTAGGTCTTACACAGAGAACAGTAGGGCACCGAGGAGACTAGTAGAACGAAAGCATCTGGGAATACAGGTCCATAATTCATTGAAAGTAGTGACACAAGTAGATAGGCACTTTGGCCTTCATAAATCAAAGTATTGAGGGCAGGAGATGGAATGTTATGTTGAAGTTGTACAAGTCATTGGTGAGGCCTAATTTGGAGTATTATGTGCAGTTTTGGTCATCTACCTACAAGAAATATGTAAATAAGGTTAAAAGAGTGCAGAGAAAATTTACAACGATGTTGCTGGGACTGAAGGAACTGAGTAATAAGGAAAGATTGAATAGGCTAGGACTTTGTTCCTTGGAACGTAGAAGATTGAGGGAAGAATTGATGGAGGTATACAAAATTATGAGGGGTATAGATAGGGTAAATGCAAGCAGGCTTTTCCCACTGAGGTTAGATGGGACTACAACTAGAAATCAAAAGTTCAAGGGGAACATGAGGGGAAACTTTTTCACTCAGAGGGCCGTGAGAATGTGGAATGATCTGCTAGCACAAGTGGTGCATGTGAGCTTGATTTCAACGTTTAAATGAAATTTGGTTCGGTGCATGGATGGCACGGTTATGGAGGGCTATGCTCTGGGTGCAGGTTGATGGGACCAGACAGTGTAAATGGTTCTATATGGACTAGATGGGCTGAAGGGCCTGCTTTTGTCCTGTACTTTACTTTGACTCTCTGTCTCTTAATGACAAGGCCCAGTATGCCCAATTGATCGACCTTTGGAACAAATTGGGTACTGTAGTAGCTGTTAGCACGTGCTATTACGACTTGGGGTGTTCCAGAGTTTGGAGATCATTTCTGGCGCTGTTCCAAAAGAAGTCTCTGTAAGTGCCCTCCGCGGAATGTGTGGGTTTTCCCTGGGTGCTCCAGTTTCCTTCAACAGTTGAAACGCATATCAAGTAGGTTAATTGATCAATATAAACTATGCCTTGATTAGGTTGGGGTTAATTGGGGTTGTAGAGTGGCTGGGACAGTGTGGCTCGAAGGGCCATGAGGGTGTAGTCCATGCTGTTTCACTAAATAAAATGAATAAAATAAAATTAAATTAATTTTTCAAAGTCAAGTTGCGTTTATGTTTTCAAAAATATTCCTGGACATTTTTCAAATCTGATAAGACGAAGTGAAAAATATATGAGTTTTGGCTGGCCATAAGCATTCGTCTTGAGAATATACTGAACAATTTCATGGCTACCTATCTGGCCATCTGGATGTACTTCTAAACATGTAGCCAACTTGCTATGCTATAACATACTTGAGTCCATAATTTCATGTATTGAGGATGTGTTATTTCATTTACATTTTATAAGGAGGCTCATTAAGTTTACTTCCACAGATATTTCATCCAACCACCTCAAATTTATTAAGATAGTCTTTATTCTTTCACCCTCATGTACTCATTTAACCTCCCCTTAAATGCATCTCAATTGAGCCTTGTGGTAGAAGCACTTTTTGGACATAAACAAAACTATATCCAGTCTAAGAAGTTAATAAAGTGCTGTATTACATTTTCAACTTCACAATTTCTCTATTAAATTTTATTAGTATGTGTTTCAAATAAAATTTAGGATTTCAAGAATAGTGATAGAATACTACCTGTGGTAAGTCCTAATGGTTCCATTGGTGAAATTATACATTTATTCAGTGGACTTATTAGAACAGCATTTTTGATAGAGCATGCAAGTTTTGTATGCTCAAATATAGGAAAATTATACTTTGAATTCACTGGAATACGTAGCTGAAAGTTTCCTTTGATTACTGTGCACCATAGTAACATAGCTGTTAGTTTGACACTATTACAGATTGGGCCGATCTGGCGTTCAGAGTTCTATTCCAGCGCCATATGTAAGGAGTTTCTATGTGCTCCCTATTAACCGTGTGGGTTTCCTCCTGTGCTCCGGATTTCTTCCGCAGTCCAAAGACGTACCAGTTAGTAGGTGGATTGCTGTGTGGTGTGCTGTGTGGAAGAGCCTGTCCGGTGCTCTATCTTTAAATAAAATAAAAGAAAAATACTAAGATGTGAAAAAAAGAGGTGTCATCTGTACTTACCTCCATTCATTTCATTCCAGTGATTTTAGGTTAACGATCAAATACTGTATTCTCTCCCCCAACATCTAGAGTTCCTCTTGTCCCGTTTCCTTTCTTACACATGGACACACCCATGTAGGTACATACACAAACTCACATGCACACACACAAAGAAATGGATTGATTTAGATACCAGCATTCACTTACCACAGCACTGAAGTTCTCCACAACTTATAGACCCAATTTCAAGAACTCTCCAGCTCAGTATAACTTATTTAGTTACTTATTAATTGCATGCATGACTTACCTTCTTTTGCACATTGGGTTGTTTGTCAGTCTTTGTTATAGCTCTTCATAAGTTCCATTGTATTTCTTTTTCCTGCAAATGCATACAAGAAAACGAATCTCAAGGTATTGTATGGTGACATATACATATATTGATAAAAAATTTACTTTGAGCTTTTGAACTTTGAATATTTTGAAATTTCTCTTAATTTGATTACAGCACCCTGAAGGAGTGGGAACGTGATGAGGAATTTTAATCTCTGTTGTTGAGTTGTAAGATCACAAAAGTTGGTGGAACTATTGAAGTATCTCAGCTTCTACAGTAGGCATAGTTATACAACTGGCATCTGGTGGAAGTCAAAGTTAATTTATTATCAAAGTACATATATGTCACATTCTCCAACCCTGAGATTCGTTATCTTGCGGGCATTCACAGTAAACACAAAGAGACAAAGTGGCAGCAATGAAAAACTGCACACAACAAAGTCTGACAAACAACCAAATTGCAAAAGACAACAAAGAGTGCAAATCCAAAAAAAAACAAAACGGTAATAATAGATAACCAAGCAATAAAAATCAAGAGCATGAGTTGTAGAGTCCTTGAAAGTGAGTCCGTAGGTTGTGAAATCAGATCAGAGTTGGGGTGCATAGCATTGAGTGAAGTTATCCCCCCTGGAGCAAGATCCTGAATGTTGAGGGTTCATAACTATTCCTGAACCTGGTGGAATTGGATCTGGTGGTGAGGGTCCTGTACCTCCTTCCTGTGAAAACCAAAAGCAAAATTTCACAGGATTAAAAGCCTCCTGAAATGGATCATGCTGCCTACTTTTCTGAACAAAGTAACTAAGTTCTTAGCTTCATTAAACAGAAGTTTCCACATTTGTGCAGCTTTTTTTCGATGATCTGTGATGTCAAGAAGTCACGAGGGGGTTAAGATAGATGACTTGCACACACATCATTAGAATCTGTATCAATGTGCAAAATGTTGAGCAGAGACATCTCCCAAATTGGCCCAACATATCATTGTAAGGATTCAGTGAAACATTGTAATTTGTTTCCTGTAAATGAAGGCCTTAATTAAGTTAGAGAAAAACAAATAAGACACTGCAGAAATTGTGCCCTTCCAGTTAAGATTTCTTGCTTGATTGCACTAAGAAATTGCTTAGGAAAAGTTTCTGACAGCAATGATCTAAAATCACAGCTACCCTCTGAATTATTGTATCCTGGAGCTGAACTCAGTCATGTTGTTGAGACAGTGTGACTGCTCTATCAAAAAAAATTGTGTAAAATATCAAAGCGAATGTTGGTGGGAAAAGAAAGCCAGGACCTTAAGTTTACCCTGGCAACCATTTATTATCCACTTCACCAGAGAAATGTATGAAGTGGAAGTCACTTCTCGGAAATCTTTATCATTGTATTTATCATGCCTTTGACATCTTGCCATTGGTTCAATATACACAATCTACAGAATATGCAATTAATTAGATAAACACACGAGGTTTTTTCTCAACATAAACTTTATTTACAGTATAATAAAAAATATTAAGAAGCATAAACAAGGCTTTTAAATCAGGGATGGTGAAAGAAGAGAACCATGTTTCCAATTCAGAATAGTATGTTGGGAACTGCTGTTTTAGCAGAGGCTGGGTTCTCTTGACCTTGTATAGCGACAAGTCAAAGATGCTTTGGTGGTTTGAAGCTCGTTCGTGAAAGCTGGTGCATCAGTGATGGAAGGAGTGAATATGTAAGGTGGAGTTTAGGGTACCTTAGCTAACTCCTTCAGTTACTGGAGCTGTACTTAAAGTGAGGATTCATCATGGTTTTGACAGTAGTGTAGTTGTTAACACAATTACTTTACAGCTTCCGCTAATGAACATTGACTTCTCAAACTTCTGCTAATGCCCCACGTCCCCCTCGTACCCCATCCGTCATTTATTTATTTACACACTTTCTTTTACTCTCTTTCCTTTTCTCCCTCTGTCCCTCTCACTATACCCCTTGCCCGTCCTCTGGGCTTCCCTCCTCCCCCTTTTCTTTCTCCCTGGGCCTCCTGTCCCATGATCCTCTCATATCCCTTTTGCCAATCACCTGTCCAGCTCTTGGCTCCATCCCTCCCCCTCCTGTCTTCTCCTATCATTTCAGATCTCCCCCTCCCCCTCCCACTTTCAAATCTCTGACTATCTCTTCCTTCAGTTAGTCCTGACGAAGGGTCTCGGCCTGAAACGTCGACTGTACCTCTTCCTAGAGATGCTGCCTGGCCTGCTGCGTTCACCAGCAACCTTTATGTGTGTTGCTTTACAGCACCAGTGATCCCAAGATAGGGTTCAATTCTCACTGAGTTTGTCCCTTCTCCCTGTTACCATGTGAGTTTCCTCCGGGTCCCCTAGTCTCCTCCCACATTCCAAAGACATACGCTTAGGAGCTGTGAGCTGCAGACATGCTATGTTGGTGTCAGAACCTTGGTGACACTTGTGGGCTGCTCCTAGTGCAATCCTCGGACTGTGTTGCTTGTTGCATTTTACATTGAGAGCGTGCTGACAAGCTGCATCCCCACCCGGTATGGGAGCAGCTGAGCATCGGACCGGAAGTCCCTACAAAGGACAATGAGAACAGCTGAGAGGATCATAGGAATCTCCCGAGCATCTATCGGGGACATTTATCTGGAGCACTGTGTAGTATTATTAAGGATCCCAGCCATCCATCCATCCAGCATCCTCTTTGACTTTCTGTCATCAGGCTGGAGACTCCAAAGCATAAGGACAAGAATGGTGAGGATGGGAAACGATTCCTTCCCTCAGGCCGTTAGGCTTCTGAACTCCCTGCTGCATCGCATTTGAAGTATCACTGGCTTAATCTGCTTTGTACATTTATACATTTATAAATATTTAATTTAGGTACTTTAGTTTGTTATTTATGTGTGATTCATTTGTAGATTTTATCCTTGCTTTCATAAGTTATCGTGCTATGTGTACTACTGTGCTTTACACCCTGGCTTGGAGAAACGTCGTCTCATTTCTATAAACATTATATGGTTATAAACTTGTATATAGTTAAATGACAATAAATTTGACTTGATGTCCATTGGCACATTTTATTGTATATTTTGATGTACATATGACAAAAAAAGCCGAAAGCTAAACTTACCTACTTTGTATTTGATGGTGAATCACTTGCTACAGATTACCAAGCTTCAGCAAACCAGCAGCACACAATGCGATCTTTCCCATTTGATTCCTCCCCCTTGGACTCCTGTTAATGTGACCTGCCGCGCTGTCAGTCATGGCATTTGAGCAGAATCCTTTCTCTCCTGCAGAGCACGATGAATGTGGAAGTGGGCACCACAACTGTGACGAGACAGCAATTTGCACTAACACTGTGGGAGGCCATCTGTGTACCTGCAAGCCTGGCTATGTGGGCAATGGGACCATCTGCCGAGGTAAGTAGGGTTTGGAACCGAGAACATGTTAATTGTGAGCTCCTACAACAACGCTTTCAAATGCAGGTGAAGCAAGGACTGGTTGGCAGCAAAGTCCCTGCATCAGGATCATCACCTTTTCTTAAACACAAGAGATTCTACAGATGCAGAACCTGGAGTAATGCACGCAAAATGCTAGGGAAACTCAGCAAGTCATACAGCATCAATTAAACCTTTCATAGGTACTGGCTAACTTGCTGAGTTCCTCCAGCATTTTGTGTGTGTTTATCAACTTTTCATTTGACTCATCTTTCTTTGCATTTTGTGCCAACTAGGCTGATACTTATACTAACTGCCACATCAAAGAGGTTCTGGTTGTTATCAGACTTTCATGACTTACAGCTGTTTTTGACCCGCATGGAAATGGTAGGCATTTTAAGGCCAGCTAGGCCATCAAGCCTGTCTCATATTGATGGTGTCAGCAATATCACTACAGCCCCAATGCCCTTGTCTTGCCGTTTGCCAGATTTATTTCCTGTTGGAGGCATAAGAAGAGAAAGAAAACAACCCAAAAGACCAAAGATTCCTGATTTGATGCCAGACATCCCACCCTGTAAAAACTCATTTCAGGGAGGTAGCACCATCAATTTGCGGGAGACTGCGGGGAGAGGTGAGATATCTGCAATAGAGTAGCTCCTTAGCAGCTAGCCAGCTAGTTTAAATAATATTAGCTATGCTAACGAACGAATAACACCTGTTAAACTCACCTCAACATGTCTTTTACAGTCTTAACCCACCATGGGCAATAGAAAAGTCACTGTTGCAAACAGTGCAGCGAGCAACACTGTCATTATTTTTGACCCCTATTAGGCAGGGGTACACTTCAGGGTAGTCTGGGGTGACGTACGTTTCATATTTTCCTTTTTTTTTGGAACACTCTCTCTCTTGCTCTCGCTCTCTCTCTCTCGCTCGTGGTCACTCTCTCTCGCTCTTGCTCTCGCTCTCGCGCTATCTTTCATGGTCACTCACTCGTGCTCGCTCTCTTGCGCTTGCTTTCTGGCTCTCGCTCTCTCGCTCGCGCGCTTTCTCTCTCTTGGTCGCTCTCACTCGCGCTCGCTGTCTCGCGCTTGCTTTCTTGCTCTTGCGTTTACTCTCTCACTCTTTCTCGCGTGTTCTCTCACGCTCGCTCTCAAAAAAATCAATTTCCGGGACATTGTATACAATTTGCGGGCATCAGGGAGCCACTATTAATATGCGGGAGACTCCTGGAACTTCCGGGAGAGGTGGGATGTCTGTGGTGCAGCCTATCCAGCAGATCACGTTAGCATTTCTCATGTTTGTCATTAACTGTATTTTGCAGTTAAATGATGTGATTTGCATCCAGGCATCACATTCCTGCCTTCTGCCTTATGGTCAGTCAATTGCCACAGAAAGCTCAGTAAACTGGAAATGTGATATAATTGCATCTGATTCTCCCCCTTTGGAGTCCCGTTATTGTAACATGTACAGTATTGCTGTCCGGGTCTCTCTGAAAGGCTTTGCAAATGACTTCCTGCATGTAGGTCAAACTGTCATGACATCTCTCGGGCTAAAAAAAACACCTGAGATCCAGGCAATTCCTACTTCTGATTGAAGTGCCTCAGTAATTTTGTGTGGAAATTGAGGCAGGTAATGATTTTAAGCGATCTAATAACTAATAACAGAAGGAGGCAGTGGGAAACCACTTCTTGTGAAAATATTTGACGAGAACAATCTTGGTTATGAGACCATGATCGCCTACGTCATAATGACATGACACATGATGACGATAATGAAGATGAATGACTTGCACCTTTAATGTAACAAATTACCACTAGATATTTGTCAATTTAGTTGCACATATTGACAAGGAATAAAATACTATGGCACTGGCATGGCACCAGAATATTGATCAGACATTTAGGCTTTAAGTGCAGGGTTTTGATTGGAACTTAACTGAAGTATTGTGTTCAGTTTTGATCACTGCATGTTCGGAACGACATACAAGCTGAGAGGAGTGCAATGTTGATTCAGTGGATTAATACCGAGACTTGAAGGATTAAGTTATGAGGACATGGTACACAACTTTGTTCATGGACCTGTGAGTTCAAAATTTTGAGTAGCAGAACTAAACAAGGTTTTCTGAAATGATAAAATAAAATCAATAAGATAAATGCAATAAAGTGATTTTCTCTGGAGAGGGAACTAGAGCCTGAATTTTAAACCAGATTTGAGCCTTCTGGCAGAGAAGCATGAAGCAACACACAGACAAAATGCTAGAGAAACTTTGCAGGTCATGCAGCATCCATGGAGGGGAATAACCAGTTGACATTTCGGGCCAAGCTCCTTCAAGAGGTATTGTTTCACAGAAATAGTAGATCAAGAAGGGAAAGTAATTCTTCCTTCTAAAAAGCTTCATATCCTGCTGAATTGAAATGATCAAGGCTGCCTCCAATTATTTTTCCTTGGCAACACATTCAGAGGGAAGGAAATAAAATGGATGGTTGAAATGAGTTCCAGACCATGGGTGCAAATGCTTCAGGGAAAGAGTAGTTTGTGTCTAATCCTGTGTTCTTGTACTGCAATGCAATTTCTTAAGTTTACATCACAATATATTAGCTTCATGAATATAAGAAAATAAATTATTAAAGGGAGCAATATTTTCCACTGTGATTATAAAAAATGCTTGAAGGGCAAATCGTGACAGAACATAGTGTGGTGAAAGTAAATCCTTAAACTCAAGAGATTCTGCAAATGAAATCTTGAGCATCACACAGAAAATGCTGGAGGAACTCAACACCTCAGGTAGCATCTGCGAAGGGGAATAAGTCCTGATGAAGGGTCTCGGCTTCCATCATTGATGAAGGCCATCCATTGTTTAGTCCCCTCCATGGATGCTGCCTGACTTCATTTTATGAAAGGAGAAGGTCTTTTTTTTAACCACCTACACACTTGCTCAAAAGCAATCTCTTCACTGATGCCACATGTCAATCTCTTTAAGTACTTTATGCTGTTTTTACTTGCAGTTTATTTTTGAGGAAGGGCACAGTTGCTGAACTTTGCAGGTGCTTTAAGTACATTACCTTTCTGCAGTCGCACTGATGAATGTGAGAACAATTCTTCCCATCGGGGCAAATGCAATTGAAAAACATTGTCAAGATACAAATAGAATTGAGGCCAGAGAGAGAAAAAAAATCCACAGCAGAACACGATGCTTCCGTATCAGAATGTTCTGTATTAGGTGCATATTCTGTGTGATATTGGTAATGAAAACAACATTGAATGTGTGGAAATACTGGAGTTGGTTAACCGTAAAGTGTTAGAAGTCTTAAGTGTCAGTAGAACAGATGGAGTAGAAATTGATACATTGATTCTCAAGTTCATTAGTGATAAAGGCAGGTGTCAATGGCATTGTGTATGAATCTTCTGGCAAACAGTGACACAATAGGTATTTATGTGGAATGATGTCAGTTTTGCAAATAGTATTTTCATCATGTGGCACTGGATAGCTAGAGACCTGGAGTAATGACATTCTGTGTGTCCGTCAGCATCAAGTCCAGGAGCTGTGAAATTCTGGACTTACCTTTGACAACTTAATTGAATTGATTGAATGAGTACTCAGATCAAGAACTTCCTCAAAATTGTTATTACTCTTTAAAACAAAAATTGTACTCATTTCATTCTGAGAGTTTGCTCTCACATGGTAACGTTGCAGTGAAAACCTGGTAGAGCTACTGAGCAATGGAAACAATCACAACATCATGTTTAAAATAGGGTTGGAAAAGACCTTGGTGCTGTTGTGTGTAAAAACGTTGATCATTATAGTGGGAATAACTTCATGGAGGTAAAAATGGATAAAATAGATTGGATTCAGAAGTTCGTTGGCAAAGCACAATTTGAAGAATAGGAAGCCTTCAAAGAGAAGGTTTGTGTGTAGAGAACACATCTTTCCACAAAGTGAAAAGAAAGGTTATTCAAAGCTATCAGCATAATAGAAGTTAGAATGAGACAGATGAAGGAGAGGTAGCAATTGTCAATGTTGTAATACAGTATGTATAAAAAAGAAACCAAGTACAGAAAATTTTAAAAAGCAATCTGAAATTTTGGAGTAAGGAATATTAAAGCATGCATAAGTGATTAACATAAATAAATTCTATCAGATTTATCGAAACACATACATGTTTGATAAGGATACTCAAAGCATGAAAAGGAGATCTTATTGAGGCAAAGGACATTAGATTAGATTAGATTATGAGGACACTCAGTCCTTGTTTATTGTCATTTAGAAATGCATGCATTAAAAAATGATACAATGTTCTTCCAGAAAGACACCTCAAGAAAAACACAGGACAAACCAAGACTAAAACTGACAAAACCACGTATTTATAACATATAGTTACAACAGTGCAAAGAAATACCATAATTTGATAAAGAGCAGAGCCTGAGCACGGTACAATAAAGTCTCAAAGTCCCGATAGACTCATCATCTCACGCAGGCGGCAGAAGGGGGGAGCTCTCCCTGCCATGAGCCTCCAAGAGCCGCCAACTTGACGATGCAGCGATGCAGCACCATTGGAAGCACCCGACCGCAGCGGACTCTGAGTCTGTCCGAAATCTTTGAGCCTCCGACCAGCCCCTCTGACACAGCCTCTCCGAGCACCATCCTCTGCCGAGCACTTCGAACCCGCCCCGGCTGCCGAGCAACAAGCAAAGCCAAGGACTTGGGGCCTTCTCCAGAGATACTGGACCACACAGTAGCAGCAGCAGCGAGGCAGGCATTTCAGAAGTTTCACCAGATGTTCCTCCGTACTCTCACATCCGTCTCCATCAAGTCAGGATTGTGCACGGCACCCTACTTGACAAATAACAGACATCACCACCGGAGTGGCCGCTGCGAGCTGCATCATGCCACCATCTTCTCCTCCCATGCTTCATGTTCTCAAAGTTCAAAGTATATTTATAATCATAGTATGTATATTTTACCATGTACTATCTTGAAATTCATTTCTGTGCTGGGATTTACAGGAAAAAAAGAAATGCAAATAAATTTATGAGAAAAGATGTACATAAACAGATAAAATCAACCAATGTGCAAATGGAGATAAATTGCGCAAATTTAAAGAGTCCTTGAAAGTAAATCTGTGGGTTGTAGAATTCAGAGTATTGGTGAATTAAGTTTCCACACTGATTCAGGAGCCTGATGATTGTTGGTTCTTAACTGTTCCTGAACTTGGTGGTGTTGTTCCCAAGCCTTCTGTATCACCAGCCCATTGGTATTATCCAGAAGAGGACAAGGCCTGGGTGGTGGTGGTCTTTGATGATGGATGCTTCTTTCTTGGGGTAGCACTCCATGTAATTGAACTCAGTGCTGGAGAGTAGTTTGTTTGTGACGGACTGGGTTGTACACACCGTTCTATAGTCTTTTCCATTCCTAGGCATTAGATCTTCCATACTAGGCTGTGATACAATTAGTTGAAGTTTTTGGTGACATGCTGAATCTACGCAAACTTTTAAGAAGGTAGAGTTGCAAAGGATGGTCGGGTATTGAGAGCTATGGGCTGGTGCAGGTAGATGGGAGTAGGCAGCTTAAATGATTTGGCATGGACTAGACAGGGTAAGGGCCCCGTTTCTGTGCTGCAGTTCTCTATGGTTTCTATGACAGATCATCTGAATTGTTAACACCAAGGATTTTAAAAGCTATTTGCCCTTTTGACCTCTGATCCCCTAATGAGGACCGGCTGATGGCCCTCTGACTTCTTCCTCCAGTAGCTGACAATCAGCTCGTTGGTCTAGCCAGAGTATTCGTAAAAGAGAGGGCAGAGCTGATAATGGAGAGAATGGAAAGATCACCTATCTGGTGATCAATGCAAAAGAGAGTTAACATTGCTTCCATTTAATGAGAAAGAGCACAGGAATAAGGGATTTTTGCTGAAAGATTACACTGGAGAATTTAGAGTTATTTTTCTTTGACCAAAGAAGATTAAGGGGAGATTTGATGTACGTACTGTACATATAAACGACTATGGCAACTAGACAAGGCAATTAGTGGGCAGGTGTCCCATGAGCAGAGGGTTTAAAGACATGTGGATACAGAATTAAGTGACAGGCAAGTGACATGGGGTCAATTATTGTTATACAGAGATTTATGATAGAGAACTTGTTTGACCTGTAAGAATAGTGGGACTGAACTTTCTGTGTTTTTTTTTGTGAGTTCCACAAAATGCTCTGGGTCCTTATCGTGTTTAACAAGTTTGTGGGAGATTCAGCTTTGCAGATAGGCCATAGAGGGTACAGGGTTTAAGGCCCGGTTGGGCAATATTTCAAAGGGAGGGAGTCTGCTTTACTAGGTCCATCACAGAAGAATAATTACATGGATGTGTGTCTTTTACATTAGGCTCTTGTTTTGGGTGTCCCAAGAAGACCTGCTGCTGAAGGTTAGCCCAATGGTATCTTGGTCACTTCTCCCTAACAGACATTTATGATTCCTTGTTGGATTCAATACTGCTTCTGACAATTCCCTACCCCAAGACCACATCATCCTCAGTTGTCCTCAATATCACCTTGTACAATTCAACAGTATATGAACTCTCACAAAATGGTTGCCAGAATTTTAAGCTCCAGAAAGGTTTTCCAGCCTTGCTGTCTTTGGTAGCACATGCAAAATCCCGGGAGAACTCAACAGGTCATGATGAGTTCTTGCAGCATCTTGTGTGTGTTACAGTGGATTTCCAGCATTTGCTGAATCTCTAGTGTTTAAGACTTACTGTCTTTTGACTAGATTTAGATTAGTTTATTGTCATAGAAACCAGGGTGCAATGAACTTGCTTGCTTGTGTGTTGCTCATAGAGTAAACAATGAACATGGTAATGATAAATTACTGATATAATTACAGCAACAAGCTCAAAACAGCAGAATGTTGCAAAGATAGTTGTGCAGTCTGAAATAGTGTAAAAAGATATTCCAAAGTGCCAGTAACAGAATAACTAAAAGAGGTAGTATTGGTTTGGCATCTGCTCTGCATACGACTAGAAGAAACTCCACAGAGTTGTAGACGCAGCTCAGCACGTCATGAAAACCAGCCTCCTTTCCAAGGACTGTCTATATTTCATGCTTCTTCAGTAAAGCAGCTAAAATCATCAAAGTCCCTGCCCATCCTGCACCTTCCCTCTTCTCCCTTCTTCCATCAGGCAAAAAAGCCCAAAAGCACATATCACCGGGCTCAAAGACAGCTTTGGACTTGGACTAATAAATAGTTCCCTAATACAATAAATTGGTATCTTGACATTGCAAACTTTCATTTTGCACCTTATTTTTTCCCTGCAATGCACTCTCTCTGTAGCTGTTACACTTTTTTCTGCATTGTTATTGTTTTACCTTGTTCTACCTCAATGCACTGTATAATGATCTGATCTGTATGAACGGTACGCTTGACAAGCTTTTCACTGCACCAATTCCAATTTCAGTTCCATTTCCAATTAAATAACCGAGAATGTGGCAGTATCACTGGCAAAGGTATATGAAAGAGTGTCCTATCAGAAGTATGATTGCAGTGGGGAAGAAGCTGTTCCTGGAATTGGTTACCAAGGTGTTCAACCCCCACGATGCTCTCCCTGAAGGGAGAAGAGAGAAAGGGAAATATAGAAACACAGAAACACTACAGCACAATACAGGTCCTTCAGCCCACAATGCTGTGCCAAATGTGTACTTACTTTAGAAATTACCTAGGGTTATCCATAGCCCTCTATTTTTCTGAGCTCCATGTACCTATCCAGGAGTCTCTTAAAATACCCTATCGTATCCGCCTCCACCACCGTCGCCAGCAACCCATTCCACGCACTCACCACTCTCTGCGTAAGTAAACAACAGTATTGCTAAGGGATCAAAATTTTTTTTTTTGATATATTGATGGTTTGCAGTTGGACAGTTGAGGATTTGTTTTAGAACTTGTACATGATCCAGAAGTGGAAGACCTAGTTAACAAGTAATAGGTTTCAATGGGACAAACAGATCAGTGAAGTAGGCAGGCAGAGGAAATGAAATGCTGAAAAATACATTGTGAGGCATATTGGTGGCCAGACAGTATAATTTTAAGGAGGGGGATTTGCAAGCAAATTAACCTTTGAAAGAGACAGCACAATTAACAATCTCATTAAAGTACCTTGTTTTATTAATAGAGTAAAAAAAATAGAAGAGGTTCTCCCGATGTTCATAAAATATTGATTGAGCCCTACATGGAGAGCAACACTGGCAATCATAGTATTTTGTTTTTAGGGAGAGTAACAAGCCTACTGAGAGATCAATACCAGGGCTGCGGACATCAGTTATACAGAGAGTCTGGGGAAGTTACGGCTGCTCTCCTCAGAGCAGGGAATGCTTAGTAGTGATTTAATAGAAGTGTTCAAAGCCACAAAAGAGGAAATAAAATAATTGTTCCTGTGGGGAGAAGTGTTGGCAGTCTGAGCACATGGACTTAAGACAAATGGACCGGATGCAAACAGTAGGAACTTTTCATTACACGGTACTTTGGTTTCAGTTAGAGTATAGTTATAGTTTATATGGTTTACAGTGCACTGCCTAAGAATATAAACACAAGAGATTCTGCAGATGCTGGTAATCCAGACTGACACACATAAAATCAGAATCAGGTTTAATATCACTGGCATATGTCATAAAATTTATTAACTTTACTGAATTCAATACATGATAAATATAGAAAAAACTGAATTACAGTAAGTATATTAAATAGTTAAATTAGAATAAAATATAAAAGAAGAAGTGAGGTGGTGTTCATGGGTTCGATGTCCATTTAGAGATCAGATGGCAGAGGGAAAGAAGCTGTCTATGAATTGCTGAGTGTGTGCCTTCAGGCTCTTTTGCCACCTTCTTGATGGTAACAATGCTGGAGGAAATGCAGGAGTTTGTCCAACATTTTGTGTGTGTTACTGCCTAAGAATATGGTGACTGCAATTCTGTAACTTCGAAGAGAAAATTACACAAAGGGAAAATAATATTAGACTATTATGGAAGATGGCAGTGGTTCATTACTAAATAGATAGCAGAGGCTTGATTGGCCAAGCGATAACTTTCGATGCTGTATGTTTCAAATGGGAAATTTCTTGGAAAGATGAAGTGTGTGAAAGACCTATTATCAGAATTCAGTCATTGAAATCCCCTCAGTGAGAAGAGCAGAGCTTCTTCAAGATTAACTTCTGTGGAAATAGAAGTGAATTATGCATTAAAACAAAGCAAAGTACTTATGACCTCATATCTCTCTCCACAGATGCAACACGAACCACTGATAGCTTCCAAAATTAGCTATTTTTAACATATAAAGCTGTTAATCTTTGTAGTGATACCTAAAAATAAAGTTAGTGCTACTCTGATATGAGCATATTGCTGTCTGGTTATTTTTACAGAAGAACAGAAATGAGAAAGCACAAGGTTTAAAACTAAATTAAAGTTCTTAAAATTATAAATGAATTTGATCAGAGTCAAATGAATGTTTCTGTTTCTGGTGAGAGTCTAAATCTAGTCTTAAACCATGAACACTACCTCACCTTTTTATTTGTGTTACAATTTTTAATTTAACTATTTAATTTAATATACATATGTAGATACTTAGTGTAATCCATTTTTTAAAATTTTCTATATTTATGTATGCACTTGTGCATTGCATTGTACAGCTCCTGCTAAGTTAACAAATTCCACGACATATGCCGGTGATATTAAACCTGATTCCGATTCTGATTCTAAATCTAAAATCTAAAATCACCAGTAAATTCAATGAAGTATTTAGGATTTATTTTAACCAGAAACTATTTATAGCACAGAGCATCAAGTTTTGGTCAACCAAATTGTATTTAAGAAGGGATTGAATAATTGGAGAGTATTTTAAAAAAATAGTACTTAGATTTATATTCATGACTTCAAGATGTCCCAAATTCCTTCATATCGCATACATGTGAAATGAGGTTATTGGTGAACTGTAGGAAACTTGGTAGCTGCCTTTATGTATACCAAGCTCCATGTACAGCAACACTTGAAAAATCTGTTTTTGATGATGTGGAATGAGGGAGCAATATTGATTAAGACATTTTTTTAAAAAGCCATGGTATCACTTATGGAGGAAAAAGGGCAGTTGTCATTTCTGGTCAAGAGACTTCATCTGGATCAGATGCAGGGTCCCAACACAAAATGCTGACTGTCCATTTCCATCGATAAATGCTGCCGGACCTGTGGAGATCCTGCAGCATCTTGTTTGTCACTCCAGATTCCAACATTTACTGTCTCCTGTGATCCATAGAATCACTTATGTCCATTGAGAGTGCATATACCCCAGTTTTCGATACATCCCAGCTGAAATATCAGCAGCATTGACAGCACAGTAGCCACATAGTACAGAGGTGGATAATAATAGGATGGGAGATGGAAGAGTGAACAAAGACTTTGTTTTAAAACATTCTACTATAAAGCATTTACTACACTACTGATGCAAAGTGAGTAGTCATTGTGTGGTTTGTATGATCAGAAGGTCTACTGGCAAAAAATTAAGCAATCAAAAAAGGTAAAGATTAACTTTATTTGTCACATGTACATCGAAACATCAGAACATACAGTGAAATAGGTCAATTGTGTCAAATCAGATCAGCTAGGATTGTGCCGGGCAGCCTGTAAATGTCGCCGTGCTTCCGTAGCATAGCATGCCCATAACTAATTAACCCTCACAATGCATCCTTGAAATGTGGGAGGAAACCTGAGCACCTGGAGGAAGCCCGCAGTCACGGGGGAGAGCATGCAGAGGTGGGATTGAACCCCGATCAGTGCCCGCAGGAGCTGTAAAGTGGTTTGCTAATCATTATGCTACCATGCCGCCTGAGTATATCAATACGATGTGCATGAGGATTGGGTTGTGGAAGTGAGATGGTGTGTTGAGGAGGGGGAAAGGCCACAAAAGGATGTGGCATGCATGCCGAAAGCTTTGAGGAGACAGTGCTGGTGAAGAAGGTTGTTCTTAAAGGCCAAAACTTTGCTCACCTTGCTATACGTGAGGAATACTAATGAGGGACAGGTCAGTGTGGGAATTGGAGTAGGATCTTAATTCTGTGCATTTGTGAACTTGGGATGGTTCTGAATGGGTTTTATCTTTTAATCTGAGCCTCTCATAGCAAATGGAGTGACCAAATCGAAGTGTACAAAGAATAATATTGTACTCCTATTTTAAAAAAGAAGGGTGGTATTAGTTCAGAGGGTATTCAACAACCGGGTATCGGAAAGCAATATTCTTACCTGTGGTTCAATTTAGCAAAGTTCTGGTCTTTTTAAATACAGTGAAGTTTCTGATGGAATCAAAGGCTGTGAGACACAATTGTGATAATAAGATAAGACTGTTTCGGTTGCTTTGGATTTCATAAATTCTTCTGTATTCATTTATTTTCCTCACTACTACCATCAGGTAGGAGGGACAGGTGCCTTGGTTATTACTCTGCAACCATTAGGGTCCTGAACCAGCATGGATAATTTTGCGCACCTCAGCTCTGAACTGATCCCATCACTCGCACACCCACTTTCAAAGACTCTACAGTTGATGCTCTCAGTATTATTTATTTTTATTTTGTTTTCACAGTCTGTCTTTTTTTGTACATTGGTTATTTGTCAATCTTTGTTTATGTATAGTTTTTAATAAATTCTTTTGTATTTCTTTATTTTCCTGTGAATGCAAGAAAATGAGTCTCAAGGTAGTATATGGTGACATATACATGTGCTTTGATAATAAATTTACTTTGACTTGGGATGTGTCGCTGACTCTTGAATACAGCCACGTTCATTTCAAGCAGATCTTTGCTTCAAAAAGGAACATACCGTAAATTCTGGTGTATAAGCCGAGAATTTGGCTCCAAATTTTGGTCCTAAAATTAGGGGGCTGACTTATACAGAGGGTGCCAACTTTGGAAAAACGAATCTACGGAAGACAGGTCGTATTTATTGGCTGTTTTTGAGTCAAATACAAAAGAAAGAACAAACGCTTATGAAATCTACACAAAAGAAGAGATCTACAAAACACACATAAAAGTTGCTGGTGAACACAGCAGGCCAGGCAGCACCTCTTCCTAGAGATGCTGCCTGGCCTGCTGCGTTCACCAGCAACTTTTATGTGTGTTGCTTGAATTTCCAGCATCTGCAGAATTCCTGTTATCTACAAAACACATTCTGTTTCTCAATTTACTTGTACGTACTGTTGTTGTCAAATGTTGAGAGCTTGAAACTCTCACACTCTTCATTATCTGACTCTCCGAAAATCGCATCCCATTCTTCGGCAGTCACCATATCATCCATCGTAAGGATTGTCAATTTCTGCTTCGACATCGTAATTTGCAGCTTTACTGGCTGCCAAATCTCTATCGTATTCCTCCCAAAGCAAATGATCTTCAGTGCCATCCAAAGCATTGCTGATGCTGCACTTCTTGAAGGCCTTCACAAAACACTTGTCCTTCATTTCCTCCCACGATTGCACTACCCACTTGCAAACTGTAGCTAGAGATGTGGCCCTCATATTTCCCGCTGGAGTGAATGACTGATTTCCAGACATCATCCATTCGTTCCGCTCTTGACACATGAATCCTTTGAATGGTTTGTTTAAACTCACATCTAGTGGCTGGAGCATGGACGTCAAACCACCGGGGATGACTGCAGTGTCCGTATTTTCAGCTTTCAATGCTGCTTTTGTCTCACCTGACAAGTGCGCTTTGAACATGTCCCAGACAAGTAGCGACTTTTCCTCCCGGAAACCTTCGGGACATCGATGCCACACCTCTTTAACCCACTTCAAGCAACCCACTTTGTCCACCCAGCCGCGTTCTTGAACGTAAACACCAACACCCCACGGGAATTTTTGTTTCTTTGGGAATGTTTTCCTCTTAAAAACCACCATCGGTGGTAGTTTGGTTCCATCAGCTATACATGTTATAAAATGTAAAATGCAACAGTGAAATGTTGCTTCTCGTGTCCGATTGTCTTGACATGGATTGTTTTCTCCCCCTTCTGATTGACAGTGCGGTTGCCAGCAAAATCAAAGAAGATTGGTGTCTCATCCATGTCACCAATCAGTGAGAGCGGGTAAGAATGTGCCTTTTGATGCTTGATTACAAACGATTGGAAGGCGTAATCTTATTCTCAAGGTCGCTCGGCAACTTCTGAGCAATCTTTGTTTTTTGTCTCAACACAAGATCACGTCTGTTCATAAATCGGGTGCACCTACTTCGCGTAGCTTTGAAATTTTCGCTGACCTCACGGTGTTTTTTGACCCATTTCAATGCTTGAACTCAAATCATTTCTCTGGTAATAATTTATCCAGATGATCGCTGGTGATTCACCCACTCTAAAACTTTTTCTTCCAGTTCTGGCCACTGGCATGTTTTCCTGCGGTTTGCACATTTCGTCTTTGGCATTTTCCTCAGTGTGTCCTCTGCCTTTCTCCACTCTCTCACTTGCTTCTCGTTTATGCTAAATTTCTTAGCAGCTGCAGAATTATTTTTTCCTTGAGCAAAATCTACAACTTTCAGCTTGAAGCCAGCATCATATCACATTCATTTTAACCTTTTGTACATGGTGGCCGCAAGCTCAATACTGAGTATACGTACTGATCCCGCCACCTCGTGCTATGTTTTAACGAGATTACGATGGGCGCTAAATGGTTTCACGGGGGTTACATTTCAGAGGACTCTTTACCATTGGGAACCTAATCCAAGACTTCCCTCCCTGATTTATTTATTAAGAATTGGCTTATAACACTCCATAATGTGTAGGCCTATTTTCTTAGCAGGTATTGGTTCACAAAATTTCCAGGTTCCAGATCCGGCAAAGCTGAGTACCGGCATGTGAGATCTTGTGATCTTTTCTGGTTAAATCAAAAACCTCTACAAAAGGGGCCGGCTTATACAAAGGTAACATGAAAAAGTCACTTTTTTAACCTTGAAAATGAGACGGTCGGCTTATACTCCGGGTTGGCTTATACACTGGAATTTATGGTAATTGAAGTTAAGCTGGTCAAAAGTTTGCTGAATTGAATCTTATTGATACCCCAATCTTGACAAAAAAAATTTCTTGGATGAAATCCTTCGAAGAAAGATTTGGACAATGGTAAAACAGAGACTTCCTCTGATTTCAAACTGGGCCATTCTCCATTACAGGTAATGAATTATTTCAGGGAATGATTTTCTTTAAATTTTCTATCATTTATAATTGTATTAATGGCAAGGTGACCAATATAAAATAATTGAAACCTACATTACAACCAACCTACTTGTACTTGGGTAGATATAAATTGCATAGTGGCAAATGGAACATAGTGATTAAGTGGTGAGTAGGAGGTGATAGAAATGATAGATTACAACTCTGAGAGAATAGGCTAGTATAAATAGAAATATGGAGGCTACAGAAATAGTTTGTGACTGGGTTCCATTGCCTGTCACCGGATCTCCAGCCCTTTATTGCACAGAGAAGGCAGAAGTACAGGGGGTGAAGGAATAGTTCACGCATTCATTTAATGGCATTAATTTGTAGGCACAGCCTGTGTTTAGTTGTCTGGCTCTAATTGCAAAGGAGGTGGTGAGTTGCCATCTTGAACTGCTGCAATCCTTGAGCTGTGGTATGCGTACTCTGTCCTTTGTTCAAAAAGTTCAAAATTCAAAGTAAATGTAATTTCAGTTACTGTATACTACCTTGAGATTCATATTCTTGCAGGCATTTCAAAGTTCAAAGACAATTTATTATCAAAGTATGAATACCATATACAACCCTGACATTCATCATCTTTTCTTTTCTTTATTTATGGGAAGATAAAGAAGTATAATGGAACTTGATTTAAAAAAATACATAAACAAAGACTTACTAAAAGCCAATGTGCAAAAGAACACAAATTGTGCAAACAAATTATACTGAGAAAATGAGTTTTTGAAGGTGTAGGTCATAGAATCAGTTGAAAGTTGTGATGAATTAAGTAATTTGAACTGGTTCAGGTTCCTTGGGTAGTTGTAGGGTAATAACTGTTCCTGAACTTGTTGGTGCCGTACCGAAGGCTTCCGTATCTCTTATCCGTCGGTACGATCAAGAAGAGGACATGGGCTGGATGATGGGGATTCTGAATCAGAATCCGGTTTAGTATCACCTGCATATGTCATGAAATTTGTTAACTTTGCGGCAGCAGTACAATAGTACATGATAATGTAGAAAAATAACTGAATTATACATATATGTAAAATAGGTAAATTAAATGAGTAGCGCAAAAACAGAAATAATAAAAAATGTGGGGAGTTAGTGTTCGTGGGTTCAATGTGCGTTCAAAAATCAGATGGCAGAGAAGGAGAAGCTGTTCCTAAATAATTGTGCGGGCACCTTTAGGCATCTGTACCTCCTTCCTTGAATATTAACTTCTCTAACTTCCGTTAATGCCCCACCTCCCCTTCATACCCCATCCGTTATTTATTTATTTTTTATTATTAATTTTTTTTCTCTCTCTCCTTTTTCTCCCTCTGTCCCTCTCACTATACTTGCCCACCCTCTGGGCTTCCCCCACTCCCCCTTTCCTTCTCCCTGGGCCTCATGTCCCATGATCCTCTCATATCCCTTTTGCCAATCACCTGTCCAGCTCTTGGCTTCATCCCTCCCCAACCTGTCTTCTCCTATCATTTCGGATCTCGCCCTCCCCCTCCCACTTTCAAATCTCTTACTAACCCTTCTTTCAGTTAGTCCTGATGGAGGGTCTCGGCCTGAAACGTCGACTGTACCTCTTCCTATAGATGCTGCCTGACCTGCTGCGTTCACCAGCAATTTTTATGTGTGTTGCTTGAGATTCCGGCATCTGCAGATTTCCTTGTGTTTGTGTACCTCCTTTCTGATGGTAACAATGAGAAGAAGGCATGTCCTGGGAGGGTGGGGATTCTCTTAATGATGAACACCACCTGTTGAGGCACTGCTCCTTAGACACTATGGAGGCTGATTAATTTTACAATCCTCTGCAGCTACTTTGATCCAGAGCAGTAATCTTTCTCCCCGCATGCCAGACGGTGATGCAGGGAGAATGCCAGGAAACAACAGGAATTCTGCAGTTGCTGGAAATTCAAGCAACACACATCAAAGTTGCTGGTGAACGCAGCAGGCCAAGCAGCATCTGTAGGAAGAGGTGCAGTCGACGTTTCAGGCCGAGACCTTTCGTCAGGACTAACTGAAGGAAGAGTGAGTAAGGGATTTGAAAGTGGGAGGGGGAGGGGGAGATCCAAAATGATAGGAGAAGACAGGAGGGGGAGGGATGGAGCCAAGAGCTGGACAGGTGATAGGCAAAAGGGGATACGAGAGGATCATGGGACAGGAGGTCCACGAAGAAAGACAAGGGGGGGTGGAACCCAGAGGATGGGCAAGAGGTATATTCAGAGGGACAAAGGGAGAAAAAGGAGAGTGAGAGAAAGAATGTGTGCATAAAAATAAGTAACAGATGGGGTACGAGGGGGAGGTGGGGCCTTAGCGGAAGTTAGAGAAGTCGATGTTCATGCCATCAGGTTGGAGGCTACCCAGACGGAATATAAGGTGTTGTTCCTCCAACCTGAGTGTGGCTTCATCTTTACAGTAGAGGAGGCCGTGGATAGACATGTCAGAATGGGAATGGGATGTGGAATTAAAATGTGTGGCCACTGGGAGATGCTGCTTTCTCTGGCGGACAGAGCGTAGATGTTCAGCAAAGCGGTCTCCCAGTCTGCGTCGGGTCTCACCAATATATAAAAGGCCACATCGGGAGCACTGGACGCAGTATATCGCCCCAGTCAACTCACAGGTGAAGTGTTGCCTCACCTGGAAGGACTGTTTGGGGCCCTGAATGGTGGTAAGGGAGGAAGTGTAAGGGCATGTGTAGCACTTGTTCCGCTTACACGGATAAGTGCCAGGAGGGAGATCAGTGGGGAGGGATGGGGGGGACGAATGGACAAGGGAGTTGTGTAAGGAGCGATCCCTGCGGAATGCAGAGAGGGGGGGGGAGGGAAAGATGTGCTTAGTGGTGGGATCCCGTTGGAGGTGGCGGAAGTTACGGAGAATAATATGTTGGACCCAGAGGCTGATGGGGTGGTAGGTGAGGACTAGGGGAACCCTATTCCTAGTGGGGTGGCGGGAGGATGGAGTGAGAGCAGATGTACGTGAAATGGGGGAGATGAGTTTAAGAGCAGAGTTGATAGTGGAGGAAGGGAAGCCCCTTTCTTTAAAAAAGGAAGACATCTCCCTCGTCCTAGAATGAAAAGCCTCATCCTGAGAGCAGATGCGGCGGAGACGGAGGAATTGCGAGAAGGGGATGATGTTTTTGCAAGAGACAGATTGAGAAGAGGAATAATCCAGATAGCTGTTAAGCTGTCTCCAGAGACAGAGACAGAAAGATCTAGAAAGGGGAGGGAGGTGTCGGAAATGGACCAGGTAAACTTGAGGGCAGGGTGAAAGTTGGAGGCAAAGTTAATAAAGTCAACGAGTTCTGCATGCGTGCAGGAAGCAGCGCCAATGCAGTCATCAATGTAGCGAAGGAAAAGTGGGGGACAGATACCAGAATAGGCACGGAACATAGATTGTTCCACAAAGCCAACAAAAAGGCAGGCATAGCTAGGACCCATATGGGTGCCCATAGCTACACCTTTAGTTTGGAGGAAGTGGGAGGAGCCAAAGGAGAAATTATTAAGAGTAAAGACTAATTCCGCTAGACGGAGCAGAGTGGTGGTAGAGGGGAACTGATTAGGTCTGGAATCCAAAAAGAAGCGTAGAGCTTTGAGACCTTCCTGATGGGGGATGGAAGTATATAAGGACTGGATATCCATGGTGAAAATAAAGCGGTGGGGGCCAGGGAACTTAAAATCATCGAAAAGTTTAAGAGCGTGGGAAGTGTCACGAACATAGGTCGGAAGGGATTGAACAAGGGGTGATAAAACAGTGTCGAGGTATGCAGAAATGAGTTCGGTGGGGCAGGAGCAAGCTGAGACAATAGGTCGGCCAGGACAGGCAGGTTTGTGGATTCCAGGGAAAGACTTCCATGATTTGACACATTGACAGTGAAGGAATGGCAATTTACAATATTTCCAAGTCAGGATTGCATATGGCTTGAGAGGCAAATTTCAGTGGATGTTGTCGCCGTGCCTTTGCTGTCCTCGTGCTTCGAACTGGAAGAGGACATGGGTTTGGAAGGTGCTATCAAAGGAGAGTTGGTGGGTTGCCGCAGTACTGTTGCTACAAAGGGCCACCGGGGGAGTGAATGAATGATTGTGCCTGTCAAGCAAGCTGTTTGGTGTCAAGCGAATACATTTGTCTGGATGAGAACAGCTCCAGCACCAACAGTTATATCAGTTATAATTTGCAAGCAATACGTATGAGCAGTGGGCTTTAGGAGTAAAATTCAGTGAAAATTAAGAGGCAGATTTTAGAGTCTGCTGCAGCCCATTCATCTGCACCCAGTCCTCATACCACAGGCATTCACTCCCTCCACCTCGACACACCACGCTGGCAGTGTGCATCATGGCACTAAAGTAATACTGGAGCTATTTTGCCAAGGTTTCTTTGCTAACACCCTGCAAACCCTGTCCGCCACAAAAGGCAGCAGGTACCTGTGAACACCACTACCTATTCATTCTTCTCCAATTCATCACAAGATTGTTTAATGTCATTTCCAGTACACAAGTGTAAAGGAGGATGAAATAATTGTTACTCTGGATCCAACGCAACACACAAAAAACACAGTAAGATAAAGAACACAATAATAAATAAAAACACAATAAATATGAATATATAAGGGAGTTTATATGTAGATAGATCAATTGTAAGTACATAAATTGAGGCTTGGTACAAGATTATCTGTGCATACAGTACAGTGACTCCGACAGGAATTGATAAAATCATGGTGGTGTTCGATGTGGTGGGGTGGGTTAGTGGGTGGAGGTATTGATCAGCCTTACTGCTTGGGGAAACTAACTGTTTTTCAGACTGGTTGTCCTGGTGTGAATGCTGCTTAGCCTCACGCCAGAGGGGAGTGGGACAAACAGTCCATGAGCAGAGTGAGTGGAATCCTTCATGATATTGCTGGCCTTTTACGGGCACCTTTCTGTATAATCTGTCCTTGATGGTGGGTAGGCTGGTGCCCATGATGTGCTGGCAGTTTTGACTACCTGTTGTAGAGCCCTCCTGTCAGCCGCAGTGTGGTTACCAGACTGCATGTCAAAATGCTCCCTACTGCGCATCTGTAGAAGGTCGCAAGTATTGATGTGCATAGTCCAGATCTCTTCAGCCTCCTCAGAAAGTGGAGGTGTTAGTGAGCTTTCTTAATTGTGTAGGATGAGCTCTGTTGACCATGAGAGGTTGTGCGAGATGTGCACTGCCAGGAATTTGAAACTTGCAGTTGCTGCTGCTGTGCTGTCAATGTAAAGAAGGGTGTGAGTTCTCCTGAAGTTGATAACATTGAATTGAATTGACTTTATTTCTTACATCCTTCACATACATGAGGAGTAAAAATCTTTATGTTACGTCTCTGTCTAAATGTGCAATGTGCAATCATAGTAATTTATAATAATTTATAAATAATTTATAGAACAGTCAATGTAACATAGAAGTACACTCAAATCAGTGTGAGTTAAACAGTCTGATGGCCTCGTGGAAGAAGCTGTCCCAGAGTCTGTTGGTCCTGGCTTCTATGCTGCGATACCGTTTCCCAGATGGTAGCAGCTGGAATAAATTGTGGTTGGGGTGACTCGGGTCCCCAATGATCCTACAGGCTCTTTTTACACACCTGTCTTTGTAAATGTCCTGAATCATGGGAAGTTCACAACTACAGATGTGCTGGGCTGTCCGCACCACTTTCTGCAGAGTCCTTCGATTAAGGGGGTACAGTTGCCATAACAGGCAGTGATGCAGCCAGTCAGGATGCTCTCAATTGTGACCCTGTAGAAAGTTCTTCGGATTTGGTGGCCCATACCAAACTTCCTCAACCATCTGAGGTGAAAGAGATGCTGTTGTGCTTTCTTCACCACACAGCTGGTACGTACAGATCATGTGAGGTCCTTAGTGATGTGTAGGCTGAGGAACTTAAAGCTGTTTACTCTCTCAGCCCCAGATCCATTGATGTCAATAGGGGTTAGCCCATCTCCATTCCTCCTATAATCCACAACCAGCTCCTTTGTTTCTGCAACATTGAGGGAGAGGTTATTTTCGTGACACCACTGTGTCAGAGAGATGACTTTTTCCCTGTAGGCCACCTCATTGCTGTTGTCTTATTGACATTGCAGAAGATGTCATTTGTCTCGCCTCAGTCCTTGAGCTACCGTCCTGACTTGGAAATATATTCAGATTCAAATTCAGATACATTCATTTATCACATGTACATTGAAATGTACAGTGAAATGCATCACCTGTGAATGAGCAACACAACCTAAGGATGTGTTGGGGCCAATCCACAAGGGTTGCTGTACATTCTGATGGCAACATAGCATCCTCGCAATGTTTAGCTACACAGAACACAACAAGCAACAAAACAACAACAGCAAAACAAGCCCCTTTCCTCCATCCCACCTTCCCTCCCACCCACCAATGCACCAACGCAGACAAGCCTAGGACAGGCCTCTGGGCCTCCTCTGGTGGTGGACAATGGGCCTCCAAATTCCCCTGTGGACCTAGGACTTCGGCCATCGGGCTTTGACTCCTGGACTTCTGCTCAACCTTCGCACTTCAATTTTTGGCACTGACTCCAGAACCTGTTGATGAGCCTCCCAATGTCAGGCCTCGAACTCTGGACTCACCAACTTGCTGACCTCAGGGATCACTGGCCCTCATGCCCCAGCTTGCAAGAATATCCAATCCCAGCTGCTGATCAAGTGACCATCAGCCCTCGTCCTTGTTGGTCCTCTCATCCACAGCGTTTGCCAGCCTGACATCCACAGTTGTCCTTTGTCCATGTCCACATCACTGGCCTTCAAGTGCGAAGTAGAGGCATAGAGGCTGATCTGTAATTCCCCCTCATCCATGTCCCTAAATCCCAGACTGATCCCTAACACCCCTCTCTATCCCTAAAACCATTCCTACAACTTTTAAAAACAGAGCCACGACCTCGATGGGGATCACAGCTCAGCGCCATCTTGACCGGAATTGCTCCTTCATTATTGTTTGGTCAGAGTCTGGGAATTCCTTCAACAGCATCAAGGCAACGCTTACAGCAACAGTTCAGAGAATTTGCTCACGACCACCCTAAGGGCAATTACAGACAGGCAACGAAGGCTGAAATTGCCAAGAAACCCTTTTGTTCAATGAGTAGGTGAAGATAAAACTGAAATACAGTATAGAATCAAAGGGATTCAGCCAAATAGAAGAGAGAAGCAAATCCAGTCACTATGAAGTCTGGTTAAAGAAAGGCACAGGATAATGTTAAGGGTATGGATTGTCCTGCTAGCCATATTTATTGGGGACATCTGAGCATGTTCTCTCCAGTTCCCAGCACCCTAGTCCTGATACAGGGTCTCAACCTGAAATGTTGCCTATCTCTTTGCCTGCACAGACCCTGCCTGATCCATTGAGATCCTCCAGCAGTTTGTTTATTGCAGACAATAACATTACTTGCATTATCAATTGTCACAAAGTCCTTCCAAATTAAATATCCTAGCCTGCAATCTGCTGTTCCTGAATCAGTAATTGTTATGGGCTCCCCATTTTTCCCTGCTTGGCATTGACAAAATTTGAAACTGCATGGAGTTTTTAGCTTCTGGTGACAATTGGAACTATGTTTCCCCAAGTAATTTCCCTAGTAATTCTCCAGCGAAACTCTGGGTTGCAACTGTTGTTTTGTGGATTTAATATCTTTTCCACACAAAAAAGCATCACTGGAGGGCATCACACAAGATTTAGTAACAGGCATAAATAGTTTTGTGCAGAGATTTTCTGTAATCGAACAAATTACTGAAGATCTGCACACACATCCACACTCAGGTTGGAGGAACAACACCTTATATTCTGTCTGGGTAGCCTCCAGCCTGATGGCATGAACATTGACTTCTCTAACTTCGGCTAATGCCCCACCTCCCCCTCGTACCCCATCCGTTATTTATTTATATACACATATTCTTTCTCTCTCTCTCTCTCTCTCTCCTTTTTCTCCCTCTGTCCCTCGGACTATACCCCTTGCCCATCCTCTGGGTTTTTTCCCCCCCATCCCTTTTTCCTTCTCCCTGCGCCTCCCGTCCCATGATCCTCTCATATCCCTTTTGCCAATCACCTGTCCAGCTCTTGGCTCCATCCCTCCCCCTCCTGTCTTCTCCTATCATTTTGGATCTCCTCCTCCCACTTTCAAATCTCTTACTAGCTCTTCCTTCAGTTAGTCCTGACGAAGGGTCTTGGCCCGAAACGTTGACTGTATCTCTTCCTAGAGATGCTGCCTGGCCTGCTGCGTTTACCAGCAACTTTGATGTATGTTGCTTGAATTTCCAGCATCTGCAGAATTCCTCGTGTTTACATCTCTAAAATAGAGCTCAACTCAACTAAGTAAACATTAGTTTTTCTGCATACTGAAGTTCACCATTATGTTAATAAATAGGTCTTATTACATATTAATTTTAAGATTATCTTGGTTTAGGTCTTATGCCTTTGAGAGAAAGTACAACTTGTTAATTATTTTTTAGCATATTTTCATGAGCACAGAAGAGCAGATGAAATAGGAGCACAAATAAGCCATGTGGACTTCTATTCCTTTGGTAAAATTCTGGCTGAGTGGTAATAGCCTTAGTTCTACTTTCCTGCATTTCATCATAACCCTTGTTTTATTTAGAATCCAAAAATTCTTTTAAGATGTATATGGATTTCAGCA